>NW_027411644.1:107615891-108003391 GCF_047663935.1 Musca autumnalis
CGGCTAACATTTATTGTTTTGTATATAATTTGTGTGTTTAATAACCTGTCATCTTATATACTAGTAATTTTTAGCAAATGTAATCTTGTTCTTTCTTTGGTAGGCTTTATTGATCTAACACACACTTTTACTTGTTCTATACCGCAGCTCAGTAATGAAATAGCATATTTAAGTTCTTTGGCATTTCAACTAAAGCTCTTCATACTTATAAATGAGTATACCAAAACTTCTTATCAATGTGAAACTGAATGAATTTCGCGTTTTATCTGCATGACGAACGGCCTCATCGAGAATGTAGTATGCGAGCTATTTCGAAATACCTTTGGGTGCTAGTGCGATAAATGTTGCACGACGAGTATGTTGCATGTAATTATTCTGTACCCCGTCTCACCTTAAATGGGTCTTTCATCATCATTTCATTGTACACATTATGTGGTGTGTTTGTTTTTTAAGTTCTTGTTGTTCTTGTAACAAATATGCAGCCCACAAAGAACGTCGTCGTCTTTTACGCTGCGATATAATTTATGTCCACAATTGTTGTATGTACATATGTTACAACAACAACACCAACATCAACAATTTTAGCATTTTTTGCCAGTTTCCTGACCAAAAACAACTGCAACACATGAGCCCGTACTTCAACACAAATAATTGTGTTGATTTATTAAATTCAATGAAAGGAAATAACGAAGAGTCCAAAAAGGGGAAACAATAGTCCAGAATTGGATAGCAAAGCGAGGAGGAAAAGAATTTTAAATTCACCTAATCATATTAAACAATTACAAAGTTCGAAATATATGTAAGGCCAAATGATGAGCCCAGTACTAGCCACAAAGCTCAGTACAATACCAAAATGACATATTCCCTATCTTGAAATCCAAATCGGAAACTACTCTACACTGCTGTTGGCGTGACAATTGTAATTATACCTACATATATCCATATATATATCTATATTACCAGGACTTTCCTTTGACAAACCTTCATAGCCCTGTAAAATATCCACGATTCGTCTTACTGGATCGAAATTGTTTACTGTCATATCATTACCATTAAACCTTGAATATATCTCTGTGCCTTATACCACCATCTCGAAATGAATGCAAAGAAAAACAAACCCAACGAAATGTGTAACAGTGGTAGAAGTGGAGAAAAACAGTCAAGGGAAAATGTTGTTTTAGCGGCCATTAAAATTATGCAAACAATTAAAACGTTGCTTGATATCATTTTCATTGTTACGTTTTGTTGCCATTGCCACCTTCTTTTCCCTCTCACGACGAAGTCATTAAAAAACAATGGTGGTTATATATCAAAATGAATGAAAACAATGTTCTTTACTAACCAACGGGAAGAGGTCATTCATTCCTAAGTACGCCGGTATATGATGAAGCAAAGAATCAAATGAATGAACAGAACTAAAAAAAGCAGGAGAAAAAAACAAGCAAAATTTATGCGTTTACATATCTAGGTAAGTGTATAGATTTATCCTTTTCAACAAATTGTTGAAAACTTAAATCTCTTAATTGCAAGACTGAACAATCTTTTTATATGTTGGAGGACAGCTGAATTGACGTCTACAGTTCAAGGTATTAAGGACAATCGTCAAAACTGATTATCAATCAAGAAATGACAACTTTTTTAAAGGGAAAGAAATGAAAATGAGAGGGACAGTGTTTTGAAAAGTCAATGCCGTGTCATAGAAAATCAAAATTAAAAATTTGTTGTTGATAAATATAACTTATGCTTTTATTTCTTTGTTTGGCATTAGGTCAGAATAATTAAAAAACAATGGATTTTTGTATTTTACATAATTTTTATTTTCCAATATTTCGACTTTCTTCGAAAGTCATCATCAGGGAGTTTTCATTTAGTTTTCTTCTACTATCCGACACGTCCTCTTTCTCACTCGAGTATTTTCCAAGGTTATATTTATATTACACATACATCCGTACTTCACAGATCCATGGTGATGTATAAGCTTCGCTGTATAAGCTGTATTAAATTTTCATCTCAATGGAATGCATGAGTGCCACCGGACGTGTCCACAGGTTGACTGGATTGACCCGAAACCAAAATAGTTTCGGCCAGCGCACATTGGTCGAAATCAATGATGTAGCCGCGCGAAATTAATAACTTGCAAACGAATTGAGATATGTTTCTGAAATTGTGCACAAACTCAGTCGGTGTCCGTGGGTAATAGTGGACCAATTATAAATAACATCGGCTAATATTTTGGTATAGCACCCATATAACGGTACCTCCCGATTTTCTGTATTTTGAGGTTTTAAGTCGCAAAATTTAGCATTTGATAGTAAATAACTGAGTGAATATTTACAACAACAAAAAAGTTAAAACAAAATTTTAGTCAGCAGAGTGTCTGTAATCGATACAATTGAAAACATTTCGCAATTCTATAGTTTGATTTGCTTTAATTTCGCGCCTCTACATCAGTGATTTCGACCACACTGGTCCCAACCTGCGACAAAAATCGAAAAATCGATATCAGTAAATCTCTGCGACAATTCAGCAAATTGTCTCTAAACATATTATATTTTAATATTCCAGCACTGTTTTTGTAATTTTTAGCGGTATTTATGATCTCTTAAAAACTTTAAAAACATCAGTAAGGTTGTGACATCTTACAAGGCAGGTTACTCAAAATTGAAAGGATAAAATAATTTTTTCGAAATGGAAGTTTTAGTACATTATTTTCTAATTACTTTTACATAAAAATGTGTACACATTATTCGCATAAACTGTGCTGGAAATCACATTTTTTACAATACTTTTTTGTGGGTTTTTGTTTCCAAGTAATAAAAATTGAAGTTGAGTTTTACTAACTTCGCCATTCTCCAAATTTATTGAAAAATGTTCGAAATAGTGTCAAGTTTACAAAAAATTTGGTTCCAGCTGCACATATTTGCATTT
Organism: Musca autumnalis; assembly: GCF_047663935.1. NCBI lineage: Eukaryota > Metazoa > Arthropoda > Insecta > Diptera > Muscidae > Musca > Musca autumnalis. The sequence continues at coordinate 107,618,820 of NW_027411644.1, forward strand.
CCGTCTGTGGCATTAAAAATACTGACGATTCCTCTGGTCGTTTCAGTGAATATGCCGTATTACTGTATTCTCAGTTTCTTCTTTGTTTTGTGTTGTTATTGTTTGTTTTAGTTTTTTTCTTTAAAGATTTAGACATTTTTGTTTTGGGATCTACTTATTTACATTTGTATATTTTTGATATATCAGCAAAAATGTCTAAAATCATCTTTTCCATTTCAAAAAAATCAAAAAAAAAAATTTTTGATTCATCATCAATGATTTTTGGTACATAGATTAAGAAAAAAATCGTCATTCCAAATCTGTTTTCGTTACCAACTTTGATCGTTGCGCGCAAAAGATATGACCGTTTTCATTATGCTAATTAGAAAAAATTCTAAAAAAATCGCGGCTCAATATAGTAAGCTGTTATATCCTATTATCGTTAACTGAATTCGTACCCTTTGCGAAGATGCAAAAATAAATTTGAAAAGCTTCAATGGATTCGCGAAAAATAAAATTTGTTAAATAATTTCACGTATTTACAAACATATTTTTGAAACAATAGCGCTTATACTTACAAAAAAATATATAAAAAAATTATAGCAGCATCCAGACATTGTCAGGAATAAAATGAAACCTAAGTCGTGAAGTTTGGAGCTGTAGTATTCATGTTATTTGCAAAAATACGAAGAAAATATGACGAACAAAATAAAAATCATATTATTCTAATTTTATTTTTTATGGAAAGGTTGAAGAAAAAATGTTTGAGTTCTTCGTCATTTTCGTCCAAATTTCACGCAATAATGAAGATATTCCGTTGCAACAAATTTTTCGCTTATTGTTTTCCTATTGGCGAATATTTTTAGAGAATTATATTAAATCACAAGGAATTCCAATTGTGGCATAACATTAAAATAATGTTATGCTTGGTTTACATTTACGAAATCCACTCGATTTCAAATGTCAATTTCATAGCTCAAACGTCAAATGAAATCTCATCTGGATTTCATTTGACGTTTAACCTATGGATTTGACAGTTGAAATCGAGTGGATTTCGTAAATGTAAACCAAGCATTATATTGAACTAGCTGAACCCGGTGGGCTTCGCTACCCCGAATAAGGTACATTATAAAGAAATGCCAATAATTAAATTCCTTTTTTGAAATATTACAATGCATAAATGTAGGATGGAGACATTTCCTTCCCGTTCAGTGCTATGTATGGAGCATAACATGGTACTTTTGTATGGTGCAGGAGGTAACGCTCCTCTTAAAATAGGTACTCTTACGTAGGTCATATTTACAAATTATACTCTTATGTGGTATGTGGCATTTAGTATGTGGTATTTAGTAAATGTAGCCTAGGTTAATTTCTTTCTGACTATAAGTACACGCGAACTATAATGAAGACTTTTACTGACATCAAAATCGCTTCTTAAATAACGAATCAGAAATTCAATATTTTATTATTATCCCTTATGTATACACGTGTGATATTTTTAAATAAAAGAACAAACTGAAATCTGATCTGATTTCACAATAGTTCTGCACATATTTTATAAATCTTGACAGATTTCAATCTAATTTTTCAATCATAATTGGACATATATAGCGTTTTTGATACATCAAATCCATGACATCGGACGAAAATATGTTGGGGAGCTATAACTAAATCTGACTGGATTTCATTATATATTGCCAAATTTATTATGCATGTATAGCGTGTTTGGTGCCTCAAATATATAAAATCGGCTGATAATATATAAGAGAGCAATGTCTTAACCGAGTTCAACAAAATTTAGCAAATTTATTTGTAGATCAAACTCCGTCCACTGTCCAAATTTCAAAGAAATTGGACATATTTATATAGCGTGTTAATATACATATATGGGAGCTATATTCAAATCTAGACCGATTTCAATATAATTTGGTATACTTACTCGTATTTCTACACCAAATTCCGTCACACAATCCAAATTTCAATGAAATTGGACATACATAGCGCGTTTATTGCATCAAATACGTGAAATCGGCCGAAAATATGTTCGTGAGCTTTATCCAAATATTAACCGATTTCAATATCGAAAATATGTGAGGCGCTCATCGCGAAAACGACCTAACCCACATGCCCAAAAAAATCAAACTGTCTCTAAAGATGTAACTGGAACCTTTTGCAATACATTCAAAAAAAAAACATATTGTCTTATTTTAGAAGGAAGTAAAACCTAGTGTTATTCAATGCAATATGGAATTTTTAATTTAATTTTTTTTTTGTCGTTTGAGTTAGTCCGTTTTGGCGCTTAGCGCCACATATGTGGGAGCTTTATTCAAATCTCTACTGATTTAATATAATTTGGCAAATATATTTCTAAACCACATTCCAAATTTCAATGAAATTGGACATACATAGCGTGGACATACATCAAATATCTCAAAAATAAAATACGTCAGATCCTTCCTTGGATAAATACGAACGTTTTGAGACAATATTCTCTGACAATCTTTCTTCAAAATATATTTTTGTAAATTTTCGCGGATTTTTCGCGACATCTCAAAACTAAAATACGTCAGATCCTTCTTTGGATAAGTACGAAAATTTTGAGACAATATTCTCTGACAATATTTCTTCAAAATATATGTTTGCAAATTTTCGCGGTTTTTTCGCCCTATCTCAAAAATAAAATACTTCAGATCCTTCCTTGAATAAATACGAAAATTTTGAGGCAATATTCTCTAATAATCTTTCTTCAAAATATATTTTTGCAAATTTTCGCGTATTTTTCGCGACATCTCAAAAATAAAATACGTCAGTTCCTTCCTTGGATATACGAACATTTTGAGACAATTTTCTCCGACAATCTTTCTTCAAAATGTATTTTTGCAAATTTTCGCGGATATTTCGCTATATCTCACAAATAAAATACGTTAGATCCTTTCTTGGATAAATAGGAACATTTTGAGACAATTTTCTCTGACAATCGTTCTTCAAAATATATTTTTGCAAATATTCGCGTATTTTTCGCGATATCTCAAAAATAAAATACGTCAGATCCTTCCTTGGATAAATACGAACATTTTAAGACAAACGCGAAGCAAATCGGTGGTAAATTGGTCGAGTTTTTGATTCACGTACGAACGTCATTTGAGTTTTATATAATAGATATTACAACATTTGAAAGGCATACAAACCGCGTAATAGTGAAAATGACATGATGCGCATCCGATTTTCCAACACAGCGAATCAATCCCTTTTATTTGATGTACAGTTTTTTGAAATTCTATTTGGCGGCCACGATGTAGCATCTGTTGCATATAAGGGCGCAAAATACAGTAAAATGGTCATAATTTCCACGAAGTTCTTTTACATTTTATGCGCATCCGATTTCGATGATAACGTTTAAAATAGACATCATTTGATATCGTTTCATTGCGATCCATCAAGAACCGTGGATGTAGCATCACACTCAATTTTTAGAAAAAATCGGTAATATCTCCGGATTAGCGATAGTTTTGAAATATGTATATGTTTTCGCACATTTTAAACAGGCATATAGCTCTATTTATCTCAGTAAAAATTACACTTCTAAAACGCGTTTCAATGCGCGCAATTTTCAAAAACATTGTTTGCAGATTTTCAAAATTTGAGGGGTATCATATCCGCCGATCTAGTGGACGGATTTGGACGCATCATGGCTTATTAGATTCAGAACGTAAAAAAACTAAGTTCACGCGGGCTTCACCGACAATTTAATGGCAGTTGCAAATTTTGGATCAAAAAACTGTTTTTTTATAAAAATTTACGCACAAAAATTTCTACTTCAAGCTGAGATTATTGTGAACCTTTGAAGGCTACCCGCCCGAGTTATACATCAAAAAATGCGTAATCGCGAGTACTAAAATCTCATAATCAGTTTTTAAACGAGTACAGTTGCGCGTCCCGATTAGATTAAAGATTCAAAAAACCCAATTTTTCAGTCTTCAAAATGTCAGCATCCGTTTGAGATTGATGCAGTGGTTATATTAAAAAATCATACATTAGAAACTTCATATCTGAAGTGTATTCTTTAACTTCTTCTTCGAACATTATACTCTACATTGTATTGTAAAGCCACTAATTGAAAATTGACTTAAAAAAACTTGTTTCCTTCAACGATTTTTTCCTATTTTTTACATTAATATGACCACAGCTTCCGCTCAAATTATAATTTTAAGAAATCCATCGGTGAATCGTGCTAAATCAGTTTATTTTACCTAAATGCGTTCAAAAGTTATGGTATATTACAACAATTCGCGAGTTACAATACCCCATACCTCAGTTTCAACATAAGTACATTTTCTACAAAAAGGCCGATATGTATCATGCTACATATAACATGAAAAACAAGTAAAAATGTAAAGTTCGTTCGAACCGAACTTTATAATATCACCTACCATGAAATATTCTGACCTCAAATGGAATAATTTGTTTCCCTTCCTGTCCACGATACTCCAAGTGGTAGATTTTTTGACCACTAATAGCAAATTACAACCAATTCGAACCGAAAATATAGATAAAAACCTCAAAATAACTGAAATAGGGAGGTACCGTAACATGAGAGCTATACCGAAAGCTGGACCTAGGACCGCAATTTTTGGCGCAGAAGGTTTTTGATCATTTAGAACACCAAATGGCAAATAACTACCAATTCGGGCCGAAAATGTTTATAAAATCTTCAAAATACCTGAAATCGGGAGGTATCGTAATATGAGAGCTATACCGAAACCTGGACCTAAGACCACCATTTTTGGCGTAGAAGGTTTTTGACCATTGGGAACCCCAAATACCAAAGTATTGGCAATTAGGGCCGAAAATGTAGATAAAAGCTTCAAAATACATGAAATCGGGTGGTACCGCTACATGGGGGCTATAGGAAAAACTGGACCCATATTGATGATATTTTGGCTAAAGTATTTTTTACTTATTTTTAGCATATACTGAAAAAATCTGATTGATCCGACGATTACACTCTACAACAAAATCGAACTTTTTTTAAAATTACAAGAAACCCCGCACATATTATGAAAGAGGACCGAAAAAAAGAAGACACGTGTATCGGCGTTTTGAAAGTTTACGTCGGGAAGTAACCTAAATAGGCGTGGCAAGTTCCGCCCATTTCTACAGGTTTTGAAATATTCGACATCAGACTCCTTGGAATCCTTCCATTTTAGGTATAAAGTGTCTTTGGCGATATTACTGACAACAATGCGGGGTATCTTTTTATGGAAAAATTAACCCTCATGCAAGTCACTAAAGGGGTCTTTTTGGTCCCTAATTTCAAAAAAGTTTAAGAACTCCCTTAAAATGTGATCGTATCATATCAAAATATTCTACAAAATTATTTGCCATAAAATTTTACTATAGGTCCCCGAATACACCAAAACTGTAAATCGTACTTAAACTCCAGGAATCTGCCAAAAGTAAAATCACGTTTTAGGGTTAATGCTGTATTTTATCTGAGTTTATTAAGTTTTGTCCCACAAAACTTCATTCTAGATAGAAGACGTCAAAGACAAAAATAATCTCCATCAAATTTCAATATAAGTCTCCGAATAAATGAAATTTGTATTTGCAATATATCAAGAAAATATATACATCAAATTTGCCAACAAAACACCCAATTTTTTTTGAAGAAATTTGCTTTGTTCTTTTTTCGAGTTGATGCATGAAAGTAACATGAAATTTAGTTAGTTTATAGTACTAAAATACGTAATTTTTCAAAGTCCGAGCTGAGTTATCAATATTTTCCCTATAAATATTCACAATATATATTTCAAAAACAGTCTGGATCGAACACACATAATCTTCTGAAAGAATTTATTATCAAAAAACATCAATAAAATATATATTGTGACCGCAGATAACGAAAATATAAATAAAAACGGTAGAATATGGTCCTAAATCATATATAAAAAGCGAAAGCTTTTGGACATGATAAATGTTATAGCTACAAATTTATTTTCTTCAGAGACTAATAATGAAATTTGATTTGGAACATTTCTTCTTTTGACACACCCCCAAAAAAGTGCGGTATTTTAGGAGATTTTGACTCAGTATGGAATAAATTTTAATTAAGAGTCTAAAAGTGTAACACATAATTTCTACCTATGATATCTAATTTTGTAAAGTCATTTTCTTAGCAAAGTATTTTACTTAGATATCTAGTTTGTTCTGGGACTTACAATGAAATTTTGTATAGAATATTTCTTCTTTTAACACGTTTCGTCTAGAATTAAATTTCATGTTACTTTCATGCATCAACTCGAAAAAAGAAAAAAGCAAATTTCTTCAAAAAAAATTTGGGTGTTTTGATGTACATATTTTCTTGATATATATTTCAAATACATATTTCATTTATTCGGAGACTTATATTGAAATTTGATGGAAATTATTTTTATCTCTGATGTCTTCTATCTAGAATGAAGTTTTGTGGGACAAAACTTAATAAACTCAGATAAAGTACAGCATTAACCCTAAAACGTGATTTTTCTTTTGGCAGATTCCTGGAGTTTTGGCACAATTTAGAGTTTTGGTGTATTCGGGACCTATAGTAAAATTTTATGACAAATAATTTTGTAGAATATTTTGATCTGATACCATCACTTTTTAAGGGAGTTTTTAAATGTTTTTGAAAAAAGGGACCAAAAAGACCACTTTAGTGACTCGCATGAGGGTTAATTTTTTTCATAAAAAGATACCCCGCATTGTTGTCAGTAATATTGCCAAAGACTCTTTATACCTAAAATACAAGGATTCCAAGGAAACTGATGTCGAATATTTCAAAACCTGTAGAAATGGGCGGAACTTGACACGCCTATTTAGGTTACTACCCGACGTAAACTTTTAAAACACCGATACACGTGTCTTCTTTTTTCGGTCCTCTTTCATAATCTGGCCGAATTATCTTTTAATTATTTTTTGTGTTGTACAGTGTTATAAATATTTTTGTCCCACCTTCCCATACAAGTGGGACCACTGTGCAGCGTCAAAATTACAACAACAACAGGTTGCGTATATTGGAAACCCCAGAAGATATACTGGGTAGTTGCGTAGGGCGAACAGACCTAAGTGTAGAAAGAATCACTCTCTTTTCGATATCATTACTCTATCGTTAATGTTCTCTATTTGTTTGTGTGAGCTTTATATTCGCTATTCTGGGTTTGTTGCAGTTTATAAAAAATCCATAAAAAATCTATGATATCTATTATATATACTATTTTAATCAGTATTGTCAAAGAGTTCGTTTAGGCTAGCCACATGAGAGCGCGAATCATCGTTCGTTGAAAATACAGCTAAAAACATCGAAATATCTGAAATCTGGTGGTACCGTTATGTAGCGACTACTCCAAAACGTGTACGTATGAACCCTTAATGTCAAATTATAGCTAATTCGGCCAGAAAATAAATCTAAAACCGTTACTATACCTGAAATCGGGCAGTGCCTTTATATTGGGGCTATACCAAAACGTCCATAATTTTTGGTGGAGAAGTTTCTTGATTACTGTGAACAATAAATGCAAAATTATAGCTAATTCGGCCGGGAAATGTAGCTACTAAACACGTCAAATACCTGAAATCGAGCGGTACCGTTCTATGGGTGTTATACCAACACGTTGAACGATATAGCCCATCTTAGAACTGCACCTGCCTGCAAAACAAAATACGCTTTTTTCCACAATTTCGGCGTTCCATCTCAATGTTTGTGGATACTAGAGTGATCACCACAGACGGACGAACCGACATAGTCCGTTATGGAAGTGGATCTCATTTTGGAAGTCAATTCTTTTCGATAGTCATTTCAGTGGGTCATCGTGTAATTTTTGGACCTGTATGCCAGGAAGCGTGGACTTGTCCACGGAAAATATTGCTGTAAACAGGACCACAACGAACAGCATCGGTATACATTTCCAAAGGATCTTAGAACAGACCTTACACTGCACTTAGACACAAATGTTGAACTTTTGTGGGGGAGGTACCCTAAGGTACCTCCTTTTTAGATGTTAAACTATATTTAGACAAAATATTAGGAGATTCCAAGTTTTGAACAAATTTGTTCAAAAGATATCGTGGATACCATTTAAGTTACATTGTTTAACCCTTTGTGGCCCGATGTTGCCTGTGGGCAATTTTGTATGCGTATTTCCCACACCGTTTGAGATATTTATATATACTAAGTGGGTGTCGGTAGGTTGATTTAAGAAGAATAAAAATTTGAAATTATGAAACTGAAATTATTATTAAATAGCTAGATTGGCGAAGTTATGCTTGTTTAAGCATAAGTAGTCGAGTACAAATTTGGACATGAAATATTTTCACTCTGAAAAATTTCAATATGAGCATTTCAAGTTATATGAACACCATCATATACGTCAAAATTGGCTAATTTGTGAACAATATATGATAAATATAGACCAATTTTCCATTCAATTTGCATCAATTTTCCTCTAGAATTAAACAAACTCACCAGTTTACGCTTTTCCACATCATGAATAATAAAAAAATGTAACGATAATACAAAGACTTAAGAAACAAACTTTGTTCATTTTTATAACCACAATGGCCCGATGTTGCCCACAGGCAACATTTGGTACCTCCCTAACCGCAAGGACTTGATACGAATTTTTTGCATAAAGGACTTATTTTTGCGACTATTAATCATAATAAATATGAAAAATCTTTTTATCTCTACGGAAAAAAAATTCGGGGTTCAAAGGGTTAAATATTCGGGGGATGTACTGGAAGTTGTGGAACGGTATTGCCTATCTTCGAACTTAAACTACGAAAAAATATGACGAATGCCAAATTTTGGACCAAATCGATTGATCAGTTCGAGAGTTCTCGTGCTCTCCTGCCACAACATATGGTGCGATAGCGGTTTTTTACACCTTTCGGGCTGATTTTCAGGAAATATGGACTTGCCCCTGAAATTTTTTTACCTTTGTAATTGAGGCAGCGAATTCAAGTTGCTTCAACAAAAGTCAAAGTGATTCGAGAGCAGGTCTTAAAGTGAACTTATCCGAAATTTTGTGTGATAGGTACCTGAAGCAGTGGGCAAATATAGTCCATATTCGAACGAGATCTATATCTGGTAGATATTATAGGACGTGTAAAGTTTGAACCAAATCGGTCATTCCAGTCAAATGTTATCGTGCGAACAATTTTCCCAACATTTTTGAACTTTTGTGGGGGAGGTACCTGAAGGAGGGGACCGATATCGCTTATCTTCGAACTTAAACTATGTTTTTACAAAATATAACGAAGGCCAAATTTTGGACAACATCGGTTCATCCGTTCGAGAGTTATCGTGCGCACCAGGCAGCCAGACAGACGGACATTGCTAAATCGACTCCAAATTGTCTTAAACGGATTTCGTCCAAACATACTTGGGATCTAAAATCATTATTTCGATGAGGCACATTTTGCCCGTATGAAAGTGGATATACCCTCGTTACCATAAATGCTGAGGGTATAAAAATGGGTTGAAGCCAACAAGTTGCTTATTATTTCCGTCTTAATCCTACATTTCATGGATCTATGCCCAAAGAAGGAATCAAAGAATACTCCATGGGTAAGATGATACTAGTGTATGATTTTTCTATATATCCACTGCATCTACCTAAAATTGATGCTGACATTTCGACGCCTTAATTTCGTTTTTTTTTTTAATTTTCGTAACTGATAATAGGATTACAGAACTCGACAAGAGTCATTCAACTTTCGAATCCGTCCACTAAAACGGTGGATATTGATACCTTGAAAATAAACAATCTGAAGAAATATATTTTGATTATTCCGCGTAAAAAACCGCGATTTTCTTTGAAAATTTTACATAAGTGGAATCCTTTATACAAGATTATAATATTTGCAAAAAGCAAATAGAATGTAGAGACACATTCGCGGTTCTTGAAGAATCTATTTGAAATAGGTGTATATTGACGTATTTTTGATAGGTCCTACTGAAATCGGATTCGCATCAAAATCGTGTACGAATAGCGCGACCTTTACCCCCTTTAAGGTTTTGTAAATTGTGTGACGGCACACTTTGACCGGTGAGTAAAACATCGAAATAAGCGTAGATATTGAAAGATATTGATTCGCTGTATCCAAAGTCGGATGTGCATCAACAGATTTTCACTAATTCGCGAATATTAATATTACTCTTAATTGCCTATCCTTATAAGTTATAAAATTAAGCAACTAAGCTTTCTTGATGGTAATTCATATTTCTTGATGAGGTTTTAGCGGAATCCATTCATTATTGTAGAGGATTTTGGCGAAATAGTTGAAGAACTCCCCAAGATTTTTTTCTAATTTTTCTAATCAACCAAAAAATAAATATGGAATAATATTTCAACAATAAGTTATTTTCTTTTGCTGTTGCTAGAATATGCAATTTATGCACCCAATCTCTATAAATTTGGTTCCATATTTTTTCTATGCATTGTCTAGATCCTGTAGATATTTTAATTTTTTTAGAGGTTTATACCCAGCAAAAATTCGGATCCATTAGTCATTACGTAACCCATTACAAAGTAATGTAAACAAGCTTCTTTTCCCATTACAAGTAATCTGAAAAGTAATGGGATACTTCTTAAAAAAATTACAAGGCAAACCTACTTACTTTGCTCCTCACTAAGTAATGAGGACGGTGGCACAGTGAGTGTGTGTCCGACTATAAATCCTAGGGTTGTGTGTTCAACGCTCACTGTCGGCACGCGAGTTTTTTTAATTAAAAAATAACAGTTCGTGTTGCACATGTGCACTGCACATTTAAGTTCTTAAGCAACCCTTAATGTTCGTGTGCGTGGCATAGTATGTAGTGTCTTTGGCTAGAAATCAGAGGGTTCGTGTGTTCAACTCGCACAGCGAGCGAAATAAAATAAAGTAAAATAAAAGTAAGAAGTGTGATGAAATTAAAAAAATCTCTACATTAACTGTTCTAAAAATAGATTTTTTTTCAACTTACTTTTCAACTTCTAGTGGCTACAGAATAACTAGTTATTCTAGTGGTCATAAAATAACTACAAACTGAGTGCGACATGCCCTTGTAAAAATAATGGGGAAGAAAGGGGGTTTGCGAGTAGTTACGGCTGCCAAAAACCCCTTACAAAACCCATGATTTTGGGAGGACTATTTTTGCTGGGTACGGACTCTGGGGCAGGGTAATTTGGATTTACTTAAAGATTTTTTTTTTTTATAATTTGTTGATTTTTTGCGTAAATAAAAGTAAATTTAGTAAATATTTAACCTGCTGTTAGCGATTTATGCATAAATTTCCTCATATTTTTTTCTAATATTTCTAATCAACCAAAAATATATTTGGAATAATATTTCAACAATAAGTTATTCTCGTTTGTTGTTGCTAGAATATGCAATTTATGCACCCAATCTCTATAAATTTGGTTCCATATTTTTTCTATGCATTGTCTAGATCCTGTAGAGGTTTGTACGGACTCTGGGGCAGGATAATTTGGATTTACTTGAAGATTTTTTTATTATTTGTTGATTTTTCGCAAAAATAAAAGTAAATTTAGTAAATATTTAACCTGCTGTTAGCGATTTATGCATAAATTTTCTCACAGAAACAAATTTCATATTTTAATGTCTTATTTGGCCAATTTTGTGAACGCGAACGAATTTGAAACCAACATTTTTCCTTAACCTCTATACCAAAAATCGTAGAATTTCTAGCAAAATTTTTTTTAATGGAATTTCAAAAGAAATTTGTTTTTTACCATATACATATATAACACGGTACTCCTGTACCAACTATAAATGAAACGAGCATACACCTGGGAAGTTTTTCCAGTTTCTGAAACTACAATGTTCATAGATGAGAAAAAACAAAAAATCGGCGGAGCGCTTTTTAAATAAATAGAGTCCACATTTTTAGGGTTTTTTGGGTTTTCACGATTTGCTGGGAAACCTCAAGCCTTATCTAAATGAAACTAAAGATTGTCCTTTATTATGTTTTCGAAAAATGTGACCTGTACTTCTATATCACAAAAATAGCAAAACCTAGAAACAAACCATAACTGTCACTCCTCTAGAGAATTTTCACAACTACAACATTTTCCTTAGCCCCATTTCGATTCCAAGCAAAATCGCGAAAACCTAAAATAAACCCAAAAATGTGAACTTTGACCGCGATTTATTTAAAAATCCCTCCAGCGACTTTTTCTTGTTTTTGGATTTTTGTCATCTATGAACATTGCTGTTTCAGAATCCGCAAAAACTTCCCATGTGTAAAGGCGGTTTTTAAGGGGCACCGTGCATTACATTGTTTTATAATATAATTTGAACTTCTATATCTCAAAAATGTTAAAACCTACGAAATTATCATAAAGGTCAATCTTGTAGAGAATTTTCACAGCTACAATAGCTATGTTCCTTAACGTTCATGAATCTTCAAGTTATACCACTTTTTACTCGAAAAGCGTTCCTTAACTTCAGACACCATACAATTCATATGGGAGCAGTTTACAACTTTTGCTACTTTTGCCGGTTTTACCATTTTCATAAGAAAAAGAACAGACCAAATATTTTAATTCCATTTCGATAGGACTCGCGACTTCTTAAACTCTAAAAATGTGAACTTTGATCGCGATTTATTTAAAAAGCGCTCCGGCAATTTTTTTTGTTTTTTTTACTTTTCTCATCTAGGAACATTGTAGTTTCAGAATCCGCAAAAACTTCCCAGATGCAAGCTCCTTTCATTTAAAGTTCGTTCAAGAGCACAGTGACATATATTTCCACAAACATCCTCGAAGGGACAAGAGAGACTTCTCTAATATCATATTAGCTCAATAATATGGGACCTACTTTTTATAGCCAAGTCCGAACGGCGTGTCTGACGACGAGGCTTGTAGAGAATTTAAATATCTTCTGTTGTAATCAGGTCGACCCAACTGGCATGTTCTTTATTATTAAGTAATCTTATTGGCATTTAAATTATTCTTATTGATTTTAAGAAGATATTCAACTGTCAGAAAATTTAGCCCACATGGTAAGAGATCCGACAATGGAATAAAGATGCTACACTTCGAGGCGGCAAAAATGATCATATTGAGATAGATGAATGGCGTTTCTGGGGTGTGCCGTGTCATTCAACGTAGCGAATAAAATACGAACTGGCACAATGCCCACTTAACTAATTGCTTAACGAAAGACTAATCGACACCCTCTTTTTGCGGACGATAGGGCTGCCTTTGATATAGCTTTTCGTTCATAATATTTTAAACCATTCCGAAATTGACATGCACTCTGAGTTTATACGGTTTAGCAAGACATATTAACTGACACGGAGTTCCCTCGCCGAAAAGTTCAGTAACTAACGTAGTTTCAGATAAAGAAACAGCCCAATGTCTTCTGCCGGGACAGTGGTATCATAGGTTGAACATTGAATGAAGTAACAAAGTCGAGGAGAAAACTGCTAAAATTAGTCTGACAGTAATGTATTTCAACATGAAATTTTCGAAACATTTAATTTTTTTCAAAATGTTGTCCATGGTCTCATTTAAAGACAACTTTTGTGAAATAAGTGAATATCCGAATCTATGGTTAACGGTATTTATCAACTAGAGTTAAAATTTGGCTATGATAAAGCAAACATATATATGTATTTGCAAATAGGCTCAGTCTGAGGGACTCATATCTTTTGATATGACTGGGCTGATTTTTATAGAAGTTATATTTATTATATTATATTGGGTGCCACCGTGGTGCAATGGTATGCACACCCGCCTTGCACGCTAAAGGTCGTGGGTTCGATTCCCAGGCCAGGCAACATCAAATTTTCAACGGTGGTAAAATACCCCTCAGTGATGTTGGCGACATTTCCTGAGTATTTCAGCCTTGTAAAACTTCTCTACATGTGGTGTCTTAGGACACGCCGTTCGGACTCGGCAATAAACAGTAGTTCCCATATCATTGAGCTAATATGAATCGGGGTGCACTCATTGATATGAGAGAAGTCTCCCTTGTCCCATCTGGGATGTTTGTGGAACAATTATATTATATATTATATTTATTATATTATATATAATATTATACTGTATCATTGTGTGACGCATTTTTTATTTAACCCTTTTTAAAGGCCCCACGTATTTATCACTTTATGTGTGAGGAGCATGGGTAAATATTGGACTGTGCCCTGTTCATGCCGATCTCATCTCATTTTCTCATAAGGAAATTTCTAAAAATTTCCTCTTTGCGCATTAAATGATATGCAAATATTGTCCAAAGATCCAAATCTCTGTTAACTTTGCCCTGACTATGGATACCAGTGTTTCATCCAAATACGAAAAAAGCAAAAAGAAAAACTCCCCAAAATGTTGACAATTGAAGTGAAAATTCACTGTCATTAGCATTGATTAATATATTCTTGGTGCACAACACGAACAAACGAAGAAACCGATGATGGTAACATTAAGTTGCACAGCAAATCACCAACATCATCTTCAGCCTTCAGAAATGGCATTGAAATCATCACAACATCTATGTCATTATCATCGTCAAGTAAATGGCCAACAGCATCATCATCGTCGTTGTCAACTTCTTTACCATCATCAAGAATAAGCGTTTGCAATTTGGGTGGTTTGGATGGAGCGAAGGGGTCGTGGTGGTGGTGGTGGATACCCAAGAAAAACCATCAATCTTAACGTGGTATGTGTCATGGAAATTTTCATTTCTCAACTAGTTTGACAATAGCATGAACACAGGGCCACCTCCACTAACAACAATGCCACCACGACTGTCATTACGATGATAACAACAAAATACACCGAGAATGAAGACTTCCATTTTGTGCAAAATGTTGTCCAAGGCTTCATTTAAAGACAACTTTAGTGAAATAAAGGAAGATCTTAATACGCCTATGTTGTACACTGTACGCCGAACGTCATCCTGAGTTAAGGTTTTCTGTTTAAGGCCTACAGACCAACCACTGTCGTCATTAGGGTTTTCCTATGTTAAAGCTAACAGATAAATGAGCAAATAGGCTGAAGTCAAGATGATGATGGTAGAAAAGAAGCAACTTAAGCCATAAAAATGTCGAATGGAAATCATCATCAATATTTGTCTGTGTCGATGGACACACGGAGATTAGCCAAACAGACATACATTTGTGGTGAGTGTGTGGTGGCATTGGCAGCAAATGATTTTTGTCTGCCCACAGAAATCCAACAACGCAGCATTGCCACATTTACCTCAAAAC
Source organism: Musca autumnalis (assembly GCF_047663935.1). NCBI lineage: Eukaryota > Metazoa > Arthropoda > Insecta > Diptera > Muscidae > Musca > Musca autumnalis. The sequence goes on from NW_027411644.1 coordinate 107,634,049, forward strand.
ATTTTATTTGACAGAATGCGTAAATAAATGATTTGGTATGACAGGCGATTTGCCCGTGGCCCATTGCCTCCACATGACTACCACAAGAGTGGAAGAGAAGTGATTATCATTTGTGATGTGCAAATGATGTTGCATTTAATATTTGCCATATTCATAGGATATTATTTTATTTGTGTGGGAGGTTGATGTTAAAGAACTGCATTTTTGAAGTGTAATTCTCTTAGCAACATAATATACTCGCCTGCGCCATATAAATTATATCATAAAGAAGCCCAGACTAATAAATTGAATATGAGTATCCAATGGGAAGCATCGCTGAGTGCTAGTGGGCGCATGCACAGATTGTGAATAATGGTAATCTCTGTATATATGCAGAGTAGCTACCTTGCAGTCGTGGTCAAATCAATGGCCCCAAGTGGAGTGTCTCAGTTGGTAAAATTGAATTGCACTAATTTTCCAGATTGTAATTGTTCCACAAATATCCCAGTAAATACAAGGGAGACATCTCTCATCTCACTAAGTACACCCCGATTCATATTAGCTCAATTATATGGGACCTACTGTTTATCGCCGATTCCGAACGGCACACAGTATTTCAGAATCGTTTTTTCCTTATCGAAACTCTGTAACTTTTGAACGGAAAAAGATATTTTCATATTTTTCGACCGATAACACAATCAGCTTTCCGATGCATTAAAAACATTTAAACTCGGTCTAATAGTGACAGGGGAATCCATGGTCAAAGTTAAAATTTTGAGTTTTTTTATATTTTGCATCTAAATATGAGTCTTTTTGAGTTTTGCATATGTTCCGATCTATTGAAAAAGGTAAAACAATAAAAACCAAACCAAAAAAATACAACAAATTAAATTAAATTTTGTTTTAAAAAATCTTCTAAGACACCACTTGTAAGAAGTTTTACATGACTACAATAATCTGGAAATGTCGCCAAGCATTACACTGAGGGGTATTTTGTCACTGTTGGAAATTTGATATTGTCTAACCTAGTTCGCTTTTGGAGGGTAATAACCGTCTGGTGCTAGGGGGGAATGAATTCTCACCATGAGCTTTGGCATTCCTTCCTAAGCAATGACCAGAGCGGTACGGCGCACAGTGTTGCCGCGTGGACAAAAAGAAGAAAATGTATAGTTCGCTTCCATCCGATACAACGAATCTGAAAGAATTTTTTCGATATGTGCATCCATAATGAAGTTATAGCTCTTTAAATATGAAAAATATTACCCAGGCAATCTAAAGCGATAATCATATGAAAATTAGGCGACATTTAAAATAACATTTTCTGAAAAGTTTGTTGATAATATTAAAAGTTTTGCATGGGGATTTGATGGGTGGGCTATAAATATAAAATTTTAGTACAAAAAGTTGACATCAACTGCACATGGGCAAAGTACCGTTATCAAGAATTAAAAATTTAAATTTGATAAAAAAATATAAATTCTTAATATTTGGTAAATTATATCTTATGATTGCCGTTAATTGGACATCTCTTCCGAAGCGAAATCTGTAAAAACATTCTACCCATCCCTGCAACCTTCTGAGATATATCGGTTCAGATTTTATATTGCCCCCATATATAACTTTTCCGATTTTGCTACAACTTGCTCAATTTTGATCGAATAGCCTTCAAATTTAATATGTGTTATTTTTTTAGGCCCCTGAACAGCTACACCAGATTTGGCTATAATTTGAATATGGGTTCCATATATAATTTCGCCCGATGTCACTCGGTTACGGATAATTACGTCATATTTTCCTAATTTAATCAATATCTCACATACATTGCGTGTTTAGAGACTGGTGAGACTGAAAAAGGGCTTAAGAAAACATCCCATATTAAATTTGAAGGCTATTCATAAAAAATTGAGCGATTTATAGCAAAATCGGGGAAAGATATATATGGGAGCTATATCCAAATCTGAACCGATATGGACCAAAGTTGAAATATTTCATTCCTATGTCCTTATAAGCAGGTCAACGGTAAAACTGAACAGTGGCCTGAGGAAACTATTCATTAAAAATTAAATTAAAAATTGAACGAATTATAGGAAAATCGGGGAAGATATATATGGGGGCTATATCCAAATGTGAACCGATTTTTGTGAAAATCGGTGTAGCTATTCGGGGGCCTAAGGAAATAACACATATTAAATTTGAAGGCTATTCGATCAAAATTGAACAAGTTGTAGCAAAATCGGGAAAAGATATATATGGGGGCTATATAAAATCTGAACCGATATGGACCAAAGTTGAAATTTGTCATTCCTATGCCCTTAAAGTACTTGTGCAATTCATCTACCTAGGTCAACTCCTTCTATTTTTGTCCACTTTTGTATGGAAGCGACACACTGTGCGGCGCTGGCCTAGCAAATTAATAGCTCCATATTTTGCAACGTGAAAGAAGACGCTTCTACGAGGACAAGAGCAATGAACGTAAACAAACAAAACGATCCCCTACTAATCACACAAAGCTCTGAATCGTTTCATTCTCATAACCAAAACAAAACCACATACTTTTCAATGTAAAGAGATGGAAACCGTACGATTGCTGAAATGTAACTTCGGCTATGCTTTGCCGAGTTGTTTCATTCACCACCGAAACAAAAAGAATTTCTGGGAAACGTTTGCCGTGCGTTATGGTTAATTACATACTCAGGCACACACACACACATGTGATTGCTTAACAACCCTATAAACTAACATCAACATACCATAGTGGACATTTTATCAACCACCAAACGTTTTTGATTTATTCACATGTGTTAAGTACCATTTAGTTTTCTATCTGCTCTTGTGGAGTTGAGTACTTTTCGCTTTTCGTTTTGTTCGCACTCACGAATGTAAACAAAACGAAACTAAACAGCGAACTCCGCCAGCGTGGGTTATGTTTCGTTTTGTATAGTTTCTATGGAAAATATGAAACGAAACGATTGGAAATGTTATTTAAAGTATTTTTACGTACCCTGGACAAGGGAATATTGCCGCATCTCACCAGACAACACGATTGTACCAACCAACTTGATAAACAACGTGCCTTTGCGACCCGTTCTATTGGCTCAAACCATCTTCCGATCATCGATTTCGGTAACAGGCCACCCGTCTTAAAAACCTCTGACTTTTCTGAACTATTTAAAATCTGATTGGCAAGGGTTCAGAAAATTTACCAATCCCCGCTCCAGAGAACTGTCCATTCACTCAGATCCTCGGGTACTGATAGAAATTTCCGGGACAGCGATGACGGCACTAGGAAATTACCGTGGTGATCCTTGTCTTGCGAACCCTGAAGACCCAAGTGTTTTGGAACTTACTCTCAAAGTCAACAAGTTAGTAAGAGAACATAACACTGAAGAACCCATACTGAATACCAATGGTAATGCGTAAGCAATTGGATAAACCTGGATTTGAATAGTTCACAAGTGTCCTCATTTTATCACTAGCCAAACACATTGTATCAGAGGCTTGGAAAGTTGGGAGTTGGGTCTTACTCCTGAAGCCAGGCAAGAGGTGAATTGTACAGGTCGATTTCACTCCTGTCACCAGTCGCAAAGATTCTAGAGGCCCTACTCCTTCCCACCATGACAACCAGTTTTCCAGTTGCCCAACACCAACACGGATTCCGAAAAGCACATAGTGCTACAACAGCATTACACGTCATATCCACACATATCAGTAGAGACTGAACCGTAACAGACCGTGCGACCGAACAGTCATCGTGACACTTGACCTTTTGAAGGTCTTCGATATCGTCAATCATGTTGTTCGAGCATATAGAGAAGACCACTTTCAAGCCGTGTTTAAAACATTGAATAATCAACTATATGTGTGGACGCCTCCAAAACCTTGTCGTCGGCTCCTATCGTCGATGGCATATGTGATAAGTTTAATGCCAACATAGCTGACCTAGTGTATTTCTTCCATCTGAGGAATATGAAAATATCCGCCGCTAAATCCACTGCCACACTGTTCACCACTTGAATGGCCGAAATGAGGCTCCCACTTAACTAGGATGGACATATTGGTATTGGATGTAACGTTCGATAGCATGTTTAAGTCGTCCGCACAAGCCACATTTATTTCCGAAAATATCAGAAGTAGGAACATGGTTCTCAAGTCGCTGGCCGCCAACACTTGAGGTACTGACAAAGAAATCTTGTTAACCTTTAATAAAGCAATAGGCCGGTCTGTGGTAAGCTATGTGGAGCCACTGCGGTATGCAAACAAATGCAGCGCTACACAATAGAAGAATACACTATGCAACAATGAAAATGCAAACAACTTCTAGTATGCATTTTTTGAAAGTACATATTTAGACTACAAAAAACCCTAGTATGGTTTTGTGCTGTCAGATCCAGTTCGGATTTTATGGCCTCATATAAACCTGGCTAAATCTACACTTTTTTGCAATTTATCAGGCTTTTTTCTCAGAAACGAATAGGAATTTGGCCTTGCTGTCTTTAGCAATATTGTAGCCCTAAACTAATAGAACTTATCTTCTGAAAAAACGACATAAGAAAAACTCCATCTAGGCCATCAAAATCTATAAAATGTAGAAAATTTTACATAATTGCTGAAATTCTGGTCAGTATCGGCCGAACTATTAGGAGTTGAACCAAGTAACCTTTGCAAAAATCTTCCAAATAAAGTTCTCAACAATTCTTTAGAACATTCTGAAACTCTAAAATGCTTACTTCATGTTGTTTCAGCGGTATTTTGCACCATATCTTTTACAACACGTATTTCAAACACAGTTCACACAAACAGTTTATTCTCGCATTTCGGATTTCACTACATTTTTGACATTTTTATTAAATCGTCGTTGAAAATGTCTGAAAACAAGCGGATAGAGGCATCATTTTACAACAATGACATGTTCTGAAGAGTTGTGTATTACATTCCAGGGAATATTTTCCAAAAGAAAATATTCAGAAAAAATAACGGTTTTGGAGATACGGTGCGGTGCGAAATGTATAAAAATGTTGGCTTGTTTGCATATATTTTGAAATTTGAGGCAATAAATGTAGTTTTTCGAGTTCATTATTTCCCCAAATATTTTATTCTTGTCCTTACCTACCAATTTGCCTCAGAGGTCAGAAGACCCGAATTTCTTTAAATACTCAATATTTAACAATGTTTAGATGGGGCCATAAAATCCGAGCTGGATCTGACACAACAAAACCCAACTAGGGTTTCTTGTCGTTTGGGTCTGTACTTTCAAAAAATCCTCAGTTCGAATTGTTTGCACAAGATCGCCTTAAAAATGTTGCACAGTGATATTCAAACCTTCAGAATGCCGCCTTAAGGACTGCAACAGGGCGCTTTCTCATGACGTCATTGTGAATGCCGTACTCGAAGACCAAACCCCATCAATCACAGCAGAAGAACGCCAGCTGCCAAGGCAAAAACAAGTGATTTTGAACTCAGATCCAGACGATGTAGCCGTCTCAATTCATATTGGGTCCGAATTGATGGTACGATAACCATCATTTGCCCGGCATGTGGATTGGGACCGCACGATTCACAGCATTTGTTTAGCTGCCCAGCTAACTCCATTAGCCCGTCTCTTGATTCTTTATGGACGCAGCCGGTCCAGGTTGCAGAATTTTAAGAAAGAGAAACCAGAACCAGGTAACTGAATAAAATAAACGAACGAATATTTTTGCGTGGCTACAACAGTCATTCATCGGCGGTATGTAGCAGCAGCATTAATCGCTCAAGTCCTGGATATGGCTACGACCTGAGCAGCATCGGAAGGCTCCCATTTCCATTTCATTTCACTAATGTTGACATGCGGAGTTGGCAAATGGAAAATATCTCAATCCCTCCACGGACCAAAAGAGTTCCGGCATATATTGCCGCTCCCATGGTGAAATGAAAGAACACATGCAAATAATTTTTCAGGTGACGACGCCAGGTCGAAGGTTCCTCTGAATCAATAGGTTACATATAACTGGCCGACTTGGGACTGATAATATAGAATATCTCCTTAGGGTGTTTAGACTTTCCCGTTCTATGACACTTCTTGCATTGCATTGCCTGCTTTCTACATTTAAATTTATCCTCCAGTGCGTAAAATCCAACTTTACTGGTGAATCCATCGTTTGGTGGTAAAATCCATCGTTTTGAAAACGTTTGCGGATGTTGTTTTTTATGGCAGTGCCTGTTTTTTGTATGTCCGTTTGCGGAGGTCTTCAGGAGAATTCCTCATATCCGCAGAAATGTCCGCAGTTGTTTAATTAATTTGCTGCTGTCTAGTATTTTAACTTCAGGTTCTATTACACTGCTCAACAAAATTGAAAAAGTTGAATGTTTCAACCGAAGTTGTTGATGTTTCTAAATGAAATCGGCGAGCTATTTTCAAATCTGGTCACGATTTTTCTCCATCAGCTCTTGTTCTTGAGATATAGCTCAAAATCGGTTTTTACGAGTTTTACCCAGAATTTCGTTATTTTCGGATACAAACAAATATTTTTTGCGGGTTTTTCGACACTAATATATTAAGAAGATGTTGTACGCTCGATACAAAACGTTTTTTGAAATAATTATGGCGAATATTTATCAAAAAATATAGAAAACATACGATGAATCTTGTAAAAATTACATATTTTGAGTACTTTTAGCTGTAATTACGCCATCGGGGGAAGTCATAGAAGCTTCATATGGCATTCCGGATATGCTCAGGGTGTCTTCTATATAGTCCTGTATTCAAATATTTAATATAAAGTTCATAGCGCCCACGATTCGCCCATAACCTAAAAATCGTCATGAAGACTGCCATTGAAAAGTAAATGGCATAATTGGTAATGATATCACAGGTAAATGATTTCCCTTCAGCAAAAAAATGGAATTTACTTGTGAACATTTTCTTCCCATAATTTTTCATAACTTTCGACGTGGATAATCACGGCAATAATGCATCGATCAAACTAAATCTTTGTATGCCTATAAAGGACCATCCTATAGGACTATGAAAAACTGATTCAATAAAGTCAATCGTGGCGGACAATCGCTAAAAAACGAAGGTCGTGAGGGTCGTCCAAAAACGGCGGTTATGCCAGAAAAAATTAAGCCGTGCGTAAACGGATAATGTAATATTGCCATGTGAAATACCGTGAGATAGAGGTTTCCTTGGGCAAAGCGAGCCAAATCCAACGAAAGTTGTTCTTCGGCAAAACTGACCGTATGGCGACTATACGGCATGAAAAATGTATGACGGTTAATTTTGAGAATTACACTACAATTTGTTTGCCTGAAGACGCCTGAGGAATTAGAAAAACGAACAAGAGAAGACGAATCGTTCTGCATCATGACAATGCGAGCTCTCACAAATCGATTCAAACCAGCGCCTGTTTGACCGGACAAAACGTGAATTTGATGAGTCATGCGCCGTACAGCCCTGACTGGGCATCCAATAACTTCATCTGATTCCAGCACATCAAGAAAAAAGGCGTGGTCAACGATTTTCGTCGCCGGTAGATGCTGTAAAAGCGTTCAAAAATCATGTTTTGGAGGAGTCTCAATCAAGCCACTGTAAACAACTCAACACATGGTCGTATGTGAAACTGTCCTGAGTACGCTTAGGCGAAAAACTAACAAATTTTCCAAAAAAAAAAATTTCAAAAGACTTCTGGCTACACTGCCTGTTGTCTAGGCCAGAAGGGTTTTTAGTGCCCCTCGTAGTCTTCGTGGATAGTATAAAACTGTGCACCAGAAATTTGTGGGTAGATGTCCACGTCTTTTTATAGCGCCCAGTACCACCTGATTTCCGGTATTTTGAAGGATGCTGCCTCAATATAACACCGAAATGATTGAAATTTGGCATTTAGTCTTTGCAACTTTCCACCAGAAATTTGGCGGTCATTTTTGAAGGTTATGGCCTCAGAATCCCACAGAAATGGCTGAAATTTGGTAGTTAGCATTTGCCGGTGGCAAACAACTTTTCACCAGAAATGTATCGATATAGGTGGAAGTTTTTCATATAGCCCCCATAAAAGGGTACATTCCGATTTTCAGTATTTTGAAGGTTGTTGTCTCAATTGCCAACCGAAACAGCTGAACTTTGGCTTTTAGCCTTCATTGGGGCTATAAAACTTTCCGCCAGAAATTTGTCAATATATGTAGGTTCACCTCCACATATGGCCCCCATAGAACGTTACCTCCCGATTTTCGGTATTGTATTTTGGTATTGGAGGTTATGGCATCAGAATCCCACCGAAATGGCTGATATTTAGCATTTAGCCTTCGTTGGGGCTATAAAACTTTCCGCCAGAAGTTTGTCGTAATAGGTTCAAGTCTACGTATAGCCCCCAAAAAGGGTACATTCCGATTTTCGGTATTTTAAAAGTTGTGGCCTCAATATCCAACCGAAATAGCTGACATTTTGGCATTTAGTCTTTGTTGAGGTTATAATACTTTGCAGCAGAAATTTGTCGGTATATGTCCAACTCTACATATAGCCCCCATAGAACGGTACCTAACAATTTTCGATATTAAAAGGGTTTGACCGCAATATCCCACCGAAATGACTGATATTTGATATTTAACCTTCGTTGGGGCTATAAAACTTTCCGCCGATTTCCGATCGATATAAGTTCACATCTACATATAGCCCCATAAAAGGGTACATTCCGATACATTCAGAATTTGTTGATATCTGCATATTCCTGAAAAATAAAATCCTCTCAGACTATGCCAATTCATCTGATCACTATCAACATCCCAACAAATTAAATGAAACCTGTAAAAATAAACATAAAACTCAACTTAGTTGTGGCTGACGTTCTCAATTCACTTAGTGTGCATATCAAGATTGCACGAAAATAACCCTTAACGGTTACCCGTATTTTACGATACAATAAATTAACGAACAAGGGAAACAAGTTCCAGTTATACCCCATGCCTTTTTGCATAACATTAGTGTGATACCTACCCATGCTCTCTCTCTAGAACCGGTCAACAAAAGTGGGCTGTACTAAGTGTTTACACTATAGGTGACGTAATTATAGATGTACTGTACTACCACGACTGGGCCACTATTATTTGCTTCATCACTATTTCGTTCGGAAGACCAGCCATACGAAATTGCAACTTGCAAGGAACGCATACCACCAATACAGGTGGGAAAAAGAGGACGTAAAATAAAGAGCGGCATTTTGTTGTTATAAATTTGCACATAACACGTAATTGCAGGGGGAGCAGGAGCTGCAAATTCTTAAGACGACTACCAGACGGTCAACGAAATAAATGCATGAATGAATGAAGGAATGGACGAACGACAATGACGTTATGGATGACGGCAATTTAAGGGTAACAAATCCGGTTTATTTTGTCCTTTCGCCAAAGCAAATGAAAAAAGGCCTGTTTTCTACAATTCAGACACATGTCAGTGGACATGTTGTTGGGAAAAGGGGAGAAGCATGCGACAAAAACAAGGTGGTAAAGAAGTTTATTGACTTAAATACATTTTCAGCTTATTTACATATTTACAAATGAACAACAAACCTCAAACGCACATACACCCCTGCAGCAAATAAAACAAATAAGAATCTCTCTGTCTACATATCCTTAAATTGTGGTCTCCACAAAAGCTCTTTATTACCATAGTATGTGAATTTAAAATGCAAGGAGTTGGTCTTGTAATCTTTTTGTAAAGAGGATAAAGTCTCAAACATTCCTTTGTGATTTGTTTTAATGTAGGGGAGAGAATAAGTCAAGTTTCTTGATAATGAAGATGTCTTAAGGGGAAGATATTTTTTATGTTTTGTATTGTTTTCCCTAAAAGTGTTAATGACTTTGTTGATAAGATTTATTGTGTAAAATTTTTAAGCTGCATTTTGAGGTAACAGGTATTACTGTGGGGGACAAGAAACACTAAAAAGGGTTTAAAACATTTTTAAATCACTTTAAATGAGCACCAGCATCAGAATTGCGTATATCTTGAAAACAAAATACCTTGATTTGAAAAGAATGTGAAAAGTATTCCGATTTATGTCGTAAAAGTATATTTGGGCCAAAATTAAGAAGTAAAAAAATTATTTTCGGCCGGGCCTAACTTTTTATATACTCCACCATAAAATATTCTGAACTAAAATGTTTGATGCAAAAATTGTTAGACCACGGATACCCAAAATGCCTAAATATGGTCAAAAAATGTATTTAAAATTTTTTCAATCTGTTGGTACCTTACCAGTTTTTTGACCTCTTGAAACTCCTCGCGCCAAATTGGAGTCAATTTGGGCGGAAAATGTAGCTAAAATCCTCAAAATATCTTAAATTGGGTGGTACCGTTATATTGGGGGCTATACCAAAACGAGGCCTATTTCAATTATTGCGGACGCTAGAGTGATTACAACAGACGTACATGGCAAGATCGTCTTAGAATTTTATCCTGACCGAGAATATGTACTTTACATGGTAGCAAATGATTAGTTCGATGTGTTACAAACAGACAAAAAAATAATTATGGCCCAAGACTATAATGGCGTTGAAAGCTGTTTCAATAGGCAAGGGACTAAAATCTATTGGCCTTTACGCTTATATATAATCTGCTATTGAATGTTTCCATAAGGTACTCTTTTTACATTAAAAGTTCCTGGACTAGAAGTTTCAAAAGATAAACCTCCTCATTATTATTCCATAGATGGTCAAAATTACTCTTAAATATTTTTTAAGGGAAAAATAAAACAGCGTTTTTGTTAGAATTGTTTTACTTTTTTAATATTTTTAACACACAGGCAACATCTAAACAATTACAGAAAACGATTTTAATTAATATAAAATAACAAAACAACCTTTAAATGTTTATTTATGTTGTAACAACGAAAAAGAGAAACAAACCACAGCAACGCTGGCGTGCGAGAAAGCCCATCTATGTTATTATTCGAAAGAGGGTATATAATCTTGCGAGAGCACCGTAACTCTCCGTACATACATCGAAGATGGACCATATCAGTCCACATTTTGGTATAGTTCTTACGTAAAGATAAGTTCTATGAACTAGAAGTCTCTTGACAATTTATAGTAAAATTGTCAAGTCAATCTGTCAACCCACCATTTCCCTTTGGTCAGGCCAACTTCGTATCATCGTCTCCGTCAGCAGATCACCCGACCGTCGTACTTTGCTTAACCATGGAAAAGCTGATTGGCAAGAATTCAGATAATTTACCAATCACCACTTCAGAGAACTGACCATACCCTCAGATCCTCGGGTAGCTGAGGGAATTTTCCGGGACATCATCACAGCTGCATTCACTCGATAAATAAGTTTGTCTAGCAGTACACAAAATAGACCAAATATCCCAGGTGACGGGACTAGCAAAAAAGCGTGATGAGCTTCGTCGAACGAACCCTTAAGATCCAAAACATAGGGAAATTACTCGTGAAGTCACAGGCTAGTATGCTAGCATAAACATAGAGCATTGGTACAAGATTAAGTAAATTGTGGACAACGGTAAAACCACTCTCGAATCTTGGAAAAAGGATGATAGAATGGCGTGACAGGGCGGCGAAGAGCATTTTGATACCCTGTATAAAACCAGACTTTACTATGACGATTCCCCTCTTGTATCCAGTAACAAAGATCCTAGAGGCACTACTCCTCTCCACGATGAGAAGCAGTTTCCCAGTTGCTCATATCCACACATATTAGTCGAGGACTGAATTCGAACATGCCCTGCATCTTAATAGTCATAGTGGCTCTGGGTTCCTTCGATACCGACAACCTAGTTGTTCGAGAACATAGGAAAATGTTTGAAATGTTAAATAATCAACTGTGTGTGTGTGGACACCAGTCGATTGTGGAATTCAGAAATAAGAAGTCAAGTGCCCGTAGAGTACAACTGGTAGTTCGCTAAGTAGGGGTGACATCTCCGAAACTATTTAACCTCTACCATTTTGAAACACATCCACACATCCAAGACGGCATAGAAATCATAGTGTATGCCGATGATTGCTTGATCTTGGGGTCTGGTCCTACCGTTGATGTACATACATATGTGATAGATAAAATGTCAAAATTACTTAATTCTTCCATCTGAGGAATATGCAAATATTCGCCGATAAATCTACTACCACACTATTCACAGAAATGAGGCTCCCCTTGAACATATTGGTATATGGTGTTCTGATTCCGACCACAAACTACCATAAGATATTGGGTGTAAAGTTCGTTAGCATGATTATGTCGCACGCGCAAGCCACAGCTATTTGCGAGCGTTCGGGAGCAGGAACATGGTCCTCAAGTCGCTGGCCAGCAGCGCTTCTGGTGCTGACAAAGACACCGGCAATTAATAGATCGGTCTCTGACAATCTGCGACGCCAGTGTGGTATGCATATGTTGGCTCTGGTTAGTGGAGGAATATTTAAACCTGCCAGAATGCCGCCCATAGGGCTGCAAAAGTGTGCCTGCTTATGTCGTTATTTTACCATCTTTATGATGAGATAGAGATTTCATGGATTTCTCATCACAAAAATAAGTTTTCAATGCAGTACATGGGTATTATCGCCATGAGCATCTCCACAATAATTTTGTGGGCAGGCTTCTCTCGCCCAAACACGTCTCGAGAGAAAGAGAGAGATCCCAAGTTCCAAGCGGCAATCTCTAGACTAAAGCGCCTATCAGACACACTTGGATAGCATTCATTCAGTTGCACAGGCATTTCAAATGTATAGTGTGAATGCAGTACTCGGAGACCAACCACACAACCCTTCAATCGCAGCAAAAGTATGCCTGCTGTCAAAGCAAACGCGAGTAATCTAAAGGTTAATTAAGATCCGGAAGATGCAACCGAATTAAAAGCACAATACCCAACGCATGCTATGCATGTGGACTATGACCATACCTATCTGGACACCAGGGACGTACGCAGGGGGGGAGGGCACGAGGGGCCGGCCCCCCCCCCCACCGAAATGGTTTGGTCGAACAAAATTTATTAAGCTACTGTAACCAATTATTAAATTTTTTCTTTGTCATAAACATTTTTTATGTTAGGAGATTTCAAATGAAAACTTATATATCTATCTTATATATGAAGTTTCTGTACAGAAAATGTACATCAAGTCAAGTTATGTAAGTTTTTTTTTCAAATTTTTTGTTTGGGAGAAACTTCCAATGAAATCTGAATTACGTCTTCATGCCACATCATTCCACTATTAAATACGAATTCCGTAATGAATATACTCCATATTTGATATGTCTTATTCAAGCTATATTGAGGTCTCGAGGCTTTACACTCATCCTGAATCCAAAATAATTCAGTATTGTGGGAATGGAAGTGCATGAAAAATGTCTATTGGACAAAATTTATGAAGCGTTCTTCGTGGACTATATATTGAAAGCCAATTAGAAATTTGTTTCGCTGCCTTCACCAACATTTTGTTTACTTGTTGCTAAACAAGAGGAGAAAATTATGAAGAAAAATGAATTTGTGTTCGTCAAAAACTGCTAAATCTGCTATATGTAGCATACTCACTTGCATTTTTTCCCTATAATTGAACATATCGCTCATTTACATTTCAAAAAATCAAGTTTCGAGAAAAACGCGTTTTAAATTGCGGAATGAAATTTGACTTCCCAACTTAAAAAGGTTAGTACACAAAAAATAAAATAACGATTGGGATCATCTTTTGTACAAATCTTGACAGATATTCGTGCTTAATTTCTGTGCAAGATCAAGCATGATTCGAATTGTTTTAGTGCTTTATAACCTCAATAAACCTTTTTGTTGATTTATGCCAAACTCCTAGAAAACAAGCTGTAACTCGTTGATTTTTAAATATATCAACATGAAAATTTGACACAAGATAAAATAGAAGTCGTAGAAAAAATAGAAATTGTTAACTCAAAAAACCCGTACAACAAGTTCCAAGAGAAAATGTGTGGCCAACATCTTCATTTACGTCCCTCTCAAAATTCAAATCCTTTGGACTTTTTTGACATTTGTAGTCTTGTTTAGTGCGATATCAAATTTTGAGGGGGAAAGTCCATGCTTCAAAGCTCTAAATACTAAGGAGACCAACTAAAATGGCTTGTGGGCGCAGTAACTATTCATAGATGAGAGAAAAAAACAAAAAAAAAAATCGCCGGAGGAATTTTCAAATAAATCGCGATCAAAGTTCACATTTTTTGGGTTAATTTAGGTTTTCACGATTTTGCGTGGGAACGACAAGTCCTATCGAAATGGGACTAAAGAAAATGTAAAAGAGGATTTTCACTGCTACAACATTTTCCTTAGTTGCCTTTCGATAGGACTTGCCGCTTCCAGCAAAATCCTGAAAATCTAAAATGAACCTAAAAATGTGAACTTTGACCGCGATTTATTTAAAAATCCCTCCATCTATTTTCCCAGGTGTAAGCCGTTTTCAACTAAAGTTAGTTAAGGACACCATACATGACATTGTTTTATAAGGAGGCGATACAGTCAGTGCATTGTCCCAATTTGAACTTCTATATCTCAAAAATGGTAAAACTTAGGAAAAAAAGTAGTAAAGGCCAATCTTGTAGAGAATTTTTACAGCTACAACATTTTTTAGTCCCATTACGATAGGACTTGCAATTTCCAAGCCAAACCGTGAAAACCTAAAAGACACCTAAAGATGTGAACTTTGACCGCCATTTATTTAAAAATCCATCCAACGATTGTTTTCTTGTTTTTGGATTTTTCTCATCTATGAACATTGTAGTTTCAGAAACTGCAAAAACTTGTGGCTTAGTCCAAACATAAGTTTTGTAGTCCCAAACAGTACTCTGAGATGGATTTGGAGTCTATGAATCGTAGTCTGTATCGTCCGTTTTTAAATTTCTAAAGTTTTTAATTTATTTGGCGTTTTTATGGCATTAAAGAATAGTTTATTCTTAGGTTATCGACACAATAGCTAGATATAGAAGTCCAATCTGTGCTCGTAGATTCGTGTTATTCTTCTTTTTAAAGGTAATTAATTTATAAAAGCCGTATGGGTATTTCGATATGTAATTAAAAAAATGAGGCGAACTATACCCCTATACCCTATAACTGCTGTATAACTCAATTCGTCCTACTCGCGAATATAGTTAAGTAGGGATTGGATTAAAACGTGGATATATTTTAACCACTTTCTGCATGGAGGCTCTTTCACAAAAAGGAATCCCAAAATCTGTATTACAGCTGATATTCTAAAAATTAGCTTAAGAGCTTTGAAATACTGAAAATCTTGCGATAGCAGAAATAATGGCAATTCTCTGTACTTTTAAAATTCTGGGATGTACCATAACGTTGACCTATATTTTTTAATCATATAGGTCCAAAATACTGAAAACTTTTATATGGCGACTATACCAAACGTGGTTTCAATTTCAATTCTAAATATCTTATATTTAACTTATATTTAATACTCTGTAAAAAGTTAAAATTGTATCCTAAATATTGTGATCTTTCTCTACTGAATTTTTATACTTGGTGTCAATATTTCATATAAAATCAACAGCAAAACCTTAAAAAAGTTTTACGTAACCCTACACACCATTTTAAATTTTCATGATTTTTGGTCAAGTTGGGCTCCCCCCGAAATGAAATCCTGCGTACGTCCCTGCTGGACACATAGGTATCTATCTGAAGCAGATAACCAAAAACTGTATACGAAAGAACATATTTACGTTGCTACAACAATAACCGACGGTTCAACAAATTAACCATATTCCGACACCGCAGCGTGATAGAAGACGAAAAATAAGAAGACAAGTATTCCGTCGTTTTTCCCTGTTACTTCGACTTTCGCGGTTATGAGCGCCCAAAGACCTGAGGCCTTGAGGGATCATTTTGTCAGACTCATACCTTCTAAACCGCTACGAATTTTGGTTTCCTCGTAGAAGTAATGTTGTAGCTCTCATCTTTAATAATAACAAGTAAGCAAAGGCTATAGTCGGTCGGGGCCGACCATGTGATACCCTACACCACAACCTGTAGGAATTAGCTATGTGCAACCGCCTTGCACGCTGAATGTCCGGGTTCGATTCCCATCAAATTGTCTACGGTGGCAAAATACTCCTTAGTAATGTTGGCGATATTTCCTGAGTATTTCAGTCATGAAAACCGTCTCTACAAGTGGCAACGTAACACACGCCGTTTGGACTAGGCGATAAAAACTAGGTCATATATCAATAACATAATATGAATCCATTGATATAAGAGAAGCCTCCCTTGTCTTTACTGGGATGTTTGTGGAAAAATATATAAATTATACATTTCTAAATAATATTCAAAAATTGGAAAATTCACATTGATTAGCCCCTCCTGCTACATCTTCAAATTGTCTTTGAATATCAGGTTCCTTTTTGGAATACACCTAAAATAAATAAATAAATTTATATACCATGCAATTTGGTATATTTGATAATTGGGAAAATTGCGTGTTTATTGAAGGTCTATCGTACAAAAATTGTGCACTTGTACCTCACATATGCTTCGAAAATAGTTCATTGTGGGCATATATTGTGATATCAAAAATATATTTTATACCGGTAGAAATAACTAACAATGAATAGAAATTAAAAAATTTTGCATGCAAAGAAATTTATAAATCCCAAAATTATTCATATTCAATTATACCGCAAAGAAGATAGTATAAGTCAGCAGCGCTAAAGGTGATATACCTTCAGCCTCTAAAAATATATTTATTTTGTAACACGATTTTGCTTCAAAATACGTGGAATCTCTAGGTATCGTAATATGGGGCTATACCAAATCAATTTTAGTAAGCTAAATTCTGGAAGTATTTGAGAATTCTTTTTTCAGATTTGTAATTTTAGTTGGAGCCGGCAGGGGTTTTTGGAACTTCTAGACTATTATCTCAGGAAGTATGACTTACCCCGTGAAAGGGACCAGAATAGGGACCGTAAAAAGAACCTTTTTCAAAAAAAAAAAAAAAAATAATAATAATAATAATAATCAAATAGATCCGATACGGGTCCTCAAACTGCACTTTTCCCAAATTTTGTGTGGGAGGTACTCGAAGGACGGACCGATATAGTCCATATTCCGAGCTGACACATGACTGGATGAAATAATACGATGTGTAAAGTTTCGACCAATCAGAAAATCCCCTTGAGAGTTAACTTGCGGTTTTGCGGCGCAAGTACAATCTGCTGAAAAAATTCAAAACGATTCGAGAGGACTCTTAAATGTCCCTTTTCCGAATTTTGTGTGGGAGGTTCCTTAAAGACCGATATAGTCTTATCCGATCGATATCTGGATGGAATAATAATATATGGAAAGTTTGGAGCAAATCGCTTGCTCACTTCACCAGTTATCGTTCACACAATTTTTCGAAAACAATTTTTAACTTTTTTGGGGGAGGTGTGGACCGACATAGCCTACATTCGACCTTAAACAAAGTTTGGGCAAAATATTACGTTGTATAAAATTTGGTTCTAATCGGTATATACGTTCGAGAGTTATCGTGCGCAGCAGCCAGTTAGACATTAAGAGAGACAGATGAACGGACAAAACAGACGCTAAATACACTCCAAATTGTCTGAAACGAATTTCGTCCAAATATACTTGGGGTCTAAAACCAATACTTCGATGAGACACATCTTTGGTCGTATTTTGTTTGTATCCTCTTTACCATAAATCCTGAGGTATAAAATAGGTGGAGAGGCGACCCCATGTTGCAACTGAACTGAAAATTTATCTGTCATGATAGAGACAATTTGTAGCATGGGAGGAAATTGTGGTTCTCTACACAAAACACATTATATATCTGGCAATAGGTGCGTTATCTAGCAGACACATTATTGCAATTTGATCAGGGGAAAGGTCAGTAGTCATTATTCCATACGTAGGCTACTTTGCCGGTATATGTCCTCCAGGAATGAAAATATGGACCAAAGATAAAATTTGTATATTTTTCATACAAAAGTAATGGTGTATGTCAACCGCTAAATTATATCAGATCACCATGCAAAATTATAGGCATTTTCTTCAACCTAAACTCTTACCACGTGCAAAATTTCGTGACTATTGAGCTGTAATTGCGACCTCTAGCGGGCTTATGATTACACTACAAACAAAAAACTGGATATATGAGGCTGTAACTCTGTTATCTGATCACGTACATCAACATAATTGACATCAATGGATCTTCTTCAAAATATAACTCACGAGTGGGGAAAATGTCTTTCAGGAACAAAAATATAAGATGTTTATTAAAAAATTTCACAATTTTCACACAAAAGTTATGGTCCATTTAACCCTCTAAATATTATCTGATCGCCATCTCGGATTGCAAACTTCTTCTTTGTCATATACTCTTACCTTATTTAAAATTTCGAGGCAATCGGACTATTATTGCGACCTACAGAGCAGCTACAAAATCGGATAAAAATTATGTTTTTGGTCCATTTCACCCGCTAAATATTTCACGATCATCACCAATTAAAATAGCGATCTATTCTGATGTGAAACCGACCTCCATACCAAATTTCGTGACAATCGGTCCATAATTGCGGCCTGGAGTTTGATTACAATTTATAATGGACAGACGGACACACGGACGGACGGACGGACGAGATATGAAGATTGGTATACCACATTGGGGGTCTCCGACGAATATTTCGCGGTGTTACATGAATTTTTCCCAAAACAAACTTATAATACCCTTTCCACATAGTAGTGTAGGGTATAATAATTGTGAACTTATAAAATCCATTCAACCTTATCGTCAAGGTCAAACTCGTTAAGCTCAAATTTCCGTTATAAATTTTTTCTCGGATTTTGATCTACAGATATCAAACCGGTCAAAATTGAATCAAACAGTTAACTACAAAAATGTACCTCTGTAGAAATGGTCCTTTAAGGTCAAAATAGCAAAACAAATGCGATTTTTGTCCTCTTTTTTCTTTTTCTGCTCCATAGAAACTAAACCATTCAGAATTCAAGAAAACAATCAACCGCAATAACTTTTAATTATCTCCTCATAGAGTAGTGTAGAGTATATGCGGGGTTCTCTACGAACCTGACCTTTCTTTAACAAATTGCATACACAATATTTTTTATACCCTACGCCATAGCATGGAGGGTATATTTTAGAGTTGTGCCAAGTGAACTGTATGGAAATATCTAGTTCTCTACGCAGTTCCAATAGCCCACATAATTTGTATGAACAAAATGCATCGAACTAGGAACTAGATTGCCCAACTCTAGTATAATTAGTTTGTTTTTCTGTTTGTAACACATCGAACTAATCTATATATTAGCTACAAGTTTTAATCGAACTAGCAGTAATATGACATTTGAGGTTCTCATTGGTCACAAAAGTTCTCCATCAGAAGAAAATTTTGTTGAAAATTACATAATTTTCTAAAGTCAACAATCAAAATCAGATATGATTTTTACAAATTTCGTAATACAATACAAATATTACAGAAATAAAGATGACACGCTTGAGATATGTTGTCGCTAACCGATCGATTCTTTCTATTAAAATGTTGATATTCACTAGCGCCTTGGCATAACGATATCTTCCGGTAAGACATTTTTGACATTTTTAGGCATTGACATTTGAAATTTTTTTGCAATTGCAAATTATACATCAGGAATCACCTTATATCCTAAACTCTTTCTACTGTTTCTTCTCTTAACTTTCTAATCAGTCACTTCATATTTAAAGCTTTAATAGACTGGACTACTGCTAATTTTTCAACTTGTAAATTGACCTAAATAACGAAATCTTTTCCGGGCATTTAATCTTTATAAGGGTCATATTTAAACAAAAGCACAACTCCTCCACTCCACTCTCAAGCATCATTAAATAATTGCCCAAAATGGTCATTCAGGAATTTTAAGACAAATAGGAAATGTTAAACAGAACAGAAAACAAGACAAGTCCTTTCCTCCAAAAGCCTGCTTCACTCTTAGCATAAAATAAATTGCCTATGCTCTGAACATGATGAAGATGAAATTATGTTAAATTAGTATCATCACATTCAAGAGGTAATCATGGTGAATGACCAACCTGGTAAATGAACAAAACCATTATCATTTGCTGTGTTGTTATAGGAAAAATGCCAACAATTCATACACATGTGAACATGTTTTTGTTCCACGAGAACAGGGGGTGGGGCAAAGGGATTATTCTTTTACGAATGAAATCATTTTGAAATCCCAAATAAACGTAAATTGTTTGTATAGGATAGGTATATTTTGAAAACAATTTTTTTCATTCAAGTAAAAATATGCCACTGAAAAGTCAATTCATGTAAACACTGCCTTTTGCGGAAGGTAACATATATCCATCATAAACCTGACATTGAGAGATATGTGAAATCTTATACACTCATGCAAAAAATTATGGGATATATGCCATATCGACTTCGATAGAAAGAATTAACTCTGTTTTAGATTTTATGTCTCTTACTTAGAACTTTTGTCCTAGCCGAACTAAGAAAATATTTCAATTCCCCTCTATTTGTTGTGCTACTTCTCCAAATTGGAATACCTTTGGCCTTCCAGTTCTCTGGGTACCGTCATGCGGCCTGTGTTTATACGCCTTTTTAGCAACGCAATAGTTGCATCTCGATGCGTTTAACTGTACTTATGTCATTGTATAGCCGATCTTTCATTGTATTTTTCTCTTAAACACACGAAACACCACTGCCTTATCTGCTTGCGCAAGTACCAAAGCTTCGTAACTGGTTGTATCAGTGGTTTGTAAGCTGAAGTAGCAACTGTTCGCAAATACAATTCCACTTCTTATTTCACAACTGATCTTATTTGATGTGTTTATAGCGGTGCCGATGTAGTCGAAGTCTTGAACTACCTCAATAGGAACCGACTGACACAGTTGATCCAAGTGTTATTAACGAGTTGTGCGACGATACCATCAACTTCGTATTGTCGGCTCTTACTGTCAGACCCACTTTGGCAGATTCCCCTTCGACATTCTTAAAGGTATCAGTTACATACTTCTTTTATTGGTCGATATATGATGTCAATGTCGTCAGCATAAGCAAGTAGCATTGGTGTATACGAGTATTGTGCCATCTCTTTTGACATTTGCTTCTCGTATAACCTTTTCCAGCAAGATGTTGAAGAGATCATACGAAGGGTTGTCTCCTTGTCAAAAACCAACTTTGGTACTGAACTAGAGCCGGAATCAGTTAAAGTCATCTTACAAAGCCGAATGAACTTTGCGGGGATACCAAATTCAGACTTGGCTTGGAATAACTTTGAACGTATGGGGCTATCGAAGGCTTCTCTATAATCCACAAAAATATGGTAAGTACCGATCTGCACCTCCTGGGTCTTTTCCAGGATTTGCCGCAGGGCAGTGTACACATTCTTGATCTATGCATGTCCGCCCGTCTTATTTAGTCACATTTTCAGACCGAATTAAATGTAATGTGACACTTAGGGTACCTTCGCATTTTCGGTATTTTGAGGATTTTAGCTACAATTTTTAACCGAACTAGTTGTAATTAGGCATTTGAGGTTCTCAGTGGTCACGAAACTTCTTCAATAAAAATCGTTGACATAGGTCCATGTGTTGATATAACCCCCATATAGCGGTACCTCCCGATTTTCGGTATATTGAAGATTTTAGATAACATTTTTAACCGAACTAGTTGTAATTTGACGTTTGAGGTTCTCAGTGGTCACGAAACTTCTTCAACAAAAATCGTGGACATAGGTCCATATGTTGATATAACCCCCATATAACGGTACCTCCTGATTTTCGGTGTTTTGACGATTTTAGCTACAATTTTGAACCGAACTAGTTGTAATTGGACATTTGAGGTTCTCAGTGGGCGCGAAACTTCTCCAACAAAAATCGTCGACATAGGTCCATGTGTTGATATAACCCCCATATAACGACCCGATTTTCGGTTTTTTGAGGATTTTAGCTACAATTTTGAACCGATCTAGTTGTAATTGGATATTTGAGGTTCTCAGTGGTCACGAAACTTCTTCAACAAAAATCGTCGACATAGGTCCATGTGTTGATATAACCACCATATAACGGTACCTCCCGATTTTCGGTATTTTGAGGATTTTAGATACAATTTTTAACCGAACTAGATGTATTTTGACATTTGAGGTTCCCAGTGGTCTAGAAACTTCTACACTAAAAATTATCAAAAAAATGTTTTGGTATAGGCCCCATAAAACGGTACCTTCCGATTTTCGTTATTTTGAAGATTTTAGCTACAATTTTGAACCGAACTAGTTGTAATTGGGCATTTGAGGTTCTCAGTGGTCTAGAAACTTCTTCACTAAAAACTGTCAATATAGGTCCATGATTTGCTATAGGCACCATAAAACGGTACCTCCCGATTTTCGTTATTTTGAAGATTTTAGCTACAATTTTGAACCGAACTAGTTGTAATTGGACATTTGAGGTTCTCCGTGGTCGCGAAACTTCTCCAACAAAAATTGTTGACATAGGTCCATGTGTTGATATAACCCCCATATAACGGTACCTCCCGATTTTCGGTATTTTGAGGATTTTAGCTACAATTTTGAACCGAACTAGTTGTAATTGGACATTTGAGGTTCTCAGTGGTCACGAAACTTCTTCAACAAAAATCGTCAAAATAGGTCCATGTGTTGATATAACCACCATATAACGGTACCTCCCGATTTTCGGTATTTTGAGAATTTTAGATACAATTTTTAACCGAACTAGATGTATTTTGACATTTGAGGTTCCCAGTGGTCTAGAAACTTCTACACTAAAAATTATCAATATACGTCCATGTTTTGGTATAGGCCCCATGTAACGGTACCACCCGATTTTCGGTATTTTGAAGATTTTAGCTACAATTTTGAACCGAACTAGTTGTAATTGGACATTTGAGGTTCTCAGTGGGCGCGAAACTTCTCCAACAAAAATCGTCGACATAGGTCCCTGTGTTGACATAACTCCCATATAACGGTACCTCCCGATTTTCGGTATTTTGAGGATTTTAGCTACAATTTTTAACAGAACTTGCTATAATTTGATAGTTGAGGTTCTAAAAATTGTCAATATAGGTCCATGTTTTGGTATAGGCCCCATATAACGGTACCTCCTGATTTTCGGTATTATGAAGATTTTAGCTACAATTTTAACCAAACTAGTTGTAATTGGACATTTGAGGTTCTCAGTGAGCGCGAAACATCTCCAACAAAAATCGTCGTCAACATAGATCCATGTTTTGGTATAGCCCATATATAACGGTACCTCCCGATTTTCGGTATTTTGAGGATTTTAGCTGCAATTTTTAAACCGAACTAGCTTTAATTCGACATTTGTCGTTCTCCCCCATATGTCTCTACTGCCAGATTTTAGGCATTTTCACTGTGGAGGCTTTATTTCTCCACCATAAAATATACCTTAACCCACCTTTCCAATTTCCAAAGATGAAAACGCAAACATATTAACCTTGTTTTTCTGAGTGTTGCATTTTCCTGCAAAATCTTGGGGTTAGCCACAAGATACCTGTGGTTAAATGCTTCTTTCAAATCACACATTCAAACATACGGAAAAGGGTCGGAGGTCATTTGTGTTGTGATTATTAATGACCTCTAATATAAAGATATAGACGTGTATGAACAAATTTAAAGGGTGTACCACAGAGCTAACAAACAAAAGGTTTTTATTTCTCGACGAAACCTAAAAGTGTTTTTGGTCACAAAAGGTTATGCTTTTAATTCATATAACTTACCAGACATGTTTACGTGTCTGGCCAGGCTGTTGTAGGTATATTCCGTTCCTTCGGTTTTTGTTGTTGTCCTTTTTTTGTGAAACAAGGTACAAGGGCAGCATAAATATTGGTTAGAGTCTTAAGTTGTTATAACAGCAACAACAATATGAACAAAAGAACTTGACGTATGTAATGTACTCGACTCGACGTTTAGTCGCTTCACAAGTTGGTGTCAATGTCTATGGCTGAGAGCTTAGAGCATAATGTCCGCTGCTTTTCTACAAAAGTTGACCGCAACAAAAGACATGTTACATAACATGTCACACTCCTAGGTACAACCATAACACCAGAAGACAACCAAACCATAAGAGTTCCAATCAGAATACTCTGTTATAGACAATGAAGCAGGTGTGGTCCCTGGAGGTAAAAAGCATAGCACATATCTCATTGAACAAATAGACAAAACACAACTCTAACAACAACAACAATAACAGGAACAATGGCAACTTATGAACATCTTCAAACGAGACATTGACACTGAAAACATGGCCCAAAAGTGTTTACTTAATCTAGACAATAAAAGCAACAACAAGGGTGTTATTTGTTAAGAATAACAATAACAACAAGGGTCAGTTTTTTATTGGCTAACAAAAGTTTTTCGCAATCCCCTTAATGGCTTATGAAGGTATTACAGATTTGAAGACTTATCGTGGCATGTGTTTTGTGAAGATTTAAGCTTAAGTATTTAAAAGTGAAGAGCATTTTCAGGATGAAGTGGATAAGCATATCTATCACTTTTGTCACATTTTCTGAAGACTACCTATAAATTTTTGCAGACACTGGTTAGTTGACATTTTGGGATTCTTGGCCACCACAGTTTGTTGATAGTGGAAAGTCCAGGTGATAAATTGTATAACAGCGAATAAAATAAATAGCTGAGGATAATTCAGCGAAACAGCGAGTGCATATGTTTGACGATGCGATGTCTTATACCCAATGGGCAAAACTACAGAACAATATGTATCATGCAAAAGCCAAAAAATATACGTTTTTAAATACTATTATCACCTGAAATGTTGCGATTCTTTAGAGAGAAGGTGAAGTTTACGCACTGGTACGAAGTCGATATTATCCTCATACAGCGAGTGGGATTGAAGGGCAAGGCCGACACAACAACACATAAAGCTGTTTGCTTTAGAAAAAAGCAGGCTACTATGAAAAACGAACCCCTCTAAAGTTGACGACCCCCGCAAACGTTTTAAGGACCATGATCTGCGAATCTGCACCTGGAATGTTCGCACTCTTTACAGAGAAGGTGCAGTTTACGCGCTGCCAGATGTACTTGAAAAGTATAAGGCCGACATTACTGCCATACAGGAAATACGATGGACTGGGAAAGATGTCACAACAACACCTCAAGGTGACGCACTGTATTATAGCTGCCATGACACAAAGCATGAGTTTGGTTGCGGTTTTGTAGTTG
The DNA here is from genome assembly GCF_047663935.1 of Musca autumnalis. Classification (NCBI taxonomy): domain Eukaryota; kingdom Metazoa; phylum Arthropoda; class Insecta; order Diptera; family Muscidae; genus Musca; species Musca autumnalis. Next base: position 107,659,203 of record NW_027411644.1, read on the forward strand.
GTCAGAGGTTAAAACATCTGGTCTCCAGCTTCACCGCAGTGAATGAAAGACTTGCTACAATTCGATTAAAAGCAAAATTCTTCAACATCAGCTTTATCTGCGCTCATGCTCCAACCGAAGACAAGGACGAACAGACCAAAGATATATTCTACGAGCGCCTAGAAGAAACATATGACCGTTGTCCTGCCCATGACATTAAAATTGTTCTAGGCGATTTTAATGCCAAAATTGGAAAGGAGAATATCTTTGGGCAAACAGTCGGGAAATTCAGTCTACATAGTGAAACATCAGACAATGGAATGAGGCTGATAGACTTCGCAGCGGCAAAAAACATGGTAGTTAGCAGTACCAGATTTAAGCATCTCGATATTCATAAGGGCACTTGGCTGTCTCCAGACCAAAGAACAATAAATCAAATTGATCACGTTGTGATAGATGGAAGATATTCATCGAGCGTGTTGGATGTACGATCGTTCCGAGGAGCAAACATAGATTCGGACCATTACCTCGTTGCAGCAAAGGTACGTCTAAACGTTGCAAATAAAGCACGGACAGACACAACACGAAACTTGGACATCGCTAAGCTGCAAACACAACAGATAGCCACAGCATATTCCACTCAACTGAGACAATTGCTTAATGAAAGCGCTTCTCGTCCCGATAACATATCAGCACAATGGCAAAATATTGCCCGCTCCATGCAAACAGCCGCAAAATCAGTACTTGGATACCAGAGACCTCCACCAAAGAATCCATGGTATGACCAGGAGTGCCGTGCTGCTACCGAAGAAAAAAATGCGGCATATAGGGCTACTTTACAATCAGTAGCAACGCGTAGCGCTCGAGAGAGGTATCGGGAGAAAAGGAGAGAGGAGAAACGTCTTTTCCGCAGGAAAAAGAGAGAGATGGAAAAGGGGGAGTGTGAACAAATAGAGATGTACAGGAGACAGTCCGAAAATTCTACCAAAGAGTGAAGCATCAAACTGATGGCTTTGGTACAGGCATATCCTCCTGTAGAGACCAACAAGGTAATTTGGTAACTGATACAGATAGTGTGCTCAGGATATGAAAAGAACATTTTTCCAAACTGTTGGTATCCGATAGCAGTGAAGATGGCGAAGATACCACAGATCCAATCCCAGAAGATGGTATTGAATGTATACCGCCCAGCCAAGATGAGGTAATGACAGCAATAAACCGGCTGAAGAATAATAAGGCGGCAGGAGCAGATGACCTACCATCCGAGCTGTTCAAAACCGGAGGCGACACGCTGGTAAGGTGTATGCATCAGCTAGTTAGCACCATCTGGAAGGAAGAACGCGTACCCGACGATTGGAACATGAACATCCTATGTCCAGTCCACAAGAAGGGTGATAAGACTGTGTGCTCCAATTACAGGGCCATAAGTCTGCTTCCTATTGCATATAAGATAGTATCTGGCATATTGTGTGAGAGACTAAAGCCTATGGTCAATGAAATTATTGGACCCTATCAGTGCGGCTTTAGACCTGACAAATCCACCATTGACCAGATATTTACCTTGAGACAAATCCTGGAAAAGACCCAAGAAATGCAGATCAACACCTTCCATCTTTTCGTCGATTATAAAGCAGCATTCGACAGCCCTATACGTTCAAAGGTGTTCCAAGCCATGTCTGATTTTGGTATTCCTGCAAAACTCATTCGGCTTTGTAGAATGACATTAACTGAGACGAGATCCTCAGTTAGAATAGGAAAGAACCTCTCCGAAGAGTTTATTACCAAAAGAGGTTTCAGACAAGGAGACGGCATGTCGTGTGATCTATTGAACATCCTGCTGGAAAAGGTCATACGAGACGCGAAGGTCAAAAGAAATGGAACGATATACACGAACAGCCATATGTTACTGGCTTATGCCGACGACATTGACATCATGGGTCGATCGGTAAAGGAAGTAACTGACACCTTTGCAAAAGTCGAAAGAGAATCTGCTAAAGTTGGTCTGGCAGTAAACGGCGAAAAAACCATGTTGATGGTATCGACGCGTAATCTGTCCACAAACCCCACACCATGTGTGAATGTTGGTACCTACAATTTTGAGGTAGTTGTGAAATACGAAGAAGAATAGTGTTGGCTAACAGATGCTACTTTGGGGTGAGTAAGCAGTTTAGGAATAAAGCCACCTCTTGTCAAACAAAAGTAACACTTTACAAAACACTGATACTACCCGTGCTAATGTATGGTTCCGAAGCATGGGTACTTGCTCAAGCAGATAAGGCAGTGCTTGGTGTGTTCGAGAGAAAAAAATTTCGAAAGATCTACGGGCCAATCTGTGTTGACGGCGAATATCGGCGTCTTATGAACAACGAGCTGTATCAACTATACAATGACATCAATGTAGTTGAACAAATCGAGATACAACGATTGCGATGGCTAGGCCATGTTATAAGAATGAGTGATGATGAACCCGCTTAAAAGGCGTATAAATACGGGCCGCATGGAGGTTCTCGCAGATCTGGAAGGCCAAAGCTTCGTTGGAGCGAACTAGTGAAACGAGATATCATAAAGCTACATATCCCAGATTGGGAAAATACAGAAGCAAACAGAGAGGATTGGAGATTTTTTCCTAGTTCGGCTTATGGAACAAATGTTCTGTAAAAGGCCAGCTAAGTAAGTAAGTAAGTCCGTGGGTGTTACGTCCGGGCACCGTTTTTTTATTGTTGGTTCTTAATAAAATTTATGAAATTACACCCTAATTTTTCTTCGTTTTCTTTATAATAACTTTAGAAAATTCACCCCAATTTGTTGTTTCTGTTAAACACTGGATTGCATTTGGGCCCTAAACATGTGCAAAAATGTCCCAATATTATTTAGACGCCTATTTGATTTTCAAATTTTCGATTTACTTGTTGTGAAGACAAATTGGCCACTACAGCTGAATGCAAAAAGGTCCCAAAAAAGCGAAATTTTCAGATTTCAGCTTAGTTCCCTAAGACCAGAGTTACTGGGAAGATGGGGAAATGGAGGGATGCAAGGCACTATAAAATTATGTTTTTTATCTCTGCAAAGTTGTGGGTAAGGACCCGAATAAGAGATTTACTACCGGTAAGCCCAGGTTAATAATTGAACTCCAGGTTGATACAATTTTCTTCGGTGTTTGCCAGAATTTAAAGGCAAGCCCAAAAGTTGAAAAAGGCAAAATACACACCCAGAAACCCAAGAGATTTCTAAGGGTGAGCAATTGGCGAAATGGTGTGCCTCTAGACTTGACGCGAACTCGAATTGAAAGTCAGCGGAGAAGGGAAACCTGGCAAAAATAGGTCCGCAATAGTCCTAGATAATGGACATGATATCAATCAAGTGTTCATTACTTTCAATAGGGCAGTGAGGACACAAGTAAAGTAAAAAAACAAGTAAGTGTAAAAAAATTAGGGACAGAGAAGAAGTTATTAACCTGAATTTAAAGAAATTAAGATAAATGAGCTTAATTTGAAAGATATTTAAAGCTCAAACAATCGTAAAAGGTCTCCAGAATGTATAAGGTGAGTTTAACTGGTGTGTTGATTTTTGCCGATTCAACAAGCGACATGTCCCCTGGCAATATGTCTTGCCTTAGATCTTCTGGTACACTCCTCCATACTCTGTTTCTCTAAACTGTCCTCTATAACCTTGAGAGCCTAGTAAAGCTCGTCCCTGCCCAAGGCTTTGGTGCTGTCAGCCGAAGATTAGTTACCTACACTCTTGACTCTAGAAACGTCCTTAAACATAGCCAGTTTTATCTGGTTTATTTATAGCTTGTTGTGCTGTCAGCCGAAGATTATTTTCCACCACACTTGACTCTAGCAACATCTTTAAACAAAGCCGGTTTATCTGGCTTATTTATAGCTTGTGGTGCATCATTCACACCTAAATTATCCGGAACACCATTGCATGATATAAACGGTGGCACTGGGTTAATTAGGCCCTGCACAGTAAATTTGTATATCCTCCACCAAATTATGAAGGGGATATTAAATTTTTTTTTATACCCTACTCCACAATGTGGGAAGGGTATTATAAGTTTGTTTTGCTAAAAATTCATGTAACACCGCGAAATATTCGCCGTAGACCCTAATGTTATATACCATATTTCATATCTCGACGAGATAAAGCGATATAGCGATGTGTGTCCGTCCGTGTGCCCGTCTGTCTATTATAAATTGTAATCAAACTTCAGGCCGCAATTATGGACCGATCGTCACGAAATTTCGTATGGAGCTCGGTTTCACATCAGAATATATCGCTATTGTTATTGGTGATGATCGTGAATTATTTAGGGGGTGAAATGGACTGCTGTGTAGGTTGCAATCACAGCCCGATCAGCGCGAAATTTTAAATAAGGTGTGAGCTTATGACAGAAAAGTAGCTTGAAATTTTACATGATGATCAGATAGTTTTAAGCGGGTGAAATGAACCGAAACTTTTGTGTGGAAATTGGAAATAAAATTAATATACAATATCTTATATCTTTATACCTGGTAGACACATTCCGCTGAGTTATTTTTGAAAGACGATCTCTATTTTCCATAGATGCCAATTATGGTCAACGTAAGAATTTTGGTCAAGGAAGATGGCAACAATTTTTGATAACGAGCGGATAGTTCTTTGCGAGTGACCTTTTGTGGGAAAAATATCAAAATTAAATGTTTGGTCCAGGGTTTCGGAGTCGGATCGAGCAATTTTGCTGGTGTCGGAGTCTGAGCTGAAAAGATAACTCGACTCCGACTCTGGGCAATTTTTTTCCACATTACAGAAATACTAGCAAAGTGTCCACTACGTCGTATGCGGAAAGGATATAAAAACAAATAAACAATATGTAAAGGGTGTTTTTTTTTTTTTTTGTAGAGGTATAGAACTTTAAGTTGTCATTACTTTTCAATATGGCGACCGATTTACCAGCTGTCAAGTGATTTATTCACAGTTTGGTTTGCCAATTCATCATGAATAGACTTACGCCCGAACAATGCTTGCAAATAGCTCGTGCCACAATAGATTTAACACCGCAAGACTACTTTCTGTGGGGCTATGTAAAGACCATTGGAAGCAAACATTCGCCGTGTTATTGCCAATATACGGCCAAAAAGTCATCGAAAATTGGACGTCCATATTGGACTACATCCGCGCCAGCCGTGGCGGTCACATTTAAAAAATTATCTTTCGTTGTTTTATTGCAACTTAATGTCTATACCTCTATAAAAAAACGCCCTTTAATATAGAAATGGCGAACACTGAAAATTTTGTTGCACTAATACCAATTTTATTCAATATTTATTACTATTTTTGTACTGTTCGTACCCCTGTAGTTCGACTTTCAAAAAGATCAGCCGTATCTCATCCTTACACATTAACGGCGAGACCAACGCTGCACATCAATACTACCCTAAACACTACCCTAAATCCCTACACCCAACAACAAATTGTGTACCATTAAGCACTTTACGTATACTTCGACGACATATCTCAACCCTAGACTGACATTAATACCAATTATTATCCGTTCGTCCAATTCCAAATTGTACCAAACTTAGAACCATTTCGTACTCTTCGTACCCATAAGTAAGATTTTCGAAAACTACATCAATCCTTCACTTTAACAGTAATCTTAATTCCGAGTTTCAGGACTCCAGCTCTATCCGTTAAACCAAATCCCAATTGTACCTAATTTGGAACAATTTAGAACTTGCGTACCCATAAGTTCGAATATTCCTTCCTCAATCCAACAGGCCTACAATAATCATAACTTCAAATTGCAGGATTCTACCGCCATCCGTTCATCTAAATCCAAATTGTACCAAATTTAGTACCATTTAGTACTTTTCGTACCCATAAGTGCGAATTTTAAAACTACTTGAATCCTACTCTTCGACTGTGGTAAGTCCAAATTTCAGGATTCCAGCTCTATTAATTCACCCAAAACCAAATTAAGTACTTTTCTTACCCATAAGTACGACTTTTCAAAACTTACTGAATCCTACACTTCTTCAGTAATAATAATTCCAAATTTCAGTATTCCATCTCTATCCGTTCACCCAAATCCATATTGTACGATATTTAGTACTTCTCTTACCCATAAGTACGAATTTTCAAAATATCCTCAATCCTACACTCCAACAGTAATCTTAATTCCAAATTCCAACCGTATACTAAAATCCAAATTGTACCAAATTTTAGTACTTTCCGTACCCATAAGTATGAATTGCCACAACTCCCTCTGTCATACACTTCAACAGTAATTTTAATTCCGAATTTCAGGAGTCCAGCTCGATCTGTTCACTCAAATCCAAATTGTACCAAATTAAGTACTGCTCGTACCCATAAGTGCGAATTTCCAAAACTTCCGCAATCCCACACTCCAACAGTAACCTTAATTCAAAACTTCAGGATTCCAGTTCTATTCGTTCACACAAATCCAAGTTGTATCAAATTTAGTACCATTTAGTGCTTTCCGTACCCTAAGTGCGAATTTCCAAAACTACCTCAATTCTACAGTCAAACAGTAATCTTAATTCCAAATTTCTGGATTCCAGCTCTATCCGAATTGTACCAAATTGTTTCAAATGTAGTACCACTTAGTACTTTTCGTATCCATAACTATGAATTTCCAAAACTACCTCAGTCCTAGACTCCAACAGTAATCCTAATTTCGATTTTCAGGAATCAAGTGCTATCCGTTCACCCAAATCCAAATTGTACCAAATCTAGTACCCATAAGTACGAATTTCCAAAACTACCCTAATCCTACACTCCAACAGTAATATTAATTCCAAATTTTAGGATTTCAGGTCTATTCGTTCACTCAAATCAAGTAATATCAATTCCAAATTTCAGGATTCCAGCTCTACCGTTCGCCCAAATCCAAACTATACTAAGTTTAGTACCATTTAGTACTTTTCGTACCCATAAGTACGAATTTCCAAAATTACCTTAATCCTACACTCACCAGTAATCTCAATTCCAAATTTCGAGGTTTCAGATTCCAAATCCCCATTGTCCCAAATATAGTACTTTTTGTACTCTAAGTACGAATTTCCAAAACTACCTTAGTCCTACACTCCAACAGTAATATCAATTCCAAATTTCAGGATTCCAGCTCCATCCGTTTACCCAAATCCAAACTGTACTAAATTTAGTACCATTTAGTACTTTTCGTACCCATAAGTACGAATTTCCAAAACTACCTCAATCCTACACTCCACCTGTAATCTCAATTCCAAATTTCGAGATTCCAGATTCCAAATCCACATTGTCCCAAATTTAGTACTTTTTGTACTCTAAGTACGAATTTCCAAAACTACCTTAGTCTTACACTCCAGCATTAATATCAATTCCAAATGTCAGTATTCCAGCTCTATCCGTTCACCCAAAGCCAAATTGTACTAAATTTAGTACCATTTAGTACTTTTCGTACCCATAAGTACGAATTTCCAAAACTACCTCAACCCTTCACTCCACCTGTAATCTCAATTCCAAATTTTGAGATTCAAGCCCTATCCGTTCACCCAAACCCCTATTGTACCAAATTTAGTACCATTTAGTACTTTAGTACGAATTTCCAAAACTACCTCCATATCGCAATCCTACGTTCCTACAGTGATCCTAGTTCCAAATTTCAGGATTCGAATTCTATCAGTTAGCCGTTGAAAACCGTTCGGTACGTTTATCCTATATTCCATCAGTGACCCTAATTCCAATTTTCAGAATTCTAACATTACCGGTTCGTCAAATACAAATGGCACCATATTTAGTACCTTTTATGACTTTTCGTACCCTTCTAGTTTGATTTTCCAAAAACCCAGCCTTATCTGTCACCTTTGGACCAAGAGTGACCCTCACCCAAAATTTCAAGATTCTAGCTTTAGCCGTTTATCATGGGCGTTGATTACACTATGCAACACTGAAAATGCAAACAACTTCTGGTATGCATTTTTTGAAAGTACATATTTAGACTACAAAAACCCTAGTAGGGTTTTGTCGTGTCAGATCCAGTTCGGATTTTATGGCCTCATCTAAACCGGGCTAAATCTACACTTTTTTGCTTTTATCAGGCCTTTATCTCAGAAACGAATAGGAATTTGGCCTTGCTATCTTTAGCAATATTGTAGCGCTAAACTAGTAGAACTTATCTTTTGAAAAAACCACATGAGAAAAACTCCATCTAGGGCTTCAAAATCTATAAAATATAGAAAATTTTACATAATTGCTGAAATTCTGGTCAGTATCGGCTAGACTATTGGGAGTTGAACCAAGTAACCTTTTGCAAAAATCTTCCAAATAAAGTTCTCAACAATTCTTTAGAACATTCTGAAACTCTAAAATGCTTACTTCATTTTGTTTCAGCGGTATTTTGCATCATATCTTTTACAACACGTATTTCAAACACAGTTCACACCAACAGTTTATTCTCGCATTTCGGATTTCACTACATTATTGACATTTTTTATTAAATCGTCGTTGAAAAATGTACTGAAAACAACGTCATAGAGGCATTTTACAACAATGACAAGTTTAGAAGAGTTGCGTATTACATTCCGGGGAATATTTTTCCAAAAGAAAATATTCAGAAAAAAATTAAAGGTTTTGGAGATACGGTGTAAACTGTATAACAATTGTGGAATTTTTGCATATATTTTGAAATTTGAAGCAATAAATGTATTTTTTCGAGTTCATTATTTCTCCAAATATTTTAATCTTGTCCTTATCTACAAATTTGCTTCAGTGGTCACAAGAAGATTCGCATTGGTTTCAAAGATATAACCCCGAATTTCTTTAAAAACTCAATATTTAACCATGTTTAGATGGGACCATAAAATCCGAGGTGGATCTGACACAACAAAACCAAACTAGGGTTTCTTGTCGTTTGGGTCTGTACTTTCAAAAAATCCTCAGTTCGAATTGTTTGCACAAGATCACCTTAAAAATGTTGCACAGTGTTATCAGTCAGTCAGTGAGTCAGTCATCATTACTGAACTTTTTTATAATATTAGATAACACTAAATTCGGCACACCAAATTTTTTCAAAAAAAATTAGCCTGTTCCCGTACTTTATAAACTGGTAAAAGTCGTAAAAGTTGTAAAAGTCGTAAACGATTTTCATATAAATTTTGTGTTCGGGAACGCAAAATATGTAAAAGTGGTAAAAATTGTAAAAACTTTTTAGTTCTGGAACAGAGCTAATATTTATTTGAAAAGAAATCTATAAGAAACATATAAGCGAACCGTAGTTAGACATAACGCCTTTTTACTTGTTTATATTGATAGGCTGAGGATATTTAGCTTTCAGTACAGCCAGCTGATTGTGTTTTACTTCTTTTCACTCTCTGTTGTATTCTGTCTTTCAGTTTGGAAGTGGTAGCTTAAAACTCTAGGACCTTGTTACACACATCAGTCGCACTAATAATGCATTTTTAATCCTTATTCGGTTCAGACCTTAACGGTGACGCTCGTTTGGGTTATTTGAAGTGTAGTTAAAAGCGCTTACATTTGATTTATTAAATGGAGATTTTGTGCTTATGCATACATACATATGTTCCTACAAACATCCGTGAAAGGACAAGGGAGACTACTATCATTTCAATGATTCACATTTGCTCCATGATATGGGACCTACTTTTTTAGGCGAAGTACACGTCTTTCGGCATCACTGCCAGAGACCTTGGAATCGAACCCCGGCACACAAAGTGCAAGTCGGTTGTACTTATAATTACACTGCAATGGCATTGCATGCTTATAGTGTTTCGAATATTCGGATGTATCTTAAATTATTGCAGCTACTGTCTTCTAAGTCCACTTTCAAATTTAACGGGCAATTTTCTCATACAAATTTAGACCATTCTAAGGGAAGAACAAAGACCATGACTATCCATTGAAATATCCCTCCCTTTAAAAACAGCTTCAAGGATTTCCTAATTAATATGATGTTAAAATGGATTAACGGTTCTCAAATAGTTCTTTGCTTTGAGCAAAAATGTGTATCTGCTTCAAAAAAAAGTCTAAAACTTTTCCAATATCCAACAATGATGCCGACAAATTCCTTAACTACTTAATTCCCAAACTAAATTAATTTCTAATATCCAATTTTTAAAAATGTCACATCATTGCCTGCCTTTGATACGATACCGCCAACGAGGAATTTTTCAAACTTTGCTTTAAATCATAACAAATACTTTTCGCGGGGGGATGACAATATTAAAGCGGCTGCCTTTTATTTTTGTCGGCGCAAAGTGGTAACAGCTACTGGTCATGACATTGAAAATCAAAATTATTTTGAAGACACAAAACTAGCGGTTCTCGACATATTTGCAATGGATGATCAAAAGCTCCCACCACCACCACCACCATCAAAGTTATGTTTGGGAAAACACGAAAAAAGGGTCATTGCTAAATCGTTTTGCTGCAGTGACGTTGCGAATATTTGTGACGACTAACGATGAAAGAGCTGCCTCTAAGGTGCCACAACGTGGCCATTGTTTTAGGCCCAGCTTAAAGACAAGATAAGTAAAACGATAACTACTTAACTCGACCACAAGCAGTAGGCAGACAGCAGCTGCCTGTGGTGATGTTTTGGGTCACATTTTTTGATGATTTGATGGATTTGCTTCAAACATCATTTGAACAAGTTTGCCGCCTGTGGAAGAACTTTACGAAGAGCTTGCGCAAAAAATAAACAAAATGATTTAAAAAAAAAAATATTTGAAATTCCTTTCAATTGGATTGGTATGAATCACGCACCCGAAGACATAAGATTGTGTTTTGTGCCATTGCCGCCTAAGAAATCATTTAGGCTCATATTTAAGAGAAAATTATTTCAAATTCTTGGCAGCAAAAGAAGACCCGTTTTTTGTGAGCAAATATAAGAAATTTCAAGGTTATCAGGTTAGCAGACACTGTCGATTATATTCGAAAACTATCAATTACCACCACCACCAATGAAGGTTGGCTCTTAATGATAATCAGAAAATACAGTTAGGTTTGAGCGTTTTTGTGATCAATACGTATAATTTTGATTTCGAAATTTGCATATCGCCAGTTATATTTTTCTTGCGTTCTTTTGGTAAGCCCAAAATTGGTAGCCTTTTACTAATTAATTAAATTATATGCCGGAGCATGGCGTAATATATTTGGTGGGCAAGATAGACTGGGCAACATCAGGCAAACTAAAGACATGCAATTCATAATGTGCAAATGAATACGAGATACTAAAATATTAAACAACATAGAATTTTTCTCATTTCATATTTTTTCTCAATATGACACCGTGACGGTATCTGATATAATGTGTACTATGAACAAAAAATAAACTTAAAAGAAGTAAAAGTCGTTAAGTTCGGTTCGGTAGAAGTTTTTACACCCTTCGCCATAAAATATTTTTATATAAAATGGAATAATTAGTTTCCTTTCCTGTCCACAATTTTAGGTGCATGGTATGACCACGGATACCCCAAATTCCTAATATATCAAATCTAATCTAAAATATATAAAAAACATTAAATTCGGCCGGACCGTACTTTTTATATCCTCCTCCAAAATTTTTTCTGAACCAAAATGGAATAATTAGTTTCTTGTTAGGTGCAAAAATGCTTCGATCACGAATACCTCAAATGCCTAAAGTTGGTCAAGAAATGTATCTTAAACTTCAATCTGTTGCTACCTTTATATGGTGGATATACCAAAAAATGAACCTGAAAATGTCAAATTACAGCTAGTTCGGTTAAAAGTTGTAGCTAAACCCTTCAAAATACCGAAAATCGGGAGGTGCAATTATATAGGAGATGTACCAAAACATGGACCTATGTTGACGATGTTTAGTGAAGAAGTTTCGTGACCACAGATAACCTAAAAGTCAAATAACAGCTAGTTCGGTTAAAAATTGTAGCTCAAACATTCAAAATACCGAAAATCAAGAGGTACCGTTATATGGGAGCTGTACCAAAACATGGACCTATGTTGGCAATTTTTAATAAAGAAGTTTCGTGTCCACAGACAACCTCAAATTTTACAGCTAGTTTGGTTAAAATTGTAGCTCAAACATTCAAAATACCGAAAATCAAGAGGTACGGGAGCTGTACCAAAACATGGACCAATGTTGGCGATTTATTGTGGAGAATTTTCGTGACCACTGTGAACATCAAATGTCATATTACAGCTCTTTCAGTAAAAAATGTAGCTAAAATCCTTAAAATACCGAAAATCGACAGGTACCATTATATGGGGCTATATAAAACAAGTAAAAATGTATCAGTCGGCTTTGCCGACAGAGATATACCCTCAGCCTGTGCAAATTGAAACACTTTTTTCACAAAAAACTTATGTATTTAGGGGGTTTCGGTTCATACGACCGACAAAAATGTTGATTAGGATTAAAGTTCAAAAATTTTGCGGAAAAGGTACTTAAAGGAATGGACCGATATAGACCATGGGGTGCCATAGGGGGTTTTTACACATTCGGGCGAATGTAAGTTGCTTCAACAAAAATCAAAGTGATTCAATAGCAGGTCTTAAAGTGAACTTATCCAAAATTTTGTGTGGGAGGTACGGTATGGAGTGGACAAATACAGTCCATATTCGAACCTGATCTATATCTGGTAGATATTATGAGAATGTGTAAAGTATGAACCAAATCGGTCACTCCCATCAAAAGTTATCGTGCGCAAAATTTTTCCGAATATATTTGAACTTTTGTGGGGTTGGTACCTGAAGGAGTGGACCGATATAGCTTATCTACGAACTTAAAGTAAGTTTGGAAACAATATTACGAAGGTCAAATTTTGGCCGGAATCGGCATTTCCGTTCGAGAATTATTTTGCGCTTCCACCCTAAACATGGTGTCATAGGGTTTGTTTTACAACTTTCAGGCTATTTTTTTCAGGAAGTATGGAGTTGCCCCTGAAGAAACTTGTACCTTCGTATAGGGGACAGTGAATACAAGATGTTACAACAAAAACCAAGGCGATTGGAGAGCAGGTCCTAAACTGAACTTTCCAAAATTTTGTGTGGGATGTACCCGAAGGAGTGGACCGATTGAGTCCATATTGGAACCTCATCTAAGATTGGTAGAAATTACACGATGTGCAAAGAATGTACCAAATCGGTTACTCCCTTCAAGAGTTATCGTACGCACAAATTTTCCGAACATTTTCGAACTTTTGTGGGGGAGGTACCGGAAGGAGTGGACCGATATAATCCATCTTTGAACTTGAACTAAGTTTGGACAAAATATTACGAAAGCCAAATTTTGGACCGAATCGGCAGATCCGTTCGAGAGTTATCTTGCGCTCCAACCACTACACACGGTGTCATAGGGTTTTTTGTAACTTTCAGGCTATTTTCTCAGGAAGTATGGACTTGCCCCTAATGAAACTTACAGCGTCGTATAGAGGACAGTGAATACAACTTGCGTAAACAAAAATCAAAGGGATTCGAGACCAGGTAGTAAACCGAACTTTTCCGAAATTTTGTGTGGGAGGTACCCGAAGGAGTAGACCGATTGAGTCCATATTGGAACCTCATCTAAGTTTGGTAGAAATTACACGATGTGCAAAGTATGGACCAAATCGGTTATTCCCTACAAGAGTTATCGTGGGCACAAGTTTTGCGACAATTTTTGAACATTTGTGGGGGAGGTACCTGAAGGAGTGGACCTATATGGCCCATCTTCGAACTTAAATCGAATCTGGACAAAATATTTCGATACCCAAAATTTGAACCGAATCCATTGATCCGTTCGAGAGTTATCGTGCCCACCAGCCTGCCAGACAGACAGACGGACAGACAGCCGGCGGACGGACATTGCTAGATCTACTCAAAATTGTCTGAAACGGATATCGTACAAACATACTTGGGGTCTAAAACCATTATTTCGATGAGGCACATTTTTGGTCGTATCAAAGTGTAAAGACCCTCTTTAGCCTAAAGGCTGAGGGTATAAACATGGACCTATGTCGATGAATCTTTGTGGAGAAGTTTCGTGACCGTCGAAGACCTCAAATGCCAAATTACAGCTCTTTCGGTTAAAAATTTTAGCTAAAATCCTCAAAATACCAAAAATCGGGAGGTACTGTTATATGGGAGTTTTACCAAAACATGGACCTATGATGAAGGTTTTTCGTAAAGTTGTGGTCACTGACCACAGAAAACCTCAAATGCCAAATTGCAACTAGTTCGATTAAAAATTGTAGCTAAAATCCTTAAAATACCGAAAGCCGGGAGCTATATGGGGGCTATACCAAAACATAGACAATGAATGTTGACGATATTTTGTGGAGAACTTTTATTTTATTTATTTATTATACCCTCAGCATTTATGCTAACGTGGGTATATATACACTTTCATACGGACAAAATGTGCCTCATCGAAGTAATGGTTTTAGACCCCATGTATGTTTGGACGAAATGTGTTTCAAACAATTTGGAGTTGATTTAGCCATGTCCGTCCGTATGTCTGTCTGTCTGGAGCGCACGACAACTCTCGAATGGATCAACCGATTTGGCTTTCGTAATATTTTGTCCAAACTTAGTTTAAGTTCGAAGATGAGTTATATCGCTCTACTCCTTCCGATACCTCCCCCGCAAAAGTTCGGAAATGTCGGAAAATTTGTGCGCACGATAACTCTTGAAGGAAGTAACCGATTTGCTCCATACCACTCCTTCGGGTACCTCCCACACAAAATATCGGAAAAGTTCAGTTTAGGACCTGTTCACGAAACGCTTTGATTTTGGTTGTAGCAACTTGTATTCACTGTCCCCCATATAACGGTATAAGTTTCATCAGGGGCGAGTTCATATTACCTGAGAAAATAGCCTGAAAGGTACAAAAAATCCCTATGACACCGTGTGTAGTTGCTGGAGCCCAAGATAACTCTCGAACGGATCTGCCAATTCGGTCCACAATTTGTTGTTCGTAATATTTTCTGCAAACTAGTTTAAGTTCGAAGATAAGCCATGTCGATCCACTCCTTCAGGTACCTCCCCACAAAATTTCAAAATTGTGCGCACGATAACTCTTGATGGGAGTGACCGATTTGGTCCATACTTTACACATCCTAAAATATCTACCAGATATAGATCAGGTTCGAGTATGGACTATATTTGTCCACTCCTTCGGGTACCTCCAAACACAAATTTTGGATAAATTCACTTTAAGACCTGCTCCCGAATCACTTTGATTTTTGTTGAAGCAACTTGCATTCGCTGCCTCAATTACAGCAGTACAAGTTTTTTCAGGGGCAAGTCCATACTTCTTGAGAAAACAGCCCGAAAGTTGTAAAAAAACCCCTATGGCACCATATCGACGCCTCCAAACAATAGTATGCTAAGACGACTTAGCATGTTTTCAAGTTCTTTACATTTTTATATTTAGCGTCCTTTAACTTAAATTCTGTCAAATTTTGGTAATAATCGGACAATCCGAACAGAAGTTATAAACAAATATTTACTTAGCATAGTACTGAAGGTCAAAGAAATTTCCAAAGTTTTAGAGCTTGTCCTGCAAAACTCACTGTTCAGAATTAGCGAACTATTATTTGGAGGTGTCGAACGTCCTTTAACTTAAATTCTGTCAAATTTTGGTAATGATCGGTCAATCCGAACAGAAGTTATAAACAAATATTGTCTTAGCAAAAAAATTTCCACACTTTGAGAGCTTCTCCTGCAAAACTCACTTTTTAGACTTAGCATACTATTATTTGGAGGTGTCGATATGTAGTGGCTGGAGGGCTCGAACCGAATTCTGCGTTCCTCCACACTTTGGATATTGTAATATTTCTTCGAATCTATTATATAAAACTCAAATGACGTTCGTACGTGAATCAAAAACTCGACCAATTTACAACCGATTTGTTTCGCGTTTGTCTTAAAATCTTCGTATTTATCCAAGGAAGGATCTGACATATTTTATTTTTGAGATATCGCGAAAAATCCGCGAAAATTTGCAAAAATATATTTTGAAGAAAGTTAATTGTTTCCTCACATTTCGTTGAAGGCTTTTGTTGCCGACTTGCTTATTTCCACCTTTTTAAATTTTTTGGCGCGAAAAATTCGCTAAAATTTGCAAAAATATTTTTTGAAGAAAGTTAATTGTTTCCTCACATTTTGTTGGAGGGTTTTGTTGTCGACTTGCTTATTTCCACCTTTTTTCAAATTTTTAGCGAAAAGTGTATATGACGAAAAGTCAAAAAAATTTAACATTGATGAAGCCAAGATTTGCACTGTTATAATTCGCGAAATATTGCAGTGTACCATGAAATATGACCATAGTTGCATCAAGCGAAGTGTTTTTAATCAACGCTCAAAAATGTGGCTAAAAAGTTAATTTTCGCTGAAGCTATGACCGCGTAAATTAATAAAAACACGTAAATGGTAAAAACACGTTGAAGCAAACGAGTTTTTTACGTTGTTATTTTAAATAACGTTTAAATAACGGATATCTGTCCAAAGTAAAAGTAGAAGAATAAAAATGAAGATTACACTTCTAATGTATCACATTTCAAAATGTCCACTGCAACCCCCTTACGCATAATTTGATATGTATATTGACCATGTAGCCCAGACAGCATCAGAGTAATCCACTGCCAAAGGCCAAAATTTAGTGCGATATTTTTTCGAAAAACCCTATTTTTGGGGTACAGTATTTACAATATCCGTTTGATTGTGCTGGGACCCCAAGATATTTTAGTTTTTAGACGGTCCGGATCATATAAATGATAAATCGTGAAAATCCATCCACTAGAACGGCGAAAACAGCAACTGCAAAAACCGAAAATTGTGCGTAAAATGTTTTTGGAAATATCGCGGATTTAGTCGCGTTTTCTGTGGATCGTTTCCTTTTCAATGAAGAAACTGACACATCACTCGCGTTTTTGCGAAAACAGCGGTTTAAAAAATGTAGTGGCATGGGTGTGTGTGATGCTATATCCACGGCTCTTGATGGATTTTATCGAAATAGGTTTAAATCGATGTTTTTTTTCTTGGATGATAGTGACATCGGATGCGCATAAAAAGTCTATGCACTTTGTGCAAATTATAAGCGTTATACCGTTTTTTAGCACACTGCGCTGCGGGCGATGCTACATCTTAGAGGCCGAAGTAAATCCTGGTAAATGTTTACAAATTAAAATAGAAGAATTCGGTGTATTGGTAAACCACATGCGCATCAAGCTATTATGGGGATTTCGCGATTCACACGCATTTCAAAATGAACAATACCCGATAGAGTTTTATTTCAAGATTATACCCCATTTAAAGGAACCCAAAATCTATTTGAACTTGATCTTCCGTATTGAGAAATCAGACAAAACCTAATTTCAAGGATGGTTAAATAACTAGAACATCTAAAAAATGTGCAAAGTTCACTAAAACGACGGGCCTACAATGCGGTGTATCTATAATCTATCTAAATGTATATAAAGTTCTTTATGAATGACATGATGTTCTAAATTAAACTTCCGAGTCGCTTAGTAAGTGGGACAGCAAAAACGACATGAACATTGATATCAATGTTTTTTTAATAAAACAAAGTCTAGATAAATCCAACTAGCATTTTGAAGTATTTTTTATGAATTACTGATGTTTTCATGTTTAGGCGTGTGAAATAATAACAGGACTTTGTTAACTACAAGTAAAAACGATGTTAAGTTCGACCGGCCCGAACTTCTATACCCACCGTCCTATTGTAGCTGTATAAGAACGTTGACCTATGCCGATAATTCTCTGCAGAAATGTTTTATACCCCCAAGGGAGACTAAGTACCAATTATATCCATTTCGTTTGAATAATGTGGCTATAAACTTGAAAATACCGAAGACCAAGAGTTATGAAGACTATTTACAAAACCTGGACCTATAGCGAATGTTCTATGTTGTATACCCTCACTGAAGACTAAATAACAAATTGTAGGCATTGCGGGGAATAATGAGAGTAAAACATCCAAAAAATCGAAACTCGGGAGGTACCGTTCTAGGGTAGCTCTATCATTTCGGTAGGATAATTACCATGAAAATACCGAAAATCAGGCGGTCAGTTCTATGTGGGCTTTATCAAAATGTAGACTGATACAACCAATTTTCAATACCAAACATTCTACTTTTTAGAAACTTCTGTATGTAACATATCGCGAGCTGTGTCTTGATTTCAACAGATAGACGGACATAGTTATATTGACTTATTTATGTTGATCACGAATATATGCTTTATAGGTTCTCCGAAGAATATTCCGATGTTTTACAAACAGAATCATAAAGTTGATTATATCCTTGATCCTTAAAGTAATTTTCTATTTTACATCTGGAGGTGCCATTGCATGAGGGTTATACAAAAACTTCGATTTATCATCAATTCGGTTCGAAAATCTAGAGGTATCAGTATTAAAAGATAAATTGTAGATAGATTACTAAGGCTTACACGGAAATCCAAAAACGACGGGCCAGCAACGCGGAACCGGGTCAGCTAGTATTAGATGAAATGCGAAGGTGGTGTTATAGGTCCACTCCTTCCGGTACCTCCGCCACAAAAGTTCGAAAATATTCGCTAAAATGGTACGCGCGATTTCTCATAGACATAGCAACCGATTTCGTCCAAATTTTGGATCACTAAATATTGTCGAAACTTAGTTTATGTTCAAATTTGAGCCATATC
Source organism: Musca autumnalis (assembly GCF_047663935.1). Lineage (NCBI taxonomy): Eukaryota > Metazoa > Arthropoda > Insecta > Diptera > Muscidae > Musca > Musca autumnalis. The sequence continues at coordinate 107,677,848 of NW_027411644.1, forward strand.
TGTCCAATCCTTGTGGTATCATCCACACAAATGTTCCACATTTTTGTGTGGTTCGAGGATCCATTGGACATTTTTACCGAAGGTTTCCCTAGTGGCCCTGTTTAAAGCGATATTAAGTTTTTCGTAGGCTAATGTGATAAAAAAACCAAAAGCAATTTTGTGAGCTTTAATCCTATCCATACTTTTGTCATACATAAGTTGTTTTTGGAAAAAAATAGTATTTCAATCCACACAGGCTGAGGTTATATCTCTGTCGGCAAAGTCGGCTGATACTTTTTTACTTGTTTATTTCAATTTTCATATGCCCAGTCTTTCGACCCTAATTTAATATTATATAAAAAAGCCTAAATATAGAAAAGGAGGGATATTAAAATTACTCAAGAAATAATAATTACTATGTATAAAAAAGGGGGCAGTAATTATAAAACAGGCCTTCTCAGACACATACAAACACATTTTGTAATTGTGTTGGTTTTGAAATACACAACCCCTCATACCAATTTCGGATATTATTCGAACGTTCGGCACAACTTTCGAAAACGATATCACATTCGAAGAATTGGCAAATGTTTTTCGGGTGTACACAAGCACGTACGTACGTTGTTCTTTTGTTCGTCAAAAGTTTAAAAACGATATCGTTTTCGAACATTTGGCGAATGTTTTTTAGTCACAAGAAAAATTGTTTCGAGAAACATTTTATACTTTGAAAATTTTTTTGTTTCAAAAAAAAAATATATTTTTTGTAAAAAATTCCCATTTGTTTTTTTCAAATAATTTCGATATAAATGCTACGTATAATATATACAATAAGTGTTGATAAAGACAACATATGGGTAGGTTGCCAAACACAAGACAACAATGTTTATCAACAGTTACATATCGAGTCGCAAACATAAAGAAATAAAAAGGGAAAAGGTACATAACAGAAACATCAAGAAACACCACAAAAAATGTTTTTCGCCACTATCGTAAAAACTATCATCTTTTATTCGCTAATAATATTATTAACGATATTCGAATTCGAAGGTTTTCCTGCCACAAACTGAGCGACGAATGAATCGTTTTCAATTCGTTCTCGTGTGTCGTTTTCGAACAAAATATCCGCAAAACTATCGAAAAACATTCGAAAACGAATCGTTTGCGATAGCAATGGTATGGGGGGCAAATTTCAATTTTCCTTTGTCTCTCTGTATACTGTGAGAAATATCGTAACAGTTTTTTTTTTTATTTTATATTTCAAAATATAGAGTAGAATAATTATTTTATTTTGACCAAATGTGACTGTTGATGTTATAATTTGTTGCAAATCAAGTTCGTGACAAACCAAAGTGCGTTGACAAACCAAACACTCTAATTTGCCGTAAAAATTTTAGGCAAATAAAAATTCGTATTCAGTATCTTCATTCATTTTTTCAGTGTACGCATATAAATTCATAGACAAATTCGAAAACAGAACCTTCCTCATTGAATGTTCAATAGAGACTGATTTTTAATTTTGAAAATATTCAAAACAAAAACAAAAGCTCACTTTTTAAATTGTGTATGTGAGAAAATTGACACACACCGACAGCTCAGGTGCGCACCTTGAGCAGGCCTGTTATAAAATAAAAAATGTAAATAAAAAACATTTTGATTAATTGAATTTTGATACACCAAGAATGGAAAGGATTTTTAACTACTCCAAAAGAAATACCGCATTTTATTATAATTTTTTTTTTTTTTTGATTAATGAGAATATCCAAAGCAAATATTCTATGAAAAGATCATTTAATGCAAAGTAAGAATTTGAACTACTCCAAGACTTTCAAATCCTCAAAATACCCAATATCGGAAGGTACCGGGCTATACCAAAACGTGGACCTATATAGACGATTTTTGGTGGAGAATTTTCCTGAACCTCAAATGTCAAATTGCAGCTAGTTCGGTTAAAAATTGTAGCTAAAATCCTCAAAATACCGAATATCGGGATTTCCGTTCCCCCATACATTCCGTAGCCCCTATACACTATAATTTTTGGAATATAAATTATAGGAATCTTAAATGTCAAATTATAGCTAATTCGGTCTGAAAATGTAACTAAAAATGTCAAAATACCTGAAATCGGGCGGTGCCGTTATATAGGGGCAATACCAAAACGTGCAGCGATATAGTCCATCATCGAAATTGAGCTGCTGCAAACAAAAGACAGATCTTCCCAAAATTTCTGCGTTCTATCTCCATTTTTGTGGATGCTAGAGTTTTTACAACAGACGGACGGACGGATGGACCTGCAAAAATATATATACTTTATAAAGTCGCAAATGATTATTTCAATGCGTTACAAACAAAAAAAATAAACTTAATATACCCTCCATACTATGGTGGAGGGTATAAAAAATAGCGTGCTAAATTTAAATACCCACAAATAATTTGTGGATCAGCATCATTTATGTATGTATTCAAATTCTAAAGAAAAAATATGAATATTTTATAGATAAATATCCTTGAAGGATATGAGAAAACACTGCAATGAACAGTAGCAATAATCATTTTGATGAATTTACTTTTGGCTATAAATTTTGAATAAATCGCTGAAGGCCAGAGAGATTAAGTGAAATTAACTGAGAAAAACACATTGCATATTCTAAGCAAAAATCTCTTTGTGTGTTTAACAATGATGCAATGCTAAGCTTCTGACCAGTTCTTTTGAATCTCAACAATGTTGACCACCATTATGGCCAGGCAAAGAATAACATGAAGAATAGCTACTTATTATTAATTTTCATTGCAATCGATTAAAACACCATAATTATGTTGGAAGCTCACATCAAGCAAGCGAACGCAATACAACACCTCATAAAATGCTAACATCTTCTCAAAGGTGATGCTGCTGACCAACGACGCTGAAGAATCAGTTTGCTACCAGTGCTGTGTAATGTTTATTACAAGAACAACAAACAAACCATGTTGATGGGATAATGATAATTGTAATCATCAGTTCTATCACCTATAATTATCTCTTTGCGGCGCAAGGTTCGTGGGGTTGGAATAAAGTGTCGGTGTAGAGTACTTGTAGTTAACTTTTTTAATGAGATTTAATAACAGCATTCGCACGAGTCTTTCTTTCTTCAAGTCAAGTGGCAACAACCGACAAAAACTAGATGATCTTCTGCATCTAGGCATAAGTGGAGCTATCATAGCATACCACATGTGCTTCAAGTAAATAGTTTGAGTAATGATTAACCAACACGCAACCTAAACTTCCGTTTTTTGTTGGGATCACTGAAACTTCCGTAAATCATTTCCAGTTTGGATGTTAAGGTTTGAAAGTTGATTTATGCTATAGACGTTAGGGGATTTTTCCACATGAATCTTTCAAAGATGATTAAGAAAGTATGAAGTATTTTTAAGGTCCAATAGAGTGTTAAACACGGAAATATGAACAAAATGTGACGAAGTTGGCATAGAATTAATTATTTGTTTTTAATCGCTCGAATTGCAAAAATTTATTTTTATTTATACAATTTCAAAGGCGGTTTCAAAAAAAATCGACTATTACCTTTTTAGTAAAATCGGGTAATAAAATAAAAGGATCGAATTTTTGCGGAGGGGTATCTAAAGAAATGGGCCAAGTTACTCCATCTTGGAAATGGATTTTGATAGTTATCGTGCCAACTTTTCGTTTTAGTTGGTCACCGTGGGATATTTTAAATTTTTGCGTCATGTCACGAAGAATGGACGCGCCCACGAAAAAATTACATGGACGATAAACAAGTAAAAAAGCGTTAAGTTCGACCATGCAATTTTCTGAACTTATAAAAATTAAATAGGGGCTATTCCAAAACATGGACTTATATCCACAATTTTTGGTGGAGCCATTTTTGAACCGCTTCGAACTTTAAATTCGAAATGGAAATCCCATATTTCTAATTTTAGCTAATTCGATCAGTAAAAACTAGCTTAAATGCTTAGGGTATAAAAAATCCACTATTACATTTTTAGGAAAGCCGGGTATTAAACTAAAAGGGGTGAACTTTTGCGGAGGAGTATCTAAAGAAATGGGTCAAGTTACTCCATCTTGGAAATGGATTTTGATAGTTATCGTGCCAACTTTTCGTTTTAGTTGGTCACCGTGGGATATTTTTTTAAATTTTTGCGTCATTATGTCACGAAGAATTGACTCGCCACGGAAAAATTACATGATCGATAAACAAGTAAAAAAGCGTTAAGTTCGACCACGCTATTTTCTGAACTTATATAAATTAAATAGTTTTCTTTATGTAACAAAAGTACTAATGCCCACAATTTTAGTTGGAGGAGTTTTTTGAGCCCTGGAAATCCCATATTTCTAAGTTTAGCTAATTCGATCAATTAAAACTTGAAAATATCTTAAATCGGTCCTATATCCCTAATTTTTGATGGATAAGTGTTTAACCACTGCGAACTATAAATGCCAAATGACATCCAAACTTGACCAAACATGTAGATAAAAAGGCCAAAATTCCTGAAATCGAGCGGTATTGTTGTATGTGGTCTATTCCACAACATGGACATAGGTACACATTTTTTTGGTGGAGAAATTATTTGGCCACATCGAACTTTAAAAGACAAATTAATATTTATTCGGTTTGAAAATTTAGTTAAAAAAAATCCCAAATATCCGAAATCAGATGGGCCCGTTATATGGGCCCTAAATTATGAAATTAAAAATATGTTGTGTAGCGTTACATAAAGCTATTTTAAAGGGTTTTTAGTTGATTTTATATGAAATATTGACTCAAAGTATATAATTTCAATAGAGTTTACAATATTTTAGATATAACTAGCAAATTTGGAACAGAGTATAATAAATTAGTCTTTGGATGTTTAGAATTGAAATGAACCATATCAGAACACCGTTCAGTATAGTACCCATACAAAAATTCCGTCTGGTATTTTGAAGTTTTTAACCAAATTCTCCAACAGAATTGACGCAATAACTAAAAAATCTTTCAAATGAATATTACCCATGTAGGTTTACGTTTTAATGTATCCCAGAATTTTTAACCACAGTAGCTCTTATTTGGCATTTTCGATTCTATTTCAAAGATTTTCAGTATATCTTCTTCTTTAAAGTACATATCCATATATCACACATTAACTTCAGTCCCATTAGAAAAGTTCTGTCTTATTTTTGCCTTACTAAGTTATCAATTGAACACATTTTTAACGCGAGGACTGATTCTGATTAGAAGATCTATCTAAAACCCCTATGAATGTTATTTGTATACCAATAATTAATTGAAATAAATAACACCACAAAAAGAATAACTCGAATCCGCGAGTGCAGATTGGACTTGTACCGAACTATTGTAAGAAAATAATATTCTTTTTTGTCATAAAAACACCAAAACTTTACTATTTTACCAGAAGTGCAAGACAACTAAACAATTCAGAAAAGTACATTTATGGTCGGTTCCAGTACTGCAAGTACTGTTTGAGACTACGAAATCCACATTAGGTCTCGGCAAAATTTTAGCTAAGTCCAGACAAAATAGGTTAAGTTGAAAAACTCCATCAACTGATATCCCAATGGTTGTTGTTCCGCCTTATTTCAATCTTAATTGTACGATACGATTTTTATGAACTCGATGACATTTAAAACTTTCCAAGGAGTTTCTGAATTTCATGGCCTTTTTTGGGCTTCAATAAGAGCGCAAAAGTTTTGCACTTTTGTGGAGAAGATACCTGAAAGAATGGTCCATTTTGGAAGTGGACCTAATTTTGGAAGTCATTCCTTTTGATAATTATGGTGTCAAGCCGTCATTTTAGTTGGTCATGGCAAGATTTAGAGCTTTTGAACCGTTATGTCAGGAAGCATGGACTTACCCACGAAAAATAGAATATCGCTGTAAACAAGACCGAAAGCAGTAGCATAGGTCAAAATATCCAATGGATTCTCGAACAGCCCTTATTTTAAATTTGAAATTGTTATGTTGACATTTTTTTAGGGAGGTATCCGAAGATGTTGTCGCATATAGACCTTCTTGGTACTTGATATACATATGTACGTCCGGAAGTAATTTTAGGATGTTCAAAGTTTCGGTGAAATAGGATATTGACATTTTGAGTGGGCGGTACCTGAAGAAGTGAACCGATATAATCCATACCCGAACCTACACTCTAAATTATTTGTTGAAAATTGCAATGAAAATCACTGTGATTATTTGTTGATTTTTTAAGAGGTGCCTAATAATTAACACATTGTAGTGCAATTTATAGAAATGCGTAATTTCAAACGTAAATTATTGCAAAAATTGGATTTACAACAGAATATGCTTAAAATTAAACACAAACTGCTTAATTTCAAACATAAAGTGTTGCAAAAACTGCATTACAACAGAATATGCCTAAAATTAAACACAAACTGTAGCAAAATTGCAGTAAAAAATGTGTATAACTCCAAAGAAAAAACAACAACAGGCAAAAACACGTGGTGGGGTTAGTTGGTTGCCGTTCTTTGTTTTGAGCAGACGTGGTGGTGGTGTAATATTTTTTTAAATAATTAGTAAAATTTAATTGAATTTAATTTAAGTATTGTATAAAAATATATTTATACCAAAATCTTAAAAATGTTGATAAATATAATTTGCGTCTATGTACCCATAAAAACAAAAGCAATAGTATACAAAAGTGTACAAACTAATCCTTATAATTCGCATTGTGAGCGTTTTCACAAAGTGTGTAAAAATTAAAAGCGAGAAGTCAGTCAGATGGTATTCGTATATGGGCAATATTATTGAAAATTTAACATCGTCGAAGCCAAGGTTTACCCGTTTATAACTCGCGAATAGTGGTTGTATATTGTACAATTTGCATGCTTTTGGATAAAATGAAATGTTTTTAGATTTGGCAAAAAATATTGGCCTTCAAAGTTGATTTGCGTGGAAGCTGTGGCTATATTTATGTTAAAAAATGGGTAAAAATGGGTTGAAGCCAACGTGTCTTTTTTGTTTTCTCTCGATTTGTGATTAAACCACATTTTTCACGATTTTCCCGTTAAAGTAAAAGTAGAAGGCAACTAAATAAGGATCATCTCACTAGTGTATAACTTCTCAAAATTTGATCTGCGTCTACCATTAAATGATGCTGACATTTTGAAGCCAGATTTTAAGTGTTTTTTGAAATTTTCTTATAATTTCGTTCCGCAAACAGGTTTTTCAAAAAATCATATATAGGAATGAAGAACTCTCGATTCTGATTTATTTGATATATGTGTCGTGAATGTAGCCTACACAGCTTCAGAGAAATCTGTATCCAAATACGAAAATTTTGTGCGAACAAATTTCTAAAAATCATATATTTCGGGTCTAATTTGTACAATTGGAATTCGATTTACTCGTGCATGATTGCAAATTTTGGATTTTTACGTTGCGGATCTAATAAATCACTATTCGTTAAAATCCATCTACTAAAACGCGAGATAGGAGAAATTCCAAGGTAGGAAAATCACCTAATATTGTTTTTGAAAATATCGCGCATTTTATCGCGTATTCTGTCGGCCGCTTGCACTACTATGAAAAAACTAGTGCAGCATCTTCCTTTTTGCGGAAACAGAGATTTAAAAACTTCACTGATAAGGGAACTACATTCATTTTTTCCCAAAAATAGTGTGTGATGCTACATCTACGGTTCTTGACTGATTACCTTGAAATAGGTATATATCGATGCAGATTTTCATGTTGACACTAAAACCGGATGCGGAACGAAATTGTATGAACTTTGCGCAAATTAGCGATATTTTATAGGTTTTTTAATGCTAAGATGTAGCCGATGCTACATCTTAGCATCCAAATTATATTTCGAAAAATATATACAAATTAAAAGATAGGGTCTTGCTGTACATGAAAATCACATGCGGACAAAACGATTTTGATAATTACGCGATTTACACATATTTTAATAATGCATATAAGTTAAAGCGGTTTATTTGAACTCTATTTCCGTTTAAGAAGTCTAATGACTTATTTCAACAACCTGATAACTTTCCTCAACGGGAAACCTTCTATGTGAATGTAGATAAAACAAAATCCGCCCATTTTCTTGGGAGTTTCAAGAAAAATAAAAGAAGTACTCCTATAGAATTTTTCCAATATTTTCAACTCTAGAATGCATGTGAAAACTATTATTCCAAACCAAAATTTGTTTTTTGTATCACACATATGTGCTTATTTTGGCTATAATATCCTAACTACTATCCCGATGATTATAAGTTTGGTCTCATTTGATTCCCCGTGAAGTCTTTCTTTAAAACTGTTACTTTTTTCTAATTTTTGACGGGTAAATGGACCTATATTTTCAAACAATTCGGATTACATTTAAAATTTTGTCAATTTTTTGTAAATTCCGCGAATGCTGAGTAACATTTTACAAATATTATGCAATCTATTAAATGACGTCACTTCGTGATAACTTTTTAGTGCCAATTGTGCTCAATAAAATAACTAGCGTTTTTATAATAATTTTTTCTTAAAAGCAGAAGTAAAACCGCTATAACATTTGTCCGCAACAACCAAAAATTTGCTCGCGAGCGGTTTTTTACTGGGGAATTTTTTCTTAACCTATGTACCAAAAATCGTTAATGTAGCGCGAAAAGAAAAAAATCAATTTTTTGGAAATGGAATATGAAATAATTGGCAGTTTTGCCCATATATTTATTCAGTAAGTACATGTAAATATGTTGGAACAAAAATGAATTTTCCCTTCATATTGAAAATGCGGTTTTATTAAACACATTCAGAATTTAAGCATACATTTGCTGAAATTTACACATAAAAGTGTGTAAAATTACAATAAATTGTGTCTAAAATCGCAACAATAATGTGTAAAGTTTTAAGCACATTATGCGTAAATTCTTACAACAACAAAACTGTTGAAAATTACGCATTTTTGTGTCGCATCTTGGTGCCTATCATTATCATTGTGAAATTCAACAGAAAAAGTTTAGAGTGTAATCTATGCCTCGAAGAAATCGATTTGGACCTTCGAGAGTTATTGTGCGCACCATTTTAGCGCAACATTTTGTAGTCTTTTGGGAAAAAAGGAATGGACCGATATGACTTAAAGTTCCGTTGATCCGTTTGAGAGTTCTTATGCGCTCGAGCCAGACAGACGAACGAACTGAGCTAAATCGACGCCAAATTATTTGAAGCGGCTTTTGTCGAAACATATGAGAAGTCAAAGGCCATTATTTCGATGAAGTACATTTTTATCGTTAGCCTATAGGCCGAAATTACAGCAGATTTTAACCAATGTTTGAGTATTAATTTCGTTTCAGCTACAACTTTGTTAATGATAGGAAAAAAGTTCTGGTGGGTATGCTACTTATAGCAGATATTAACACTTTATGACGCGCAACAATAATTTTTTCTCCATTAAATAAATAATAAAAAATTAAGGTACTCCACGGAAAACACTTGATATATCTAACATTTTGTCCAGTAAATAGTCATTTCATGCACTTCCAATCCGCACAATACTAAACTCGTCATTTTTTGAATACAGAATAAGACCTTTATATTCATTACAGAATTCCTCGAGCCTTTATTATTTGATTATGAAATAGCATGAGATATAAAAGTAATTCCGATTTTCCCGAGGGAGTTTGTCAGTTCTCCTACCGGGCGCGTCCCCACCGGCGGATAGGGGGAGGTGGATGATCGCATCACTCTGTCCAACACTTGTTGCTTGGCGAGTCTTGGGCAGAGTGATGGGATAATCCACCTCTGGGAACCTAGAGTTTCCCGCGAACAAAAAATGACTACGGGGGTGTTCCCCTAAAACAAAAAGCAACCATGGAGGAGGAAAATCGAATAACAAAGTTACGGTGCAGGGCCTAATAAACCCAGTACCGGCGGGGACTTGTGATCTGCCTACGAGTCACACCTCGTCGATATCAAGCGATCGTGAGCAAACATCTCCCACAGATGTGGGTGCCTTGGCATCTGTGGTCGAAGGTAATGCGACAAGCACTCAACCTCGAGTTAAAGCGGAGGAGGAGAAAGGGAAGCACAGGGAGAGATTAAACTTGACCATCTGAGGATGGTAGCGACCCTGGATCCGAATCCGACAGCTGCGGCAAAATAAACATCACCGTTGTGGAAAAGCCTGTAGTAGAGGAAGTCCACAAGATGGTGGAGGAAGTCAGCGAGAGCATCGCAAAGCTGACTACAAAAAGAATACAGTGGTCAGGGGCCCAAAGACGAAAGTACAAGAGGAACCAGGCGAAACTAAAGAGACAGCAGCAGCGGGATGCTTCACAGGGTACCAAAGACACTCCCTCCACTTCTTCGGAAGCGGCGAAGAGGACTAGGTCCCCTGAGGAGCAGAACACCGCTAAGCCAAGTAAGAAGAAAAAGAGCTTCCCACCTTCAAGTGCCCAGGACAAATCTCATCAGGACCCAAACAAAGGAGACTACATAAAGAATCCTTCAAGGGAGACTGGTGAGGTGAGTTCGGACACGAAGAGGGTGAGCGCGACATCGGAACCTTCTGGAACGGCCGGGGACTCAACAAAGAAGACCAAGACCATCCAGAAGAGGAAGATGGACGTGGGAACAGGTGCGGAGCCGCCATCAACTTACGCCAAGGTAGCCAAGAGATACTTCAGGGACGATCTGTGTTATGCAGTAATCGACACCAGCAAAGGATCTGGTAGGCTACATAAAGACCACTTGTTGGAGATCGAGAAGCTGATCAACGACAAGTTACTGGAACAAATCCTGAAAGGGCGTGTTTCAATAAAAATTTATTGCTGTGAGCCCTGGGGGGACATTCTATTGTACCACCTGGACCCACATACAAATTCTGCAGCACTCGGGGAGGTAGTCAGCAGCATAGCAACTCCATGGGAAGGTGGCAGATTAAAGCTGGTGAGGAAAGACGAAATTCCTCACTTGACTAAAGCGTCGGTGTACATTAAGGGGTACGGCTGCAAGCTCGAGACGGAGCGCATCCTCGAAGTCGTTGGTGTTCAAAATGAGACCTTGGAAGTGAAGAGGTAGGAGGTCTTCCACAGGGAGGAGAAAGAAGACGGCACTCTCCTTGTGGTGGGGATCGACGACCTCTCACTTGCTGGGCTCGCCAAGACTAAGGGTAAGGCGTATTTTGTCTCGAACTCAGTGTACTTCAAAATTGGAAAGGCAAGAGTGGGCGATGAAGAGAATGCCAAGAGTACCACCCAGGAGGTCAAACCTACCAACAGTACCAAGGAGGGAGGAGCAGATGAGCAAATCAGCGCCTCCCAGGAAGCCAACCTACTGAAGGACCAATGATTGAGGTCATCCAGATCAACCTCCATCGGAGCGAGACGGCAACACTAGCCCTGATGGAAAAAATAACTAAAGGTAATATACATATTGGTTTAATCCAAGAACCTTGGACTATAAAAAACAAGGTTTCTGGACTGAACCATATTAATTATCAACTTTTTTACGCAAATACGGGATCCCGCCCGAGGACCTGTATTATATGCCACAAAAACTTATGCTTTCTTTTTTCTCCAGAGTTGTCAACGTCGGACGTCACAGTATTGAAGCAGGGGAATGGAAACATATACCTGGCATCACTATACCTGCCGTTCGACTCCCCGACATTACCACTTTCGTCGGAATTGCAGCAACTGGTGAGGAAAATCAAGCAAACAGGTAACGAAGTACTAGTAGGTAGCGATGCTAACTCTCACCACATTTCGTGGGGTAGTACTAACACTAACAAAAGGGGTCAAGCCCTTATAGACTACTTAAATACTAACGACCTGATTACACTTAACACAGGAAATATACCAACCTTTGTTAATAGAGTTAGGGAGGAAGTATTAGATATAACGATATGTTCAGAAAATCTAATAAACGAGGTACATGAGTGGGGGGTTTCGGAGGAATACTCCTTCTCGGACCATAGGTATATTAGATTTAAAATAGCGAGGCCACCGCCAAACCCTATAACCTTCCGAAACAAATCCAAAACAAATTGGACTAATTTCGGTAAACGAGTAAAAGAAAGACTAGGGCAAGCCGATGAGGAATGCCTAAGTAAAGAGGACATAGATAGAAATGTCCTAAAGTTAACCGAGGCACTAGTAAAGTCTTTCGAAGAAAGTTGTCCCCTTCGAGAGAGGAAATCCGCCTACGAAAAACCCTGGATGACAGGGGAAATTCGTAATAAAGGCAAGGAGATCCGCAGACTTTATAATAGGGCAAAACGTAAGAAAGCAGCTGTATTCTGGGACAACTACCAGGCAAAATTGAAGGAATACAACAAAATTACAAGGAACGCTAAACGTAACTCCTGGAAGCTATTCTGCGAACAGGTGGACAGCGTTAACGACGTTTCAAAAATTAAGAAGTTCATGTCCAAAACCCATACACAGACCGAACAAATGGTCGATGAAAATGGGAAAAGGACAGATACAACTAAAGAAATCCTAGGCCTTCTGATGAAAACTCACTTTCCATCGAATACCGCGGCCAACACCGAGGAATCGATCGAATCTGGTTACTCATCAGGAGATGCACCAAAAATTTACAGCTCGATGATCAAACAAGCCATCACGAGCTTTTCACCATACAAAGCAGCGGGACCAGACCAGATCTTCCCAGCCCTACTACAGCGGGAAGTGGACCTTAATGCGTCCAAACTGGTCGGGATCTTCAACGCTTGTTTAAAATTTGCTTACACCCCGCTAGCCTGGCAAGAGGCGAGGGTAGTTTTTATCCCTAAACCTGGCAAGGCAAGCTACGCAATACCAAAATCTTACCGCCCGATAAGTTTAACTTCATTCTTACTCAAGACAATGGAACGGACGATCGACACCATGATAAAGAGTAGAATTCCGAACGATATGCTCAAATTTAAACAACACGCATACGTTAAAGGTATGTCAGTGGAAACCGCTTTGCACGAGGTAGTACACCATATAGAGAGGACCTTTGAAATGAAATATTTCGCGCTCAGTTAAATATCTAGGAGTAATTCTGGATAGGAAACTAAATTGGAAAGATCATATTCAAGAAAGGGCCAACAAGGCACAAAGATGTTGGTCAATATGTAGAAGAGCAATAGGCTCAAAATGGGGGTTCAATCCTAGGATGATACACTGGCTATACAGGGGCGTAATTAGAGCAATCTTAACATACGCGTCTGTTGTGTGGTGGACAGCTATGGATAAAAAAATGCAACGTAAAGATATTGCAAAAAGTCCAAAGAACATGTTGCTTAAGCATTAGCGGAGCAATGAGGACTACACCGACTAGGGCTCTAGAAACAATTTTGTTTATACACCCAATAGAAATTCAGGTAAGGTATGAAGCAGCTATCGCAGCTACAAGGCTAAAGTCGATGAGCGAGTGGATCAGTAGTGACCACCAAACATACCACCAAAACATACTAAAGGTCACAACGGGTGAATCTATTAACCAAATAGTATCAGACCGCATTCGTGAAACAAATGCAGTAGCTCTGTGTGAAGTTTCAATACCAGACAGAGACATATGGATCGATGGAACTCTAGCACAGATTCCCGCTGGAAGCTGCGGGTTTACGGATGGGGCCGTGCTAGAGGGGAGAACCGGACTGGGTCTATATATAATGGAACCGGAAACGAAAGTCTCCCTCCGACTGCCGAACCACAATACGATTCTTCAGGCGGAAGTCCGAGCGATAACAGAATGTCTGAGCTGGTTTGACACTCACACAAAGCCTACCACTGCGAACATCCTTACGGACAGCAAAGCAGCCATCACGGCTATAACGGCCAAGACGGTAAAATCTAGAACTGTCTTAGAATGCATACAGTCTATCAACAACTACTCCCAACATGGTACGGTAAACATTATATGGGTACCAGGGCACATTGGGATTAGGGGTAATGAAATAGCAAACTCTTTAGCAAAACAGGCAAGGGAGCAACCTACAGTTAGCTTAGATAACGCCAAGCCCTTGAAGGCGACGCGCTTTGAGCTAAAGGCATGGGCAAAAGATGCACATATATCCCTCTGGAACAGAGAAGACAAGGGAAAAATCACAAAAATCCTATGGGGTAACCCAGACGAGGATAAAACAAAGGGATTACTTTTACTAAGTAAAAAGGACATTAGCAGACTGACGGGCATCCTTACAGGACACCTGGGTCTACAAGCGCACCTGCACAAAATAGGTTGTGCAGAAAACAGTGAATGCCGAGCATGCAGAGAGGACGACGAAACTTTGGAACACTACCTCTGTCATTGCCAGGCTTTCACGAACCAGAGAAAACAGCTACTAGGGAGCGACATTATACAAGGACTCGATTACATCAGGACAATCGAGCTCAAAACTTTAAGAGACTATGTCAACATGACAGAAATCCTAGACTAACGTCAAAAACAATAATCAGGAATTATAACTAATTTCAACACAAGTTTACAACCTCAATCCGAACCCGAAATTAGAGCGCACAACAGGCCTACCTTATGGCTTAAGTGTATGTCCACACGGACATGTGGTGATCCCGCATCACCCCTCTTTTCAACCTAACCTAATTCCGATTTTACTGGAAGTTTTTCAAAAATAGTATTCAAACAAAAAAAATTAAATATTTCTTAGACAACTTGTTCAAAAAGTAAATTTTTAGTACATAACCTTCAGAACAATCTAAGTTTTTTTTTTTCAAAATTCCAAAAATAAAAATTATTTTAAAGAAAAAACGTATTAATTTGTTAAAGTAGCTCAAAAAATTGTAGTCTACCAGACCATTTCGGGGGGGCCCGGAACATGTTTTTCCAACTAAAAATTCTACTGTGCCCCATTTCGACTCTAGTGCGGTGCATTGTGATTACGGGATCATCAAATGCATGGACGAATTCACAAAAAATTCCCGAAACAAGTAAGAACGGCGTTAAGTTCGGCCGGGCCAAACTTGTTATACCCTCCACCACAAGTTGTATTGAAGTAAAATGGAATAATTTGTTTCCTTTCGTGTATGAAGAAGACTTAATACTAAATTTCAGCAATTTCAGTCCCCATTCTATGGGGGCTATTTCCAAACGTCGATCTATACCGACAAATTTCTTACGGAAAGTTTTTAGGCTCAAAGAAGACTAAATACCACATTTCCTATATTTCGAAAAGAGAATGTGGCTACAACTTAAAAAATACCGAAAATCAAGAAGTACGCTTCTATGGGGATATAGGAAGACGTGGACCTATACTGATAATACTCTTCTGGAATATTTTATAACTCTAGGAAGACGAAATAACGAATTTCAGCCATTTCGGTTGGATATTGACGTCGCAATCTCCAGTATTACGAAAATCGGGAGTTACCGTTCTATGGGGGCTATATCGAAACGTGGACCTATACCGACGAATTTTAGTCAGAAATGGGGCAATATGAAAGCGTGGACCTGTACAGACATATTTCTGGCGAACAGTTTTATATCACATTGAAGACTAAGTACCAAATTTCAGCCATTGAATATGGTGGAATATTGAAGACACAACCTTCAACCCTTCACAACCTTTCCATGGGGGCTATATGAAGGCGTGAACCTATACCGACAAATTTAAAGGGGAAGTTTGAGTACCCCCAACGAAGTCTAAATACCAAATTTCAGCCATTTCGGTGGAATATTGAGGCCACAACGTTCAAAATACCGAAAATCGGGAGGTACCGTTCTATGGGGGCTATATGAAGGCATGTACCGATACCGACAAAGTTCTGGGAGAAAGTTTTGTACCCCTAAAGAAGACTACGTACCAAATTTCAGCCATTTTGGTAGGATAAAGAAGCTAAAACCTTAAAAATACCGAAAATCGGGAGGTACCGTTCTATGGGGGCTATATGAAGGTGTGGACCGATACCGACAAAATTCGGGGGAAAAGTTGTATACCCCTAAAGAAGACTACGTTCCAAATTTCAGCCATTTTGGTAGGATAATGAAGTTAAAACCTTCAAAATACCGAAAATCGGGAGGTACCGTTCTATGGGGGCTAGATGAAGGTGTGGACCGATACCGACAAAATTCTGGGGGAAAGTTTTATACCCCTAAAGAAGACTACGTACCAAATTTCAGCCACTTTGGTAGAATAATGAAGCTAAAACCTTAAAAGTACCGAAAATCGGGAGGTACCGTTCTATGGGGGCTATATCAAAACGTGGACCGATATATCCCATTTTCAATACCAACCATCCTGCAAGTAATAAAAACTTCTGTACCAAATTTTGACTCTCTATCTTTAAAATTGCGAGCTGCATCTTGATTTCAACAGACAGACGGACGGACTGACGGACGGACGGACGGACACACGGACATGGTCAAATCGACATAGAATTTTATGCTGATCAATAATATATGTACTTTATGGGGTCTCCGACGAATATTTCGATGTGTTACAAACGGAATGATAAATTTAAGTATTCCCTCCATATGGTGGAGGGTATAAAAATGCATAAAAATGCTTAGGACGACATCAGCCCGGGGCTGATCCCGTCCCAGGAAACCCCGAGGTTGTAAAAAAGTCATAACCCTAATGTACACATAAAAGCATGTGCGGCGTGTAATGCCGTAAGACTGAGCCGCCTATAAATAAGGTAATATAGAGCATAGGAACCTGCGTGCTTCACCAACTACCTAGAGAGATAGCAACTAATGCTGCACTCTTCCTTTGATCAACTATTTGAATTCAAATGTCCACTGACGGGATATGACACCAAGGTATAAACGGACGGCTCTAAAATGAATTATGGAATCGGTTCGCTACCTGATGACTGCAGGATTTTTCAGGAAGCTTGTATTATACTTATACTTCCACACACAAAACTCAATATCAGTTTTTGTCGACAGGCAGTTCTCGCATTGAAATCAGACAATGTAACATAGACTTGCTAATTTAGGGCGTCTGACTAAAGTATTTCTTGCATGGATTTCAGGTCATAATTCCCTTTTGTTAATGAAAAAGCAGACAAACTAGGCAGAGCATGATCCGCTTCTAACAAACACCCAAAGGCATCAGTCGCAACACTTCTAATTGAAGTACTATATATCAAAAGCAAAGATCGGATGGGACAAGACTGAAACATGTCAAATATCAAAATCTATATCGCTACATAACAACATTAAATGTACAAAGTTCCTGCTCAGCCAAAATCGACGGAAATTGGCAAAACTTATTGCGGTACTAACCGGTCACTGGCCTATTGGTAATCTTGCACAGCGCCGACCATTACCACTGCAACGAAGAACAACCGTTGCTTTACGATCTCGCTGAGACATCCGAACTAGGTATGGGAGAAATTTTCAAATCAGGCTGGATATAATTGCCAACATACATATCGCTCATTTACTCAAAGGGTGACACATTTCAAAAACTCAAGTTTCGAGAAAAACGCGTTTTAAGTTGCCGATTGAATTTTGACTTCCCAACTTAAAAAGACTACTACACAAAAAATAAAATAGCTACTTGGACCATCTTTTGTGAAGAGGTAGCCAGATATCAGTGCTAAATTTCTGGCCAAGATCAATCATGATTTGAAGTGGATTAGTGCTTCTTAAACTCCGAAAACTTTTTGTTGATTTATGCCAAACTCCTAGTAAATAAGCTGTAACTGGTTGAGTTTTAGAGATATCGACATGAAAATTTGACACAAGATAAAGTAGAAGTCGTGGAAAAAATAGAAAGTGCTAACTCAGAAAACGCATTTTTTGAGTTATCTCACTCTTTGAGTAAATGAGCGATATGTATAATAACGGAATATAAATAATTACACTAGTGGCGTGGTTTTCAAAATGCTCAAGAAGAACAGTATGTCCGTTGGTCCAAGTATGCATTGCAGGGTTGCGTAGTTCCGAAAAACTTTGATCTTTATATTTCTATTACGCCAAGTCGACGCCTCCAAACAATAGTATGCTAAGTCGACTTAACATGTTTCCAAGTTCTTTACATTTTTATATTTAACGTCCTTTAACTTAAATTCTGTCAAATTTTGGTAATGATCGGACAATCCGAACAGAAGTTATTAACAAATATTGACTTAGCATAGTACTGAAGTTCAAAAAAAAATTCTAAACTTTGAGAGCTTCTCCTGCAAAACTCACTTTTTAGACTTAGCATACTATTATTTGGAGGTGTCGAAGTATGTAATCGCAGAAATAAAATATTTTAAGAAAATTAATTTTTATTCAAGGAAAGTTATTGGCCAAAAGTATTGGTGTAGGTTCCGTTCGACTATATCCTTCTCTTACTTGTTTATATTAAGATTATTAAAAACAAGTAAAAAGTATCAGTCGGCTTTGTCGACAGATATAAACCCTCAGCCTATGTGAATTGAAACTTTCATCTACGATTAGCTCGAATATATTTAAGGTCTTTTCAGAACTTTGTGGCCCTTTTTGGGGATTTGAACTTGCCGACAAAAATGTGGATTAGGATTGAAGTTCAAAAGTGTTGCGGAGAAGGTATTTGAAGGAACGGACCGACATAGTCCATTATTGAAGTGGATCTTATTTTGGGAAATTTATCTTTTCGATAGATATCGCTTTTGGACCAGTATGTCAGGAAGTATGGACTTGTCCACTGTAAAGAGGACCACAACGAACATAATCGGTATACATTTCCAAAGGATCTTCGAACAGACCCTAAACTGCATTTAGACACAAATGTTGAACTTTTATGGGGGAGGTTCACTAAGGATAGGGCCGATATGGGCCATTTTAGAAGTTAAACTTAATTTGGACAAAAAATTGGTTAACCGGTTCAAGCGATATCGTGTATACCATTTTTGTGACTTTTTTAATATGAGGGGAAGTACCGGACATTTTGGACCGGTTTTCCCATCTTCGAACTGAAACTAAGTTTGGAAAAAATTTTGGACCAAATCGGTTGATCAGTTCGAAAGTTGCCCTGCTCTCCACCATAATGGGTTTTTACACATTTCGGGTTGTTTTCTTCAGACGTATAGACTTGCTTCTGAAAAATCTTTTGAAGGCTAAATATTGGCCGAATCGGCTGATCCGTTCGAGACTAATCGTGCGCTCCAGTCTCTACACATACGAGGTTTTTACACCTTTCGGGCCATTTTCTAAGTAAGTATGGACTTGTCCCTGAAAAAATTTGTATCGTTGTAATTGGGGCAGCGATTACAAGTAGCTGCAACAAAAATCAAAGCAAATCGGGAGAAGGTCCTAAACTGAATATTTTGTGTGGGAGGTACCTGATTGAATCCATATTGGAACCTCATCTAAGTCTGGTAGACATTTCACGATGTCCAATGTATGGACCAAATCGGTTATTCCCTTAAAGAGTTATTGTGTTTTTGTGGGGAAGGTTCCGAATCGTTTAATCCGTTTGAGTGTTATCGTGCGCACCAGCCACAATAACAGACGGATTGCTAAATCAACTCCAAATTGTCTGAAAGGGATTTCTTCCAAACATAAGTAGGGTCTAAAACCATTATTTCGATGAGGCACAATTTTCCCGTATGAAAGTGTTAGCATAAATGCTGATGGTGTAATAATGTGGATTTTACAAATCGGGCTTCATCGTTATATGGGGCCTATACCATTTTTTGCACGAAGATATATTCTTTAATAACTCGAAACGAAAAATTGGTTGTAAATTTTAAAAAGAAAAACTAAAATGTCCTTTTTCGTATCATATACATATGTATGTATGTTGAAAACATCATTATAATGGCATACATTTTTCCTTCCTCTTACTGAATATGACATAAATTGCCCGCAGTCATCACGTCATAAATGACACGACACAATAAACAAATGGGACATGCGTTAGAATGGACATGGCTGGAGAATCATTCGTTGTGGTCATAAAAGATAATGTCAAATCATTTATTATTATTCCAAAAAATCAGAGAGACAAGCATACAAGGCTGCAACAGTGATATATTATTATACATATGGGGATTGCCCCACATATGTATGTGTATTGTAACTATTACATGTATGAATTTTGTAGAATGCAGGTAAGATTTGCAATACAGTACTATATCTATTGCAGAAAGCTCTGATTGCAAAGGTATTTGGTATATGTTTGGATATTTTTTTTAAACACAATTTTGGACACTAGGATATGATAATGCAAAGCGCCCAAAAGTAACTCAATTTATGTAAAGATGAGCCGTTTACGAACTGATGAGAATGTTTGAAAAAAAGAACATTTATTTTTAATTAATTGAATTAATCGAACTAACATGACCTAAGGACTTTTGTATTGAAAAAGTGAATTCGATCATTTCGCTGGTGGTTTATTCAGCTGATCAGGCATCCTTAGGTCATGTTAGCTCGATTAATTCATTTAATTAAAAACTTTCATAAATAATGACCTTCGTCCTAATAAGAAAACAATTTAAAATGAATTATAAAAATTTTGTAAGTGTATTTGTGGGATCATGTGTATTTATCTCTTTCAATTACAATAATTCAATTTGAAAAATTAAAATATTAAAACTTTTCAAATACACTACACATTGGAAAATCATATTGTCTTTCGTGATTACTAAGAAATTCACCTAAGCCATCTCATCATTTTTATGGCCAGAAGCTTTCAACATCTAAATGTAAAGATTTAGACTTTGCTAATTTGACTGTACATTTGTTTTGTGTTTTTTGTGTTCCCCACTCAGTCCATCATAAAATGCACAAATTTTCTAAGAGCAACATTAAACCAAAGAACATCTGACATGACATTAATCGGTGGCTAGTTAATTAAGTTAAGACTGCTTAGAAACGCACTCTATGGACGAATGTTCCATAAATTTGGATGATGGAAAACAATAACCGACAACTAAAATGTTTACACTGCTCAAACTGGTTGGCATAAAATCATCAAGTTTGTCTGCCAATATCTTTTGACTGGTGGCACGGTTTAAGAGTGCGGTTATTCCATACACATACATTTCATGTATGCACATAATAAGTTTTCGCATTTAATGTTTTTTGTTAATTTTATTTTTCTTGGATAATGTTGAAAATAACTTATTTTAGACCAGCTACCTCATATCATTCATGGTTTTGCTGCATTCTTATTTTACACGTTTTTAAATTTCAAAGTACAGTAGCCACGATGAAACATAAAATGATCACTAAACATAATTGTTTTTTTCTGTCTCATAAAGTTTTCAATATTATCTCTAGCTCAATTATGACGACTTGAACAGTATAGCTGAGCAGATACGGATTTTAGCTTACAACTATCTTTCGAACTTATAGCAAGAGTGGGATAAAACAAAATTTTGTGAGAATACAAACGAAATCCTTTTTCGGATTTTTTATTTTCTTGGAAATTTTAATTATTTATTTTTTAATAAAGAAAAAGTAGAATGTTTCCCATTGGACGCGTCCTCAGGTGGCGGATAGAATAGGATAGGAATGCTCTGCAGATATGTGGGGTAGGTGGGAAATAAAAAATACCACCCGCGGACCAAAACACATCTAAACCCATGTAATGTCTGACTCAGAATGAACGGTTCATGGTAGGCGTCTGTCCCTCTTGTAGAGGCGGTCTTGTATGAGAAAAGCAAGCCTGAATGCTCAGCAAGCGTCAGGATCGGGTGCTGAAGACCAATCATCTACACGCCTTAAACTATACATGATTACCGAAACCACAACAAAAAATGGAAAAAATGAACGAACGGATAAAAAGATGACGACTTTAGCATGAAATATGGAACACGAATTGGAACATGGAACGTCCGAACTCTCTTGCAACCTTCCAAACTGGCACAGCTTTGTAAAGAATTCAACAGATATAAACTCTTACTTCTTGGTATCAGCGAGTGTAGATGGCCCAACTCAGAAGAGATAACCACTGCAGACGGTTGTAAATTCATTTTCTCTGGCAAACCTGATGGGGAGAAGAGGGAAGGCGGTATAGGATTTCTTCTATCAAAACCTGCATATGCTGCACTAATAGATTGGAAGTGTCACTCATATAGAATAATATATGTATATAAGACTACGAACAAAAGCTCGTAATGTAACAATTCTACAGTGTTACGCACCCACTGACGTTGCAGAGACCGCAGCGAAAGAAGATTTCTATAGCACTTTAGCCCGTGCCATTGATAGCACTAACAAGGGAGATATTCTGATTGTTATGGGCGACTTTAATGCACAACTAAGTACGGAAAACAAGGTCATGGAAAACATTATGGGTCGTCATGGACTGGGGATTTCTGTTACGGAAAATGACGAATTATTCACTGAGATGTTCACTACCAACAACCGATGTAAAGGAGGAACCATCTTCCCTCACAAGCGAGTACACAAAGTGACATGGAGGTCGCCGGATCACCGCACCGAAAACCAAATTGACCAAATCGCCATTAGTCGTTAATGGCGAGGATCCCTAGTAGACGTGAGGAATAAAAGAGGCGCAGACATCTCAAGCGATCACCACTTATTAGTAGCAACGTTACGCTTAAAAATTTCAGCTATTGCAAATAAAAACCCGAACAACAGAAGAAGGCGTATAGATATAAATAAGATGCAGAACCCTCATATCAGAGCTAGATACACAGAAGTCTTACGGAATGCATTTCAAGATAAAGAACACAACACGGTTTGGGCAGAGTTGAGCAAAACATATACAGAAGTAGCTGAACAGCAACTAGGCTTTGTGGAGAATGCTAGAAAACAAAATGAATCTCAGATGACACATGGAACGCAATAAATCTAAGAAGGGAAATCAAAAATAAACTCCACAGCGCAAAAACAAGAGCCACCAAGCAGGAGTGGCAAACAAAGTACAATGCAGCAAACTGTACCGTCAAAAGAAGCACAAGGAAGGATAAACGTATGTGGATAAACAATTTAGCAAGAGAAGAACAAGTAGCGGCAGTAAACATCGCAGCAGAGTTCTTTACAAATATGCTAGAGAATTATCAGGTAGGCAGATGGTGCCATTAAGACCACTTGTAGATGAGAACGGATGTCAACAACATCCAAACAGGAGCAACTACAAATCTGGACAAAATATTAGTCCAATATGCTATCGGTATTGGTATATTCTACACAACAACTGTGTGATTGCAGAGACCACGTAGTTAGGGAAGACATGGACATCCAAAGCCCAAACAGGAACAAATTAATAGAAGCTATTAAGTTTTTACGAAATAGCAGGGCACCTGGTCCTGACAATATACCACCAGAATTACTATTAGCTGACATCGAAACCAGTGTGCAGATTATACTTCCGGTAGTTCAGAGCTTTTGGACAAATGAGTCACTACCTAGTATAATCAATGAAGGTATCATAATCAAACTAGTAAGTAATATCATAACATGTCCAAGCGCATTGGTGAACCATTGGAACCATTATTGAGAAGAGAGCAGGCAGGCTTCCGACCACACCACGTTAACACTTTGCGGGGAATAGTGGAGCAGTCTTTTGAATGGAGATCCCCGCTGTATCTGGGATTCATCGACTTTGAACGAATCCATATCCCACGATGCAATCTGGAGCGCTATGGTTTGCAAAGGAATTCCGGCAAAGTTGATTAACCTCGTAAAAGCCCTGTATGATAATTTAGGACCACGTGCCGAATCCTACACGAATCCCAGCTAAGCGATAAAATCAGCATAAACGCCGGAGTAAGGCAAGGATGAGTTCTCTCTCCACTGCTCTTTAATATCGTACTGAACGTGATAATGAGCAGTGCGATGAGAAACTCCTGCGGAATACAATGTGGGCTAAAAGGAAGACTGCTAGACCTCGACCATGCTGATGATATATGCCTGCTCACCCACAAGCATTCACACATGGCCGCAAACTTACAAAGCATTCACTGCTATACACCTAGAGCTGGGCTGAAGATAAATATTGGGAAAATTAAGGTGATGTGCATTAACACTACAATGACATCAAACATTACCATCGACGGTAAAGAAATTGAAACTGTTAGCTTCTTCATATATCTTGGGAGCATAGTAAATGACAGTGGTGGAAGTAAGGAAGATATAGTACACCGAATCAATAAAGGACGTAGCGCGTTTGGTGCATTGGAAAACGTGTGGCGCTCCCAAATTATCTCCAGGCAAACAAAATTGAGGTTATTTAACTCGAATGGTAAATCTGTAGATTTGTATGAATGTGAAACCTGGAACGCAGCGACAAATGAGGTTAAATCGAAGCAAGTCTTCATAAACAGGTGCTTGAGTAGAATAATGGGCATATTCTGGCCCAACACCATATCGAACATCTCACTGTGGCGGGAAACCAAACAGAAACCGGTTAGCATAGAAATAACGGAAATGGAAGTGGATAGGGAAACGGAAGGATAGAGACGACAGTGCCAGACAAGCTCTTGAGTGGAATCCGTAAGGTAGCCGAAGGAGAGGTAGACTGGCAAATACATGGAGAAGGTCTGTCGAGGCAGAAGCAGCGAGTACGGGTCGAAGTTGGAGTGAAGTTAAACATTTAGCATTAAATAGACTAGAATGGAACAATATTGTTGCGGCCCTATGCTCCACATTGGGCTAAAGGCGAATTTTCACGAAATCACTCTACAGTCCACATATATTGTCTAATCGATGAAAAAACAAGTAAGAAAAGCGTTAAGTTAGGCCGGGCCGAACTTTTTATACCCTCCACCACAAATTTCAGCCATTTCGGTGGATTAATGTGACCACAACCTTCAAAAAACCGAAAGTCGGAAGGTATGGGGGCTATATGATGGCGTGGACCTATACCTACAAATTTCTGGGGGAAAGTTTTATAAGCCTAAAGAAGACTAAATACCAAATTTCAGCCATCTCGTTGTGATAATGAGGCAAAAACCTTCAAAATATCGAAAATCGGTAGATATCGTATTATGGGGGCTATATCAACACGTGGACCTATATAAACATTTTATGGCAGAAATGTTTCTTAGCCTCTGGAAACACAAAATACAAAGTTAC
The DNA here is from genome assembly GCF_047663935.1 of Musca autumnalis. NCBI lineage: Eukaryota > Metazoa > Arthropoda > Insecta > Diptera > Muscidae > Musca > Musca autumnalis. The sequence continues at coordinate 107,702,762 of NW_027411644.1, forward strand.
AACCGATTCTTTGGTCAAATGGGTCTGATACATTCAAAATATATTAAAATGACGCGTACTTTATAAGGGGCCTTATATGGGGGCTATACCAAAACGTGGACCTATATAAACCAACTTTGGTAGGAATGTTGTTTGGCCTCTGGAGACACAAAGTACCAAATTACAACCAATTCGGTGGTAAAATGGGACAAATATCTTAAAAATTCCTTAAAACGACGACGCGCCACGCGTCATTTTGTATGGGGGCTATACGAAAGCGTGGACCTACATAGCCCGCTTTCAATACCAAAAGTCCTACGTACATATAATATATTTTCCCAAAATTTCATCAACCTACGTCAATCCGTTCGGACGCTAGAGTGATTTCCACAGACGGACGGACATGGCTATATCGATGTAGAATTGCACGCTGATCAAGAATATATATAGTTTGTGGGGTCTACAATGATTATTTCGAGTAGTTACAAACGTAGTGACAAACTTAATATACCCCCATCCTATGGTGGAGGGTATAAAAATACCACTTCTTTGTTGCGGCTAAAAAAATTGCGAAAATCGGCTCGGATTTTAATATTAGCTATATATTCCCCACAAAAATTCGGATCCGATAGTCATAATGTAACCCATTACAAAGTAATGCAAACAAAAATAACTGCTTATATTATTCCTTACTAAGTAATGAGTACTTTGGCACAGAGCGTGTGTGTCCGACTACAAATCCGAGGGTTGTGTTTTCAACGCTCACTGTCGACCGGGCATTTTTTGTTAAAAAAAAAAAACAAAGAACAGTTGGTGGTGCACGTATAAGCATTTAAACAACCCTTAATGTTCGATCGCGTGGTCTAGTGTGTGTGTAGTGTCAGCAAATCAGAAGTTAGCATGATCGAATCCCGTAGCAAAATGGCAAAATGGGCAAAATGTGTCTCATCGAAATAACGGTTTTAGAACCCAAGTATATTCGAACGAAATCCGTTTCAACAATTTGACGTCGATTTAGCAATGTCTGTCTGGTTGAACCGATTTGATCCAAAATTTGCGGTTTCAATATGGACTCTATCGGTCAACTTCTTCGGGTACACAAAATATCGGAAAAGTTCAGTTTAGGACCTGCTCTTGAATCGCTTTGATTTTTGTTGTAGCAACTTGTATTTGCTGCCCCCATTACGGCAGTACAAGTTTTATAAGGGGCAATTCCATACTTCCTGAGGAAATAGTCCGAATTTGTAAAAATCCCCTATGGCACCAAGTTTTGAGGTTGGAGCGCACGATAACTCTCGAATAGATGGACCGATTTGGTCCAAAATTTGGATATCGTATTACTTTGTCCTAACTTAGTTTAAGTTCGAAGATGCGCTTTATCGGTCCACTCCTACAGGAACCTCCTCCACAAAAGTTCGGAAAAATTGTGCGTACGATAACTCTTGAAGGGAGTAATCGATTTGGTCCATACCTTGCACATCGTGAAATATTATTCAGATCTATGTATGTCTGAATGATATTTCACGTTCCGCTTTGATTCATTTTGCAAACACTTGCATTCGCTGCCCCCATTATAACGCTTAATTTTTTTCATAGGCAAGTCCATACTTTTTGAGAAAGTTGCCCGAAAGTTGTAAAAAGCTCTACGGTACCATGTGTAGTGCCTGGAGCGCACGATAACTCTCGAAAGAATAAGCCGATTTGGTCCAAAATTTAGCCTTCTTAATATTCGCCCAAACTCAGTTTAAGTTCAAAGAAGAGCCATATCGGTCCACCCCTTCCGGTACCTTCCCCTCAAAAGTGCAAAAAACGATGAAAATTTAAATTCACACAGTTAGTAGTAGATACGACTACCAATAAGAACTATAAAAAGCCATTATTTACTAAGAATGGGTATGACATAAGGAAATTTTGAGACCCCAGCGGCACGTGTTAACATATTCCGATTGTGCTCGAAGGTTGGCAATCTTAATATCTAACAAAACTAAACACTTTATGGGGTGCCGCATAAAAAATCCGACATCGATTTTTCCCCTTCGAGTTAAAACCACCTTAATGTATATGTATGTTAGTTTACTTCAGGGAAAATCTGGTATCGCACAACTCGTTTCTGTGATATTAGTCAAATTTATTTCCGATGCTACTTGATGCCACATCTTCCTCTATGGGACCTTCATTAACCCTCAAAATTTAGTGACGATCCAATCAAAATTGCTACCTGTAGCGTGATTAAAAAAATGGAAAAATGGCATGTATTACCGACTATTGCGATATCTCCGTTATTTGGCCATCTACGACAACCTACTTTGCATCATTGTAAGGACGAGATTTTCTACCTTCATAGTCAGGCTTTGCTTTTGGAAGGTCCCCAACTATTATAAATAAAATCGCTAAAATGAAAACTTTTATTTCATTAGCGACTATTGCGATATTCATTGTTTGACCACCTAGAGAGGTGATATTTTCTTCTTTCATGGTCAGGTTATGTTTTTCGTATACCCCTTATAGACGCTGAGATATTTGCTTCGGAATAAAACGTTGACTTTTTCTCCAAATAAGTTTTTTGCCCATTACGACATCTGACACCGTGTTCTTGAAGCAACTTTAAATGGAAGGTGCTTACACCTGGGAAGTTCTTGCGGATTCCGAAACTACAATTATCATAGATGAGAAAATCAAAAAACAAAAAATCGCCGGAGCGCTTTTTAAATAAATCGCGATTTAAGTCGACATATTTACGGGTTTTTTAGATTTTCACGATTTTGCTTGGAAACCGCAAGCCTTATCGAAATGGGACTAAAGAAAATGTTGTAGCTATGAATTCTCTACAATATTGACCTTTATGATAATTTCGTAGATTTTACCGTTATTGAGATGTTTTTGCGGATTTTGAAACAGGAATGTTCATAGGTTAGAAAAATCCAATAACAAAAAAATCGCTGGAGGGATTTTTAAATAAATCGCGGTAAAAACTCACATTTTTAGGTTTATTTTAGGTTTTCGCGATTTTGCTTGGAAACCGCAAGTCCTATCGGAATGGGGCTAAAGAAAATGTTGTAGCTGTGAAAATTCTCTAAAGAATTGACAGTTATGATTTGTTCCTAGGTTCTACCATTTTTTGAGATATATAGATGTTAAGGTCACATTTTTAGCTTTTCTGTTAGGTTTTCACGATTTGCTTGAAAACAGTAAGTCCTATCGAGAGAATCTTTTAGCTGTGAAAATTCTCTATAAGATCGGCTTTCGTAATTTTTTCCTAGGTTTTACCATTTTCGAGATATATAACTTTAAGTTGGGAAATTGCAGTCATGACGTTCTTTTATAAGGAGGCGATACAGTCAATGCATTGTCCCAATTTGAACTTCTATATCTCAATAACGGTAAAACCTACGAAATTGTCATAAGTGGTATTCTTGTAGAAAATTTTCATAGCTACAACATTTTCTTTTTCCCCTTTTCGATGGGACTTGCGGTTTCGTGAAAAACTAAAAAAAAACCCTAAATATGCCGACTTGAATCTCAATTTATTTAAAAAGTGCTCCGGCGATTTTTTTGTTTTCTGATTTTTCTCATCTATGAACATTATAGTTTCAGAATCCGCTAGAACTTCCCAGGTGTAAGCACCTTCCATTTAAAATTGCTTCAAGAGCACCGTGCTGAATATTATCAGGCCATCACCAATATAAGTAGTTAGGCCGGGGCGATTTGTGTGGAAGGAAAAAAAAAACCTTAATAGGCCCTTCGCGATTCTGATTCCTGGGATTGAACTGAGCAAAAAAGTCTACTGGACCATATGTCTGCGATGAAAATCGAGCCTCCCGATTTTGACTTTATGTTTTTTATCTACATACGTTTTTTTGACATCTTCGCATATAACAGCCAAACCATTGAGATTTTCGAGCCAACGCAAAGACAAAAATTGTAGCCAAGACAGTAGTTAAGAACTCTCTAATACAACACAAAAGCATTGGAACGCTTTTTCAGACAGTTTTGGTCTTGAAAAGGTACAAACTTTTCGGGAAATATCGATAAATGACACTGTGCTACAAAAGTTGACCAGAAAAATATTCAAGCGTTCTGATGAAAAATTCCATCGTGTTGGTATCCATGGAGAACGAAAATGCCTTTAGTTCGTTTGGGTCGCTTCGTATTATTTTTTTATAACGGTAAAAGTAGTAAAAATCTGGGTTTCTTATATTTATACCCTATACCACAATGTGGAAAAGGGTATTATAAGTTTGTTTTGGTAAAAATTCATGTAACACCGCGAAATATTCGTCGGAGACCCCCAAAGTAGTATACCAATCTTCATATCTCGACGAGATAAAGCGATTTTGAGATGTGTGTCCGTCCGTCCCTCCGTCCGTCCGTCCGTCTGTCCATTATAAATTGTAAACACGCTCCAGGCCGCAATTATGGACCGATCGTCATGAAATTTTGTATGGAGGTCGGGGTCAGATCAGAATAGATCCCTATTCTTATTGGTGATGATCGTAAAATATTTAGCGGGCGAAATGGACCAAAAACTTAATATTTATCCAATTTTCTAGCGGCTCTGTAGGTCTCAATAATAGTCCGATCAACGCGTAATTTTAAATAAGGTAAGAGTATATCACAAAGGAGAAGCTTGCAATTTGAGATGGCGATCGGATAATATTTAGAGGGTTAAATGGACCAAAACTTTTGTGTGAAAATTGCGAAAATTTTTAATATACAGCTTATATCTTAATTCCTGGAAGTGACATTCCGGACAAGTGAGATATACTTGAAAGTGAAACGCTTGACCTTTCAATTGATGCCAATTATGTTGGTGCGCATGATCAGATAACAGAGTTACGGCCTAATATATTCCGTTATTTGTTTGTAGTGTAATAATAAACTCGCTAGAAGTCGCAATTATACATCAATAGTCACGTAATTTTGCACCGGGTAAGGGTATAGGTCGAAAACGATGCCTACAATTTTGAATGATGATCTGATATTCTTTAGCGGGTGAAACGGACCATTACTTTTGTATGAAAAATATAAAAATTTATTTTTGGTCGATATTTTAATTCCTTGAGGGCATATTTATTTCGCAAAGTAGCCTACACATGAAAAAAAAACTACTGACCTTTCCTCTGATGTAAATTGCAATAAAGTGTTTGCTAGATAACGGGCCTACTGCCTAATATATAATGGGTTCTGTGTAGAGAACCACATTTTTATCCTATGCTACTTATTGTCTCTCCAAAAGTTTATGTAACACCACGAAATATTCGTCCTTATTTGGTATGCCAAAATTCATATCTCGACGACATAAAGCGATTTAGCGATGTGTGTCCGTTCATCGCAAATTTGAAAACAAGCTTAAGGCCGCAATTATGGACCGATTGTAACGAATTTTTTAAAGAGGTTGGGTTCGGGCCAGAATAGAAATGATTAGTTTTTGGTGATGATCGCTACAAAAATGTCTTTATCATCCTAGATAAATTTTTGGTTTTGGTCATACGTATTATACATTAATCTCTGATATTAAATAATTAAATTTTCACAATCATTGAAAAGAATTTCCGTGGAGAGCGATTGTCCAGGGATAGTGGTATAGGGTATCCCATGGTCGGCTCCGTCCGACCATAGACTTTTCTTACTTGTTTTAAAATAAGATATTATTTTTTCCACAGCGGATTTCTTTTGATCCTTTTTCCTCTTATTCACACAATTTTCAAGATAGAGCTTTATAATTCGGTATAGAAGTTTCTAGTACTGCTAGAATGTTTTGCATTGAACATGGGCTATATCGGCACACGTCTGTATACAGCCCCCGGGGAACGTTTTTTCCCATAGAACGAAGGTTGTGGCCTCAATACTCCACCGAAATGGCTGTAATTTGGTATTTAGTTTTCCAAGAGGTATAAAATATTCCAGAGGAGAATTATCAGTATAGTGCCACGCCATTTTGTGCTGAGTCCTGTTTGGGACCAAAATACATATAGCTCCCAGAGAACGGTACCTTCCGATTTCCAGTATTTTAAAGGTTTTAACCACATTTCTCACCGAAATATGTGAAATTTGGTTTTTAGTCTTCTTTGGGGCTAAACAAACCTTCCCCCGAAAGTTTATCAGTATAGGTCCACGTTTCGATATAGCCTACACCGATATTCGGTATTTTGAAAGTTTTAGGCATATTATCTCATCGAAATGACTGAAATTTGCTATTTAGTCTTTTTTGGCGAAAAAACTTTCCTCGGAAATTTGTCCGTATAGGTCCACATTATAGCCCCCACAGAACGGGGATGTTCGTTGGGGCTATAAAACTTTCCACCTGAAATGTATCGATATAGGCCCACGTCTTCATATAGCCCCATTGAACGGAACCTCCCGACTTTCAGTATTTTCAAGGTTTTAGACCCAATATCCCGCCGAAACGGCTGAAATTTGGTATTTAGTCTTCGTTGGGGGAATCAACATTTCTACCTGAAATTTGTTGGTATAAGTCCACGTCTTTAGACATCCCCATAGAACAGTACCTGCCGATTTTAGGTAGTTTGACTGAAATTTGTTATTTAGTCTTCATGGGAGTATAAAACTTTCCACCTGATTTTTTTCGGTATAGGTCCACGTCTTCAGATAGCCCCCACAGAACTGTACCTCTCAATTTTTATACCCTCCACCATATGGAGGGTATAATTAAATTTGTCATTCCGTTTGTAACACATCGAAATATTCGTCGGAGACCCTATAAAGTATATATATTATTGATCAGCATAAAATTCTATGTCAATTTGACCATGTCCGTCCGTCCGTCCGTCCGTCAGTCCGTCTGTCTGTCTGTTGAAATCAAGATACAGCTCGCAATTTTATTTTTTTTTTTATTACTTGCAGGATGGTTGGTATTGAAAATGGGATATATCGGTCCACGTTTTGATATAGCCCCCATAGAACGGTACCTCCCGATTTAGGTATTTTTAAGGTTTTAGCTTCATTATCCTACCAAAATGGCTGAAATTTGGTACTTAGTCTACATTGGTGGTATAAAACTGTCCCTCAGAACTTTGTCGGTATCGGTCCATGCCTTCATATAGCCCCATATAACGGTACCTCGCGATTTTCGGTATTTTTAAGGTTTTAGCTTCATTATCCTACCAAAAATGGCTGATATTTGGTACTTAGTCTTCTTTAGGGCTATAAAACTTTCCCCCAGAATTTTGTCGGTATCGGTCCACACCTTCTTATAGCCCCCATAGAACGGTACCTCCCGATTTTCGGTATTTTGAAGGTTTTAGCTTCTATATCCTACCAAAATGGCTGACATTTTGTACGTAGTCTTCTTTAGGGATATAAAACTTTTCCCCAGAATTTTGTCGGTATCGGTCCACACCTTCATATAGCCCCCATAGAACGGTACCTCCCGATTTTCGGTATTTTGAAGGTTGTGTCTTCAATATTCCACCGAAATGGCTGAAATTTGGTATTTAGACTTCGTTGGGGGTACTCAAACTTCCCCTTTAAATTTGTCGGTATAGGTCCACGCCTTCATATAGCCCCCATGGAAAGGTACCTCCCGATTTTTCGTATTTTGAAGGTTGTGTCTTCAATATTCCACCAAATTTGGTATTTAGTCTTCTATGTGATATAAAACTGTTCGCCCGAAATATGTCTGTACAGGTCCACGCTTTCATATTGCCCCATATCTGACTAAAATTCGTCGGTATAGGTCCACGTTTCGATATAGCCCCCATAGAACGGTACCTCCCGATTTTCGTAATACTGAAGTTTGTGACGTCAATATCCAACCGAAATGGCTGAAATTCGTTATTTCGTCTTCCAAGAGTTATAAAATATTCCAGAAGAGTATTATCAGTATAGGTCCACGTCTTCCTATATCGCCATAGAAGCGTATTTCTTGATTTTCGGTATTTTAAAGTTTTAGCCACATTCTCTTACCTAAATATAGGAAATTTGATATTTAGTCTTCTTTGAGCCTAAAAACTTTCCGTCAGAAATTTGTCGGTATAGATCGACGTTTTTAAATAGCCCCCATAGAATGGTGACTCACATTGTTTTACCGAAATTGCTGAAATTTAGTATTAAGTCTTCTTCATACACGAAAGGAAACTAATTATTCCATTTTACTTCAATACAACTCGTGGTGGAGGGTATAACAAGTTCGGCCCGGCCGAACTTAACGCCGTTTTTACTTGTTGATATTTTATGTTTGTGGCCTCAATATCCCACCGAAATAGTTGAGATTTGGTTCTTAGTCCTTATTGGGGGCATACAAAAATTTTTCTTTCTAGGGCCACGTCTTCATATAGCACCCATAGAACGGTACCTCCTGATTTCCGGTATTTTGGGTGTTGTGGCCTCAATATCCCAACGAAATGGCTGAAATTTCGAGTTTAGTCTTCGTTGGTGGTATAAAACTTTCCACCAGAAATTTGTGGTGGATAGAAAACCTCCACACAGAAATTTTACTGTAAAAAGTAATTATCAACAGTGGAAATATTATTCTTCTCCAAGGAATAAGACTTAACGTAGATTAAGGGCTTAGTAGTTAATAATTGTTCATATTTACTTCAATCCAGTTCGTGGTGGAGGGTATAAAAAGTTCGGCCCGGTCGAACTAAACGCCGTTCTTACTTGTTTTTTTACTAAGGGTTCCAAAGATATCGTGCCTTGAAACAGTCGAATTCTATAAAAACTATAGGTAAAGAAATACTCATAATTTCTTTAATATTGATCCAAATAGAAAAAAATATTATTTGTGGGATTGGGTGAAATTTTCCCTATTTAATATTAAAAATCAATTTTTATCAATCGAATAATTACTATTTTTTCTTATTTTTGTTTTAAATTTATCAATGCAGTTTTTCCTTTATACCAGGGTGAAATATTTATTATTTTACCAAAAAAAGAGAAATTTTTAATTTTTTTTATTTGAAAATTGTTTGACTATCGACTACGATCATTTTAATATTAATTTAATTAACTTCTCTTAATAATAATAATTTTTAACATTTGTTTTGTTGTTTTATTTAGGAATTTATCTTGAGCATCTTAAAAACTAATTGATTTTTCTATTTTGGTTAATCAATTATTAAATACATTAGGGCGACCCACCACAATGAACTGGTAAAGTTTTTTCATCGATTGGAACATAATTGCGAACTTTAGAGAATTTTCGTGAAAATACACCTTTTTTGGACCAAATGTAGAAAATTTAGGGGTTAGGAGTTCCAAAAAATTGTTTTTTTTTTATTTTATTTTTTGGGTCGTCCTAATGTAAATACATATATTATCAGGACACGAATGTAATAAAGGCACAAGTTTGATTTTCCCTTCGCGCATGTTTACACTTGACAAATGCAAATTTTAATGACATATTTTGTGTAAATTGTCCAATAATAAGTCATTACAGCTTCCGTTTTTTCAGGGTAAACATTTACGCAAATAATGACAGACACATCATTTGGTTTGGTACGTAGGAATTCATAAAGGAGCATAAATATTGCGTCCGGTCATAAGTGTTACCATGTAAAGCCCAAGAGTGACCGACTAAGTGTGAAGCATCATTAGCCGCTATTTCTCCCCACCCAAAAACGGACACATTGTTGTGATTTAGAAGATCTACGAGGGTAGAAGCGAAACTGGAGAGCAATACTGTAACTTAGTAGCAATTTGGAATATCATATGTCGTACTTTTTCATACATCCAACACCCCTGAACTTATTGCCAACATTTGTATTTTGACCATGCCACCAAACGATGTCATTTGCTACTGCATGTAATAAATGAAATGACACGAAATGAAATGAGTGAGTGACTGGCGTACTGTGGTGCTGTGATAATGATGATGACGGTGCTAGGTGCTGATGCTAGTGTTGAACTGGCATAGAGAGTAATTAAGGCGCCAGGTCATTAAAAGAGGTGTGACCGTTTACATGCAACTACATCACACACAAACTCACACAACAACAAATCCGTTCAAAACAAATAATCGTAGACTCTAAACTACAGCAGCAATTACACTAAAACATCATCATGAGTAGCAAAAAAAGAAAAAAAGTTAACTCGACAAATCGCAATCGCAAATAGTCTTTTGAGCTGGCCAACGGCGGCGGCGCCCTAATGATGATGAATCGTTTCTTACTTTAAATGTTGGCAAACAAAGCTAAACGCTACTAAACTTACCTGATGGCTATCGGAGTGATGATGGAAGCACAAGGCGACAAGGTCTGGTCAGCATTGAAAGTAGTAGTAAAGTGTCATCCAAATCAAAAAAGATTACATTGCCATATTGGGATGGACAGAAAGTGTTTTGGTTCAAGGTTCTCTTGTGATGCTGCAGATTTTCTACTCCTTTTTGGTCATTTCGTAAAAATTCCAGATGCTGTCAAAGGAATGTTATGTTACAAAACTGTTTTCAGATATTATCAACAGGACATATTTGTGTAACTAAAATAATTTTGAGTCGCTGAAATGTAATGCAATAGACACATTCTAAAGGCTAATGGACAGACTTTTCAGCTTTGAAAAATATGGTTTTCAAAGTACCAGTTTGAAGCATCTTGATGTACGCATGGATTCCTTGCTGTCATCAGTCAATAACCTATATGTACGGCGACCAATATTTTTGGATGAAAATAGAGTACATATATGAGGGCTACAGGGTGCCACCGTGGTGCAATGGCATGCACGCCCGCCTTGCACGCAGTAGGTCGGGGGTTCGATTCCCGGGCCAGGTAACATCAAACTTTTTTCAACGATGGCAAAATACCCCTCAGTAATGTTGGCGACATTTCCTGAGTATTTCAGCCTTGAAAAACTTCTCCACAAGTGGTGTCTTAAGACACGCCGTTCGGACTCGGCGACAAACAGTAGGTCGGGGTGCATTCATTGATATGAGAGAAGTCTCCCTTGTCCCGTATGGGATGTTGTGGAACAATGTTTGTTTTGTGTGTTTGTTATATGAGGGCTACTACAGAAGTTTCTGGTCTATGCGACACTACGAGAAGTCTCCCTTGTCCCGTATGGGATGTTATGGCACAATGTTTGTTTCTGGAAGTTAAGTTTCTGGTCTATGCGACACTACGCGTTGCCAGGTGCCATTTCACATTTTCTTTGCGAAGTTCTACATTTTAATCATAAACGTACTTGGTACATAAGACAGTGTGTTGCGTTGTTTACAGTGACTTGAAAAAAAAATGTTATGCGATTCTGTTCGACGCTCGCCGCTCAACGACAAAGGCAGTAAAGGTCGTCTAAATCGACCGCTGTGCCAGAAAACATTGACACCGTGCGTGCACTGATAAGTAGACAACAGAATTTTATGCATCCCCTATTTTTGGTCCGATTCATGTCAAATTTTGGGACAGGGCATATTTTTGGCTTCTGATTAAATTGCAATCGGAACATATGACATATGCAAAATGCATAAATTTTGCATATGCAAAAATAATATGTGCATATGCAAAATTTATGCATTTTCCATATTTTCTTATTCAACAAATATTTTAATAATAGGTACAAAAATGTTTGTGTGTAAAATTTTTCTGTTTACAATTCTCTTCAGACAAGTCAATAAAATAGAGAAATGTATAACATAGCCACAACCTTCAAAATACAGAAAATTGGGATGTATCGTTCTATGGGGCTATATGAGGGGGGGCTGCACCTAAATCGACAAATTTTAGGCGGACATTTTTTTACATCAAGGAAGACCTAACACCAAATTTCAGCCATGGGGGCTATATGAAGACGTGGACCTATGCGGGCAAATCAAGTGTAATATTTCATACCCCCCAACGAAAACTTAATACCAAATTTCAGTCATTTTGGAGGGATATTGAGGCCACAACTTTCAATATACCGAAAATCGGAAGGTACCGTTCTATGGGGCTATATGAAGACGTGGACCTATGCGGACAAATTTCAGGTGTACAGTTTCATAACTCCAACGAAGTCTTAATACAAAATTTCAGCCATTTAGGTGGGATATTCAGGCCACAAATCCTTGCATATGATTTTGCATATGCTCATTTTATCCAAATATGTAAAAATATGTCAAAATATGCAAAAATTTCTTGGCCGAATTCGTTTTATTTTGTGATAAAACGAGTTTCTGTCTAATCAGATTTTCTCTACAACCATCCTAACCATCTACGCATTTGCATAGGATTCCGGCGTCTGCTGATAAGGCAAGAGCGTCATGTGACATACCGTGAGATAGTGGCATCCTTGGACTTTTCTTCCATCAGCTTACATTCGATATTGCATGAACGCCTGTAGTCTAAATTCTCTAAATCATTTTTTGGTTACCGACAAAATAAGACCGAAAGGAAACAGCAATCGTTGAAACGTCTAAAAATCACGTTTTGGAGGTGTTTCAATCTGAGTGGTAAAAGGGCTTCATGAAAAAGTGTATAAATCATGCTGGAGAATACTAATAATAACATTTTGTTTAATTTCTGCCTAGGGTTCTCTGATTTCATTGGATTACGTGTGTATCCACAAGTTCTTGTAAATCAGAACCAAAATAGAGGACATAGAGTACATGCAATGAAAATAGAGGATAAATAGAGTACGTTAAAACAAGTAAAAAAGTATCAGTCGGCTTTGCCGACAGAGATATACCCTCAGCCTGTGTGGATTGAAATACTTTTTTCCCAAAAAAAAACTTATGTATTTAGGGGGGTTTTCAAAATGTTGGGCGTACACACCGACAAAAGTATGGATAGGATTGAAGCTCAAACATTTGCGGGGATATCGATAGATAGGGCTTTTTTTATCAAACTAGCCTACGAAAAAGATAATATCGCTGTAAACAGGGCCACTAGGAAAACCTTCGGTAAAAATGTCCAAAGGATCCTCGAACCACACAAAAATGTTGAACATTTGTGTGGGTGGTACCACAAGGATTGGACAGATAGGGCCCAAATTTGAACATAAACTAAGTTTCGACAATATTTAGAGATCCAAAGTTTGGTCCAATCGGTTGCTACGTCTATGAGAAATCGCGCGTACCATTTTAGCGAATATTTTCGAACTTTTGTGGGGGAGGTACCGGAAAGAGTGGACCTATAAGCACCACCTTCGGATTTCATCTAATATTCGAAGAAATATTACAATATCAATAGAGTGGACGAACGCAGTATTCGGTTCGAGCCCTCCAGCCACTACATATGGTACCACAGGGGTTTTTTTACATCTTTCGGGCTGTTTTCTCAAGAAAAACCCTGAAAAAACTTTTACTGCCGTAATTGAGGCAGCGAATGCAAGTTGCTTCAACAAAAATCAAAAAGAGAGCGGCTCCTAATGTGAATTTATCCGAAATTTTGTGTGGGAGGTAATCAAAGGAGTGGACAAATGTAGTCCATATTCGAACCTGATCTTTATCTTGTACATATTTTAGGGTGTGTAAAGTATGGACCAAATCGGTCACTCCCATCCAGTGTTATCGTGCGCACAATTTTTTCGAACATTTGTGAACTTTGTGGGGGAGGTATCTGAAGGAGTGGACCAATATGGCTTATCTTCGAACTAAAACTAAGTTTGCACAAAAATATTACGAAGACCAAATTGTGGACCGAATCGGTAGATCCGTTCGAGAGTTTTCTTGCGCTCCAACCACTACACACGGTGTCACAGGGCTTTATTTTGTAACTTTCAGGCTATTTTCTCAGGAAGTATGGACTTGCCCCTGATGAAACTTATACCGTTATATGGGGGGCTGTGAATACAAGTTGCTACAACAAAAATCAAAGCGATTCGTGAACAGGTCCTAAACTGAACTTTTCAAAATTTTGTGTGGGAGGTACGCGAAGGAGTGGACCGATTGAGTCCATATTGGAACCTCATCTAAGTCTGATAGATATTTCACGATCTGCAAAGTATGGACCAAATCGGTTACTTCCTTCAAGAGTTATCGTGCATGATAACTCTCGAACGGATCTGCAGAATCGGTCAAAAATTTGGACTTCGAATCCCTTTGGTTTTTGTTGTAACAACTTGTATACGAATTGTACTTAGATTCATGGAATTGGTTCTAATGCTGAAGAAAAGACTGGATCTACCATCACTTCATTGGAATCAGTACAAAATATCCAATGGAATCATAGCATAGCATGGAACCACTTCCATGAAATTTTGCTTGTTCGAAATGGCCGAAGTTGGCGTTTATATGTCATCTAGGTGGCAACCTCTACAAATTTGCTGATATCAGTAAGTGCATAGAACGGTACCTACAAAATTCTGGTATTCTGAAGATTCTAGGCATATTGTACAATCAAAATGACAGAATTTTTGATATTATCCACGTTTGGGCATGACCTTTATATAACTGGACACAACGATTTCTCTACAATATGCTTTAAAATCAATAAATTTTGGAAACAAATTTAAAAGAGGCAAAAATCGGCAGATATATTAAAATAAAGATCTAATGACTATCACTAAGTTAAAAAAATGTGAGGAGTTCAGGGGGAACATAAATAATACCTTACCGGAAATTTAATTATATTGAATAATTCCTTTCTTATGTAAATCCTTTTATATAAGAAAACACACGTTTTGAATAATGAATCCAACAACTTTAAAGAACACAAAACTTAATTAATGTTAAGACTTGTCCTTCAATATTCCAATTAAGTTGGGTCAATATAAATTTCCTTAATTTGATACTAATATTTTACTTTCACCCAACTTCTGTTCTGAACTCACATCGAGAACCTTACTTAGTTAGCTGGCCCATTACAGAATATTTGTTCCATAGACCGAACTAAGAGAAGTTCTCTAATTCTCTCTGTTTAGTGCTTCGCTTTCAGTAATACCGCGCCTTGTCATCTCTTCATGCACTTGTTTGCGCCATCTATTCTTAAGCCATGTGGCTCGAATTTATACGCCTTTTTAGCGGGTTCATCATCGCTCATTCTTATTATATGGCTTAGACAACGCAATCGCTGCATCTCGATACGTGTAACTATATTGATGTCGTTGTATAGCAGATACAGCTCGTGGTTCATACGACGTCGATATTCACCGTCAACGCAGATTGGTCCGTAGATCTTTCGAAGAAATTTTTCTCAAACACTGCAAGCACTGCCTCATCTGCTTGCGCAAGTACCCAGGCTTCGGAACCATACATCAGCACGGGTAGTACCAGTGTTTTGTAAAGCGTTATTTTTGTTTGACGAGTTGTGACTTTGTTTTTGAAGTGCTTACTTAAGCCAAAGTAGCATCTGTTGGCCAATACAATTCTTCTTTTTATTTGACAACTGATGTCCTTTGTTGTGTTTACGGCGGTGCCGAGGTATACGAAGTCTTTTACTACCGATCTCAATGGACTTGGTCTTCTCGCCGTTTACCGCCTGACCCACGTTAGCAGATTCTCCTTCGACCTTCATAAAGGTATCGGTTACTTCTTTTACTGATCGTCACATGATGTCTATATCATCAGCATAAGCAAGAAACATGTGGCTATTGGTGTAGATGTTGCCACTTCTTTTTGCCTCTCGTATAACCTTCTCTAGCAGGATGTTGAAAAGATCACACGAAAGGCTGTCTCCTTGCCTGAAACCTCTTTTGGTACAAAACTCTTCCGTGAGGTTATTTCCTATTTTAACTGAAGATCTTGTGTCAGTTAGAGTCATTTTACAAAGCTGAATGAGCTTTGCGGGGATACCAAATTCAGAGATGGCTTGTAATACCTTTGAACGTAGCGGGCTGTCGACGGCTGTTTTATAATCGACAAAAAGGTGGTAGGTGTCGATCTGCATCTCTTGGGTCTTCTCCAGGATTTGCCGCAGGGTAAATATCTGGCCAATGGTGGACTTGTCAGGTCTAAAGCCGCATTGGTATGGTCCAATTATTTCGTTGGCCATGGGCTTTAGTCGTTCGCACAATATCCCTGACACTATCTTGTAGGCAATAGGGAGAAGATTTATGCCCCTATAGTTGGAGCATAAAGTCTTATGTCCTTTCTTATGGACGGGACACAGGATGCTCAGGTTCCAATCGTCGGGTACGCGTTCTTCCTGCCAGATGGAGCTAACTAGCTGATGCATACACCTTATCAGCGTATGGCCTCCGGTTTTAAACAGCTCGGCTAGTAGGCCACCAGCTCATGCTGCTTATTGTTCTTCAGCCGCTTTATTGCTGTCTTTACCTCATCTTGGCCGGGTGGTATATACTCAGCATTTATGCTAACGAGGGTATATAAACTTTCATACGGGCAAAATGTGCCTCATCGATATAATGGTTTTAGACCTCAAGTATGTTTGTACGAAATTTGTTTCAGACAATTTGGAGTTGATTTAGCCATGTCCGTCCGTCTGGCTGGCTGGAGCGCACGATAACTCCTGAACGGATCAACCGATTCGGTACAAAATTTTCTTTCGTAATATTTTGTCCAAACTTAGTTTAAGTTCGAAGATGGGTTATATCGGTCCACTCCTTCCGGTACCTCCCCCACAAAAGTTTGAAAATGTTCGGAAAAAATGTGCGCACGATAACTCTTGAAGGGAGTAACCGATTTGGTCCATACTTTGCACATCGTGAAATTTCTACCATACTTAAATGAGGTTCCCATATGGAATCAATCGGTCCACTCCTTCGGGTACCTCCCGCACAACATTCGGAATGTTCAGTTTAGCACCTGCTCTCGAATCGCTTTGATCGCCTTGTTGTAACAACTTGTATTCACTGCCTCACATACGACGGTATAAGTTTTATCAGGGGCAAGTCCATACTTCCTGAGAAATAGCCTGAAAGCGGCAAAGAAACCATATGACACCGTGTGTAGTGGTTGGAGCGCAAGATAGCTCTCGAGCGGATCTGCCGATTCGGTCCAAAATGTGGCCTTCGTAATATTTTGTGCAAACATAGTTTAAGTTCGAAGATATGCCATATCGGTGCACTCCTTTGGGTACCTCCCCCACAAAAGTTCAAAAATGTTAGCAAAATTTTTGCGCACCATAACTCTTGAAGGGAGTAACCGATTTGGTCCATACTTTACACGTCCTAATATATCTACTAGATATAGATCAGGTTCGGATATGGACTCTATATGTCCACTCCTTCGTACCTCCCACACAAAATTTCGGATAAATTCACTTTAAAACCTGCTCTCGAATCACTTTGATTCTTGTTGAAGCAACTTGGAGTCGCTGTCTCAATTACGACGGTTTTTCAAGGGGCAAGTCCATACTTCTTGAGAAAACATCCCGAAAGGTGGAGAGCTCGAACCGAATACAGCGTTCGTCCACACTTCGGATATCGTAATATTTCTTCGAATATTAGAAGAAATTCGAAGGTGGTGCTCGGTTCCGGTACCACCCCCAGAAAAGTTCGAAATATTTGTTAAATGGTACGCGCGATATCTCATAAACGTAGCAACCGATTTGGTCCCAACTTTGGATCTCTACATATTTTATCCAAACTTAGTTTATGTTCAAATGTGGATCCTATCGGTCCATTTCTCGGGCTACTACCCACACAATTGTTCAACATTTTTGCGATATTATGTTTTACGTAGGCAAGTGTGGTACAAAAGCCCTATCTATCGATATCCCCCACAAATTTTTGAGCTTTAAACCAATACATATTTTTGTCGGTTCATATGCCCAAAATTTTGAAAACCCCCTAAATAATAAGTTTTTTTTTGTTTTTTGGAAAAAAAACTTTTCGATCCACACAGGCTGAGGGTATATCTCGGTCGGCAAAGCCGACTGATACTTTTTTACTTGTTTTATTTTATAACTGCAAATGGGCGACTAATATCTTTCAAATAAGCTATTTTATTTAAAAGCGGTTAACAAATGGATAGGTTATACTGGTTGAAGTGTAAACAATTAAAAAAGTAACTGTCGCTTTACCTTAGCCCATGTGAATTGAAACACTTTTTAGGCATTTGAACTTGCCGACAAAGTTCAAAAGTGTTGCGAAGGAGGTACTTAAAAGAAATGAGCAGACATAGTCCATTATAGAAGTGGATCTTATTTTGGGAGTCATATCTTTTCGAAAGATATCGGGCCCGCTAGTCATTTCAGTGGGTCATCGTATAACTTTTGGACCAGTATACCAACAAGCTTGGACTTGTCCACGGAAAACATCATATCGCTGTAAACAGGACCATATCGAACAGCATCGGTATGCATTTCCAACGGATTTTCGAACAGACCTTAAACTGCACTTGGACACAAATGTTGAACTTTAGGTATCCTAAGGAGACAAAAATTTGGACCAAATTGGTGGACCCGTTCAAGGGACATAGTGCATACAATTTTAGTGACATTTTTTAAATCTTTCTGTCAAATAATTGACGTCGATGGTGAAGAATTAGGTGAAGAATAGGTCATAATAACTTAATCATAATAACAGTTTTCTTAAAAATTAATGCAGCAAAATTTCTTAAATTTGATATTAACTCAGTTATATTCACAACAACAAAAAAGTAAAACCTACATATTAGTCTGTAATCGATACAATTCAAAATAGTCGGATTTTTTTACTTTCGTACCGCTATATCACGGACTTCAACCACTGCACGGCGCCATTGCCTTCGTCCATTATGGATCCATCTGTATATGGTTAGTTGGATTACGTGGTGGCTATAACCTTTTTAACCAGTTAGTGATGGTTATTCCGTTATAATATCTTGTCAAATATATCCAACCTAAATGAGAAACCCCATAAGGTCTCAATTGTCTCAGCGAGATCTACAAGATCATCCCATCAATTTCCATTGCATTTGAGCAGGTAGCTATAATTGATTTAATGCTAGGAGCACCGCTTGACTGTCGACAAAAATCCCTATTGAATTTGATGTGTATTGCTGTAGAAATATATTGCAAGCTTCCCTTATGACCTGTATCTCCCCCTGAAAAATAGTGGAGTCCACAATTAATCTTAGAGCCGGCCTCAGCTGCTAAAAAAATTCTGCGACATGTTTAGAATTTTCCATATGCGTTACAATGTGCCCAATCGTCTCATGTAAAGCGGTTTCTTCTGACTTGGCCTTGATGTGTACGTGCTGGGTTCTGCTCATATTTGTGGAATCCTTTGTACCCTAACGCCAAGGTCCACTAATAGATCCTTTATTAGAATGGAAGAAAGACTGATGACTAGAAGGTAATGTGCCACTAGGTTTCTCCGCTTTGGGTATGTAGGTCACATAGCTAGTGTTACACCATTCGGTCCCTCTTCATTGTGCGCTTGACCATGTCTTGCAGGCAGGCAGGTCACCGCAACCGGGTAAGTAACCGGGTAACTCTGATAGTAGATCCAGGGGATGTAGTCCCGAATTAGTTCACGTACCGTCGCTCCGCTTATACTATCCATTGATTTTGGAACCTTAAATAGTATATTGCGAAATCTGGCTGCATCGTTTACTCCCTCTATAGGCTTACTAAAGCTGACCCAAGACTTCCACTTAGATTGCTTGATTTCACTCTTGTACTGAATTGATATTACTTTTATGGGTATCCCAATTAGTGCTAAGTTCGTATAATTGGATTTTTTGTATAATTTCCTACACGCAGAGAAAAAATATTTTTCGCTTTTGTTGGAACAAAAATATATGTTTTGGTTCCAAAAATGTATTTGTTTTGTTCAAACATTGTTATCCAAATCCAAAAATACCATCTTTTGTTCCAAACATAGAAAACAAAAACAACTTTCGAATTTCCGCAATATTGTTAAAATCGTTAACAATACCGATTGTAGGAACTATCATAATCTAATTTTGTTTACAAAAAGTATTGTCAATACAGAAAACCAGCCCAGAAATTTTTGATTTGAGTGCATATACTTCTCATATACACTTTTCGCATAACTTGGATATAAATGTCGCGTATAATATTGCAATCATTGATGAACACAATACATGGTTTGCTGCATTGGCTGACAACAAAGACAAACAAAAAGCCACAAGAACCCACAACAACATAAGGAATAATTAAACACCATAACAAACATGAAAAGGAAAGAAGAATGAAACAAAACAGAAACAAATAAAAACAAGAGTCTCACAAGTACATACACACAAAAACAAAGGTAAAGGCAGCACGTCATACAAACACACCACAACTCACCAAAATTGTTTTTTTCAACACGGCATCGAATAGCGAGAGAAGAGAAACAAATTTTCGAAGAAAAGAGAGAAATATTGTTCAGTTGACACAAACTATTTTTGGATTTACAATACTACATGAGGAATCCAACAATATGTTAACAATACATATTTTGCTCTTGGAATATTGTTGGATCAAACATATTTTTTTCTCTGCGTGTAGATGCTTTGCATGACTGAAGAGTTTTGGTAAAGTCATCCACAGCTCTCCCGACTTCTTCAACTGTGTGTAGATCAGCGTATTTACAAAGTTTGATGCAATCGGCGCTCTAAATTTATCGCAATCACTTTTACTGGGATTCGTATTGGGACTCTGTCACCAAGTGTACAAATTTGGAAAAGTATAATGTTGTGATCAGAAAAAAAAATACTTTTCAGATACCTTCCAATTCTTTATATCGAAGTCGTCCAAGCCTGTTTTTTATGATTTGTTAAAGACGAAACAGTTTTTAATATAAAGCTGATGGTGTCAAGACTGTCGAAGCGACTTTGTTGACTGTTTAAATGCAACTAAGCATGACTTCGGTCCGCATCCGGTTGAATTAGGTTTTTTTAGACCTGACACTTTTTCTATTAAAACTTTGCCAACTGCACTTCAATTCACAACAGCTTATTACGTCAGCTTCTTTTATACAAGCTGTGAGCACTATAAGTTTTAATTTTGGGAATATACAAATACATATTTTTTCAAAAATATAGAAGCCAAGGAAATATACTTTTGGGGGAGAGAGGTTTGCCTGTCGAAAAATAAAAAAAGATATACCTTCAATAAATTGTATTTGAAACGATTCGTCCAGAAAAAAAATATAAGTATATCCTCGAACATACATTAAGAATACTACTGAAATTTTCATAAGGATATAAAGGATATTGCTTGGAATATATAATGGAACTTGCCGAAAAATATTAATAGAATTTCGCCTGAATTTTATATAAAGAGGATATTTGAATTTATGCTGAATTTGTATATGAAAGGATTGAAAGGATATTTCTGCACAATTTTGTACAGGAGAATTTAAAAGGACTTTGGCCTACGTAAAATGTTTTAAAGAATTTCTGCTGAATTTTGTGCAAAAGAATTTTGAAAGGATATTGGCTTCCATAAAAATGTTTTAAGAACTTCTGCTGCGTAACATTCGTCTGCGTAAAATGGATCAATACAAGGCTACTATGTCAAACAATTAATCGGAGAACCTCATCTAGATTAACTTCATCATATACTTAACGATTAAGTTTTATTCTATAGTTAATTTTAAAATTCTCAACAAATTTTATTCCCACTCATATTATTCTTGTCAAGATTTTCAAGGTCCCATGAAAACTGTATGTATTACATGGAATATACATAAACATATTTTAAATATTTAGTATTAAACAAATGTGTGAAGTGGTCAAAACATTTTATCTTTTAAACGTAATACTGTTATTATTATTTTTTTATTTACATTGATATACGATAAATATTCTATATTCCGTTATATTCGTGTTATATCAATCCAATCGCGTTATTCGTTAAATTATACTATAGAATTAATATTCACGGGTTATAATTGTAGATATTTTTTTTCTTTCCGAAATAAATAAGTTTCCCCCGTCAATTTGCATTTTTAAGATAATGCTACCTAAAAATTTTAATTTTTCTTAGTCGACCTAGACTGATTCCTTCCGGTAAGAACACACCCCATTAGCCCTGAGCACAGCCGGAATAAAAGGTAGCGTTGGGCCGGAAGGAATAGGGTCTGTATGGAAGCGGGTCGTCACAAAGCACATGAATATAAGAAGCCTGTTATAGATCTGTTTTATAGGGAGATAAACACAGAAACTTTGAGCTTTGGGTTATGTCCTTGAATAACAATTCAATCGATTATAATTCACGCCTATTCAGAATAAAATAATATTTGAAAAATTGTCAACAAAATAGATAAATTACCGTAAAACCTCATGTCACTTCTATCGCAGCCCTTAACCAAACTTGACAAATCCCAGACGTAACTTTTAAGGAAATTGTAGTTTTCTGTAAATAATTACATCTATTCACCATGAAATTTTCTTGATAAATGCCAAAATATTTGTTCAAATGTTTTCAGCAATTACTCATTTCCAAGTTCAGGCGCACATGGCCGATACAACGCAGCTATGGATGGTTGTCACATACATAAATATGTACGTAACTAACATCATATGACTCCAACCACGGCTGTCGTCCTTACGTCTGGTCTAAGTGAATGAGTGACTGGTTGTTTGTCGGACTTCGCCATGATGTCAACAACATGTCACTTGTATTGTGTTTTGTGGTGGTGTTCTGATGGTTTTTGGACAAACCATGAAGGAATGGAGTAAGTGAGTCAGTCAGTAAGTGAATGTGGTTTTCCATGGTGGCACATACATACGTACATGTGTATGTATGTATATGCAATGAATGCAAACAGCTCCTTTTATGGTGACACAATAAATTTTCGTCTCTATTCGATTCATTTCACTTTATTTTAAGAGTATGTCCGGTCTTTGTTGGAGAATATTTTCAAATTGGCTAAGCGAACACCAAAGCGAACAAATCTTCTTGACCAACTGCAATCATCCTCTTCATTATTCCACTGACGCTAACAAGAATCAGTGGTAAAAATCCAAATCCAATCATACCACAATCAATCGTCAGCCATTCCAATTTGCAAAAGATTGCAAAAATATTTTATCTGAAGCTTTATGTCAAACCAACCAACCAACTAACCAACCCATGGCAAATGCCAGCATCTTTGGTGCAAGAAAATTACAAACCACTTGAAATTACTTTTTCGAAATCTTCTCCTTTTGGGAAATAAAAATAAGCCAGCCAAACCAACAGTAATAAAACCACTAAACCGCAAAAGACTATCAATTTTGACTGTTGACGTCGTTGTTGCCTTCTTGCGTTTTGTCGAATGTCAGCCATTTTTATTTCCATTATCGTTGTGATCGTCACCATTACCATTTCATCTCTTCACCGCTCAATAGTCTTCCACTCGAAACACACCTTGACTTGAAATATTTGCAATTCACACTTAACTGTCATCGTTGTCCGTCGTCCACATCGCCTTTGTCCACGACGCATAAATGCATATTTTCATTGTCTTTCCCCTCGCTCTGCCATACAGTTTGACTGTCAATTTGACAGTTAGCCTAGACATTGAAGAATTTATGGTTTTTTATTTAAGCTGAGACATTTTGAATTTGTTGCATCGAAAAGTAAAAATAATAAGCAAATGGTGGTGGTGATGAATATTGTATGTATGCAAAAATGTCATTAACTTAAATTAGTTGCATTGCATTCACTTTTTGTGTGTGTCCGTCATTCAGTCAGCCAGTCAGACCTCATTAATCTGCCTTAATATGGAGCTGTAGATCAAGTTACTAAACTGACCAAAATATTAATTCTGGGAAAAATAGACTAAAGTATATTTGATGTAAAAACGGTAAAATGACTGAAATCCTCATGCAACTTGCACAGAAAAAAGCCACACCGAAAATTTTAATTAAAAGCATCATCGCCAATTTTTTGTCGCATGTTGATGAAAAATTACAAACATATTAGGAAATATTTATCAAACGTGTAAATGTCTATCAAATTTTAGTTGAAATTTGTTTATGTTTATTAATCAGCAATGTGCACCATCCCAATTAAAGTCTAAAGATTGTGTTTGTATTGTGGTAAACAACAACAAATTCCTCAATCGAACGAAAGAACACAATATTGCCGACAGTGTACGTGTGCTTCGAGTGTACTTGTGTTCGTCTTCCTATGGTCATGAGCATAGGCGCTGCACATTACTACTTACTTACTTAGCTGGCACATTACAGAACATTTGTTCTATAGGCCGAACTAAGAAAAGATCTCCAATTCTCTCTATTTGTTGCTTCGCTTTCTGGAATACCGCGCCTTTTCATCTCATCATCACTTGTTTGCGCCATCTATTCCTTGGCCTGCCAATTCTGCGTGCACCGCCAAGCGGTCTGTGTTTATACACCTTTTTAGCGGGGTCATCATCGCTCATTCTTATGATATGGCCTAGCCAACGCAATCGCTGCATCTCGATACGTTTATCTATACTGATGTCGTTGTACAGCAGATACAGCTCGTGGTTCATGCGACGTCGATATTCACCGTCAACGCAGATTGGTCCGTAGATCTTTCGAAGAATTTTTCTCTCAAACACACCAAGCTCTGCCATGTCTGCTTGCGCAAGTACCCAGGCTTCGGAGCCATACATCAGCACGGGTATTATCAGTGTTTTGTAGAGCGTTATTTTTGTTTGACGAGATGTGGCTTTGTTTTTAAACTGCTTACTTAAACCAAAGTAGCATCTGTTGGCCAATACAATTCTTCTTTTTATTTCACAACTGATGTCGTTTGTTGTGTTTACGGAGGTGCCGAGGTAGACGAAGTCTTTTACTACCTCAATATTATAGGAACCAACTTCCACAGTCGGTCCGAGCTCAATGGACGCATTGCGCGTCGACACCATCAACTTGGTCTTCTCACCGTTTACCGCCAGACCCACTTTAGCAGATTCTCCTTCGACCGTCATAAAGGTATCAGTTACATCTTTTACTGATCGGCCTATGATGTCTATATCATCAGCATAAGCAAGTAACATGTGACTATTGGTGTAGATTGTGCCACTTCTTTTGACGTTTGCCTCTCGTATAAACATTTCCAGCAGGATGTTAAAGAGATCACACGAAAGGCTGTCTCCTTGTCTGAAACCTCTTTTGGTACCAAACTCTTCGGAGAGGTTCTTTCCTATTTTAACTGAGGACCTCGTGTCAGTTAAAGTCATTTTGCAAAGCCGGATGAGCGGGGGATACCAAATTCAGACATGGCTTGGAATACCTTTGAACGCAGCGGGCTGTCGAAGGCTGCTTTATAATCGACAAAAAGGTGGTAGGTGTCGATCTGCATCTCTTGGGTCTTCTCCAGGATTTGCCGCAGGGTAAATATCTGGTCAATGGTGGACTTGCCAGGTCTAAAGCCGCCATTGGTATGGGTCCAATTATCTCGTTGACCATAGGCTTTAGTCGTTCGGACAATATCCCTGACACGATCTTGTAGACAATAGGGAGTAGACTTATGCCCCTATAATTAGAGCATACAGTCTTATCTCCCTTCTTGTGGACGGGGCACAGGATACTCAGGTTCCAATCGACGGGTACTCGTTCTTCCTGCCAGATGGTGCTAACTAGCTGATGAATACACCTTATCAGCGTGTCGCCTCCGGTTTTGAACAGCTCGGCTGGTAAGCCATCGGCTCCTGCTGCCTTATTATTCTTCAGCCGATTTATTGTTGTCTTTACCTCTTCTTGGCTGGGCGGTATACATTCAATACCATCTTCTGGGATTGGGACTGTGGTATCTTCTTCGTCTTCGCTGCTATTGGATACCAACAGTTTTGAAAAATGTTCTTTCCATATCCTGAGTACACTATCTGTATCAGTTACCAAATTACCTTGCTGGTCTCTACAGGAGGATGTGCCTGTACCAAAGCCATCAGTTTGATGCTTGACTCTTTGGTAGAATTTTCGCACTTCATTCTGGCTCCTGTACATCTCGATTTTTTCACACTCCCGCTTTTCCCATCTCTCTCTTTTTCCTGCGGAAAAGACGTTTCTCCTCTCTCCTTTTCTCCCTGTATCTCTCTCGTGCGCTATGCGTTGCTACGGATTGTAAAGTAGCCCTATATGCCGCATTTTTCTCTTCGGTGGCAGCACGACACTCCTGATCATACCATGGATTCCTTGGTGGAGGCCTCTGGTATCCAAGTTTGGATTTTGCGGCTGTTTGCATGGAGTGGGCAATGCTTTGCCATTGCGCTGATATGTTATCGGGATGAGGAGTGCTTTGATTAAGCAATTGGGCTAGTTGAGTGGAATATGCTGTGGCTATCTGTTGTGATTGCAGCTTACCGATGTCTAACTTTCGTGTTGTGTCTGTTCGTACTTTGTTTGCTAGGTTTAAGCGGGTGCGTACCTTTGCTGCAACAAGGTAGTGGTCCGAATCAATGTTTGCTCCTCGGAACGATCGTACATCCAACACACTCGATGAATGTCTTCCATCTATCACAACATGATCAATTTGATTTCGTGTTTTCTGATCTGGAGACAGCCAGGTGCCCTTATGAATATCGAGATGATTAAATCTGGTACTGCTAACTACCATGTGTTTTGCAGCTGTAAAGTCTATCAGCCTCATACCATTGTCAGATGTTTCACTGTGGAGGCTGAATTTCCCGACTGTTGGGCCAAAGATATTCTCCTTTCCAATTTTGGCATTAAAATCGCCTAGAATGATTTAATTGTCATGGGCAGGGCAACTGCCATATGTTTCTTCTAAGCGCTCGTAAAATATATCTTTGGTCTGTTCGTGCTTTTCCTTCAGTGGGAGCATGAGCACAAATAAAGCTGATGTTGAAGAATTTAGCTTTTATTCGAATTGCAGCAAGTCTTTCATTCACTGGAGTGAAGCTATATACCAGATGTTTTAGTCTCCGACTAACTACAATACGCCAACCAAACTCATGCTTTACGTCATGGCAGCTATAATACAGTGCGTCACCTTTAGGTGTTGTTGTGACGCCTTTCCCAATCCATCGTATTTCCTGTATGGCAGTAATATCGGCCTTGTATTTTTCAAGTACGTCTGCCAATGCGAAGACTGCACCTTCTCTATAAAGAATGCGAACATTCCAGGTGCAGATTCGCAGATCATGGTCCTTAAAACGTTTGCGGGGTTCGTCAACTTTAGAGGGGTTTGTTTTTCTTTTCTTTCGTTTTTTCATAGTAGGCTGTTTTTTCTAGGGGAGGGTTACTAACCCGACGCCCAAACCCAAGTTTTTAACGTTCTTATAGGAGACCGCGCGGCACATGTTAGCTCACTAACGGGTGTTAAAGGCAGTTCCCCCAGGTGACACCACGGGGAGGGTCAGTGTCCACTTGAGATGAAAGAGGGGCCAAGATAAATCCTGGGCTTTGCCATGTTAAAACCGGTCAGGACCATTGCTTGGTATCTTCCATCCCCTAGGTCGCCACATTGCTGTTATTAATTAATGTTGGTTGTTATAATGGTTTTCAACATTTGTTGCATGTTCTTGATCTCAAGAGCGAGAGAAAAATAATGTTTCTTTTTGGCATAGAGGAGCCAAGATCACCTATATACGTTACGTGACTACAACAGCAACAATTGTTCACTTTATTCTTATCTGGTTAGTTTTTAACAATAAAACCAATAAAATAATTGTAAATATGAACATTTTTTATCGACTTTTGCTTTCATATTTAACAAAACTTACTGTATTTGTGATAATTTTTTTATCAAATTGAAAATTAAAAAATTGATAAACATTGTTGTAAATGTGCAAATTTTTTATCAAATAATGAATTTTTTATCGATAAATTATTTTGTTTTGAATTACTTTATAGAAATAAATTCGAACTAATACTAATTTTTATCGGCAAAAAATCAATCAAAAATTAATTGGATTTTTTAAATTTTTTTATCACATGGTAAAATTTTTTTCTGTGTGGCGATTAAACAGAAACAAAACTAACGATTACAATAATAATAATTTCTTAGTACATAATGGTGTCATATGTTAGTGGGTGCATTCAAGTCCACATCTGAAGTTATTATTGCCACAAAGATTATTCCAGTTTATAACAGATCATTAACTGCACAGAAAAAAAGCCACCCTGAAAATTTTGATTAAAAGCTTTATCACCATATTTTTCTCGAATGGCGATAAAATATTACGAATATATAGGGAAAATGTATATCAAACATGAAAATGTTACTTAAAAGCGATCGATAAACGATTTCAAACAAAAAATTTATTGAAATTTGTTTATGGTTATTAATGAATTTCTGCTGTTAAAATGGTTTTCAACGTTTGTCGCATGTTCTCGCTCTCAAGAGCAAGAGAAAAAAAGTTTACGGCATAGAGAGAGAGAGAGCGCTGCAACAATGTGCTGTGTGTTTTCTTGAGATGTGAGTGTCGTTGCTATGTTTATGGGCATTTTTGGCATAGAGCGATGATGCGTTTTTTGGCATTTGGGTTGGTTATCTACTTGTGCTCGGGTGAAGGCTTGTATGTATACAATAAGTTTCTTACTGTTTTTTATGAACCTAACAAACGACGAGGGAAGGAAAAAATGGTATGAGTTCTCATGTTTTGTTCTGTTTGGTGGTTAAGTTAGGCAGATAATATTTTTTAACCGTCAGTTTGGTTAATTTTGGCAGTCTCTTTAAAGAAGTTGTTGTGTGTGGATCGGTAGTGCAGAAATAAATCAGTGTTTCTGTGTTTTCTTAAAGTAAAGGTGTCTTTCAAGTAAATTAAATGCCCAATACATTTTATAATTGAATTCACGTATCTGAAAAAGGAGAATAAGAATATTTTATTGGACAAAGAAGCAACCGCATGTGATATTGGTAATAACGTCAATACATTTTATATATTTGAAATATGTATATAATATATTATGTAATTGCAGATATCCATTTTTCCGCTGATGATTTTCAATGTGGCAGAAGAATGTGTTTTATTTTACAACTAAAGAGAAGCGTTCAACGATGTTCCCTGTATTTTATATTTAAAAGTGATTTTTTGTTTTCTTTTATTAAAATTGAAGTGTGGCACTAAATAATTATTTACTTTCGTTATTTATTATTCCATTCCGTTTTTCTTTCTTTCATCTGTTATTTCTTGTATCTGTTATTTTTATGTACCTATTTGTGTGCTGTTGCTTTTTTGTTGGCATTTTTATGCGTTTTAATTAAATAAATAACCACCACCACCATTTATAAATGTGTGTATGTTTTTTTTTTGCTTTGTTGTATTTAACAAAAAACAACGAAGAAATTGTAAATATGAAAATTTTTTTATCGATTGAAAAAATGCATTCAACAATTTTTTAATCAAGAAAATATTTTGTTTTTATCAAGCAAAATGTGGAATATTTTGATAAATATATTGACAAAAATATTTATCAAAATATTTTATCAGTTCAAGATAAAAAAATCGATAAATATTTTAGTCAATATTACAATTTTATTTTATCAAACTGTATTTTTACTTTGTGATCAAATAATTTTATCGAATTTTGTCAATATGACAATTTTTTTTATTGCCGGAAAATCGATAAATTTTTGGTTGAATCTTTGAATTTATTTATCAAATGGCTACAATTTTTTTTTCTGTGTGATATGGGGTCCTCTAGAACATTTTTGAAGAAGAATGTTAAAAAAGTGTATAAAAAGTTTCATTTGGTACGTCCCAGTCATAGGGGTAATAGAAACTTCTATATCAAATTATAAATGTGTATCTTAAAATTTGCGAGCTGTATATTGATTTCAACAGACAAACGGACGGAAAGACGGACACGGCTATTTCGACTTATAATTTAATGCTGATTAAGAATATATGGTAACATGGGGCGCCTCCGCCACGTTTTTGTTCAAAATGTTCTCATACCGACACCGTTAAAGTTTTTTCAAATATTATTTTTGGTACAAATATTAGCATATCTTGACTATAAGTTTTGATATATAAATGGTTATAATTTTGTTTTAAAAATATTATTTT
Source organism: Musca autumnalis (assembly GCF_047663935.1). NCBI lineage: Eukaryota > Metazoa > Arthropoda > Insecta > Diptera > Muscidae > Musca > Musca autumnalis. The sequence goes on from NW_027411644.1 coordinate 107,732,456, forward strand.
TGAGAATTTACAATATATGTAAAAAGTGGCGAAGCCTCCCCACCCATGGGGCAGCTTCGCCATCGATAATGAACATTCTCCAACGGACTCTAAAACTGTAATTTACCATACTTCTTCCTTAAATATCAACATTATGCAAAAAAGGAACATGTTTTCTATTGAATAATCAAAAATTAATCTAAAATAGCACTGCTCAAAGTGCGCACCTGGGCTGTCGGTGTGTGTCAATTTGCTCACACACACAATTTAAAAAGAGAGCTTTTGTTTTTGTTTTGAATATTTTCAAAATTACAAATCAGTCTCTATTGAACATTCAATGAGGAAGGTTCTGTTTTCGATTTTGTCTATGAATTTATATGCGTACACTGAAAAAATGAATGAATATACTGAATACGAATTTTTATTTGCCGAAAATTATTACGGCAAATTAGAGTGTTTGGTTTGTCAGCGCACTTTGGCGCAACAAATTATAACATCAACAGTCATATTTGGTCAAAATAAAATAATTTTTCTACTTTAAATTTTGAAACATAAAATAAAAAAAAAACTTGTACAATATTTCTCACAGTCTACAGAGGCAAAATGAAAACATTGAAATTTGTGTATTTCAAAACCAACACAATAACAAAATGTATTTGTATGTGTGTGAGCAGGCCTAATCTAAAATTCACAAAAAGTAACCGATTCTAGCGGTTAATTGAAGTAGGTGCCTTGAATTTAGTAATAATATTTGATTTTAACTTCATATTATAGTGTGGTATATCAATGGTATAAAGAATTTAAGTTAAACATGACAAATTTCTATCATTAATCCACCACGCCCCTATCATGGCGTAGGCGCCCCACCCCTTACATATTTCATAATATTAATATATTGACATTTGCAATTGCTTTTTTCATGCGAATTATTGGGATTTATATTCTTCAGTAGTTGTCTTCTAACGGTATAAAATGTGATTTTGATATCACAAAAGGTAAAGAAGATATCACAAAAAACACCTACCACAATTATTTTTTCCAATACCCTGAAAACACAAAACCGCGTGCGAAATACGTAGTGACCGTTAACCGAAAGGTTTTTAAAAAAGATTTAAACGAATTTTATTCTGATCGAAGTCATGGCTCAATTAAGACTGACTTCTTCTTTATTTAAAAATTATAATATAGCTTTACATTGTTAACCAAAAATGCTTACATAGCTAAATACTAGTTTTAATAAAGTAAGAAAATGTTATGAGCTGATTTCTTCGAATTGTTTATTTGGTGATTTCAATTATTTAGAATTGTTTTTGATTATTGAAGTAACCTGGAATTTTGCTATGAGAAAATATTTAATGCCGGAAATGGTAATTAGGTTACTGTCTGTTAATTTCTTTAATAAATTCTTCGAATTTATCAGGTGGGTAGGTGTTTGCATATGTAACTACCCTCCCCTTTAGATCAGAATTCTCCTGAATTCGATTATTCAAGTTTATTTTGATATGACTGAATTTTGTTCTCCAAAGACAAATTATTAATATGACTGTAAATATGATGAAAATATTACATCCATATATAATTTTATTGTGAATTTTCAAGTTCGAAATATTTTTAATGTTGTCTCTATTTTCATCATATATTTGCTCAAATGTTAGCTTGTTTGTAAAATTATATATATCATCATATTGTATGCTCATAATATTTTCTTCAACTTTTTCAATTAGATTAGAAAAATAATAATCATTAATTTTTATTGAACAATTGTAAAACTGAATCAAGTTATTTCCATTTAGAATTGTGTTATTTTTATTACATGTATTGTTTACAAATAAATTGAAGGCATTTTTAACCAATATTATTTTTTCATTTAATGATATAATTTCCAATTCTTTACTTGTTACTAATTTACAATTTTTTGTTATTATACAATGATTGCTGGGTTTTAATTGTCTAAAATGTTTATTTTCTTCAAATCTCATGGTTTTATTTTTGTATGTGAACAATTCTTCTATTGGTGCTTCTATTTCTTTCTGTTCATTATTTGGTAATGGTACAATTGTTCTTATTTTAACTTGTATAAACTCTTTTGGAATTTTTATTCCTATTATTAAATAAGTATCATTAAAGGTTGTTATTCCTTGTTGTAAATATTTAAGCTTGTTGAAATCAATATTATACTTGTGTATTTCATTGTTTGTTAAAATGTTCGGATGGAATATTCCGTATTTAGCTGAAATTACATTGTCTTGTAGTTGTTCTATTTTACTTTTTAACAGTTGAATTTTTGTCATTTGTTGTAAATACATATGTTGTTGGTATTCTTGATTTTCAAATTTATTTATTACATTTAAATTTCTTTCCATTTCTTTTTTATCATTTTTAACAATATTTTTTATTTGTTCTATCGCTAAATTAAAATGATTGTTAATATGTATTTGTTCGTTTAATGTTTTCTCAGTTTGTAATAAGTGTTTTTGTATGTTCTGTCTGTCATAATCGTCCATGGTTCCAAATGTCCACTTTGATAAAGTTCCTACTGCGTTTATAAGTCCTCGCTTTTGTCTTTTTATTGGAACTAATGTCATTAATTTATTTCTTGTTTCTAGTAATTCCGTTTGTAGCATATTTTTGTTGCTTGCATTCATGAGTATAACATCATCTGTCATTTCATCAATAATGTTTTCTATTTCCTTAGTGTCCACTATGTGTAAAATTATGTCACTGTCCATAACTATATCCTGGTCTCTTATTTGTAAGTCGATAAATCCTTTTTGGTCTACCAATTCTGTTAAAGTCAATGCGGTTTCACTCTGTGCTATCCATATGCACGTTGTCATCATTATTGTCATCAATAGTATCTGTAAATTTTAGAGGTTTTTTAATGTTACTTGGATGAATGTTTTGTAGTTTGCTTTTCCTAAACATTGGCTGCTCCTTATGCCTAACAGCTTTATAATTTTTAATAAATCCTTCTGATCTTGTTTCCTCATAATTTTCTCTCTTTTTGTTTAACTTGTGAATGATTTTGTGTTTTGTCGTTTCTATGTTATTTTTTACTACTTCAAGATCTACTTTATTATTATGTACTTCGTTTGGTGTACATTTTATTGTTAAGTGGAATCTGTCATTATAGTTTCTAATAGCTTTCTGTATTAATTGTTTGACTGACAAACTTTTTTCTAACTTATATAAAATTCTAAATTTCTCTCCTATGGTGTTGTGAAATCTTTCGATATCTGAATTGCCTGTATGACTATTAGGTTTTGTTAGATGAAGTTCGATGTTTTCATTGTTTAAAAATTCCTTTATTCTAGTAGTTTTGAATTCATTGTCTGCTATTATTTTACTAGGTACTCCTATTTTTGTAAAGTGCTCTTCCAATTGTTCCATAATTGTAATCTGATTTCTATCATTTAAAGAATACGCTGCTCCGAATTTTGAAAATTTGTCAATAACTGTTAAGAAATGATGTCCTTTCATGACATAGGTATCTATGTGTATGATTTCATTTTTCCTTGTCGGTGTTTCTGTGATATAGAATTTTGGTTTGATTGGTCTCCTATCATACTTTACTTCCTGGCAAATTTCACACTGATTAATTATCATTTGGATTAATTCCATTAATTTCGGATAGTATATTTTATTCCTAATTTGGTTATATGTTTCTAATATCCCTGAATGCATACTTTCTTTTACGTGATATAATGAAATTTGCTTAACAGCTTCAACTTCGGTTTCTATGTCTTGAGCTCTCATTGTGCATTTAACAAATTCTATCTGTTTGTCATTAGAATACATTTCAATAAGTTTGTTCTGTACTTTATTATAATTGTGATCAGACATTTCCGAATAAATTCCAACCTTTCCTTTTGTTATATATTTTTTAAATATATTTCCCATATCGTCAAAATCACTTTCTGCAATAAATATGATTCTTTTTCCGTGTAATGTTTTTAGTTCCTCTATTTTATTATTTGTCAAAATAATTTGAGTTTTATATTTATTAACTATCTCTTCTTTGATTAAAAAATGATCGCATAAGTTTTCTTCTGCAGAGTGTACTGTAGCCATTGTTTCATCTTCTACATTGTTAACTAAAAAATTTAAATTTTCAGTATCCTTACCATCCCTATCTTCTAAAATAGTGTCCTCACTATTTTGTATTCTACTTAGGAAATCGGCTACTTTGTTTTCTTTGCCTTTTAAATATTCGATATCAAATTGATATTCCCCTAGTTTTAATAACCATCTTTGGTGTCTAGGTGACATGTCCTTGCCTTTGTATTTTGAATGGAGAAATTTAATTGGCTGATGGTCAGTTAAGATTTTAAATCTTCTGCCATAAACATACGGTCTAAAGTAATTAACACTCCATACAATTGCTAGAAGTTCTTTATCTGTAGCTGAATAATTTTTTTCATGATTATTTAAAGTTCTTGAAGCGTAACACACTGGGTGTCCTTCTTGAGATAATACAGCTCCTATCGCATAATTAGATGCGTCTGTTGTAACAGTAAATGGTTTCTCAAAATCTGGGTAACGTAATATTGGATGACTACTAATTAGTATTTTCAATTTTTCGAAAGCTTCTATATATGTTGGATCCTTTAGATTAATCTTTACTCCTTTCTTTAAATATTTGGTTATTGGCTGTGCTATTTTCGCATAATCTTTCACGAATTTTCGATAATAGCCCGTTAATCCTAAGAAACTTTTAATTTGCTTTTCTGTTTTCGGCAATACTAAATTTTCAATAACTTTGATTTTATTAGGGTTCGGTTTCATACCGTCTTTTGTTAGGATATGACCTAAAAATTCTGTTTCTTTCCTCATAAAGTTGCATTTGTCTATTTGAATTTTTAAATTTTTACTTTCTAGGACCTTGAATATATCTTTGATTGATTTAATATGTTTCTGTAATGTCGTACTAAAAATGAGTATATCATCAAGATACACTACACATGTTTTATTAATAAAATCTCTCAAAATTTCATTTATTAGGCGTTGGAAAGTCGCCGGTGCATTCTTTAATCCAAACGGCATTCTTATGAACTCATATAGTCCGTGAGGTGTAACAAATGCAGTTTTTTCCCGATCTTCTTTCTTTACTAAAATTTGATGATAACCTTTTGCCAAATCTAACGTTGTGAAATATTGAGCTCTTCCTAGCTTATCTAGTATTGAATCTATATTCGGTAGGGGATATTTATCATCAATGGTTATATCATTTAGTTTTCTATAGTCTATTACTATTCTGAATTTTCTCTCTCCTGAATTATCCATTTTTTTCGGAACTACTATTAATGGACTTGAATATCTGGAATAACTTTTTTGTATAATTCCTTGTTCTTCCATTTCCTTAATTTGTCTCCTTACCTCCATTTCGTGTTGAGGCGGATATCTATACAATTTCGAATTAATTTGTTGTTGAGTTGTAGTTTTTATTTCATGTTGAATTTCCGTAGTATTTGTTAATTGGTCTCCTTCTTTATATAACAAATTTTTAAATCTCTTCAATAGTGTTGTTATTTCTCTAAATTCTTCTTCATTTAAATGGTCTAGTTTTAATCTATCTAAATTCAAATCTGTTGTTTCTAATGTATAAATTTTGTTAAAATCGTAATTATTTTCTAGTAGTTTAGTTTCCTTTTTATTTAGAATTATTTTTCCTTCGTCTATATTTATTTTTCCGTTTAAAAATTTTAAAATGTCCATACCAATTATAAAATCGTATTTTCTTCCTGTGAGTGGTGCTGATTTCCATCTCACTCTTGCATTATTTGGTAAATTAAATTCTTCTGGTGCTTCTGTGCACACTTCATATTTTATTGAATCTTCGGTCGTAATGGTACTAAAAAGAATGGGTTTTTCTAATTTTATTTTTGGAAAATCCTTTATTTCGCTGTTAATTAAACTAAAACTTGCTCCTGTATCTATTAACGCTTTGTAATTCTTACCTTGAATTACTATTTTTATTTTGGGTAACCAATCCGAGGCGGATTCATAAAAAAAATACAATTGTTTACTTCTTCCCGTCTTTCATAATTCATTTGAGTTTCTTCCTGGCTTTGCCTATCCGAAATTAAGCGATTTTGGCTAATTTGAGGAGTAGGGTGTCCTGCCAATTGGAGGTTGCTCATATTTGATTCAAGATTATCAATTTCCATAGGTTCGATCTGACCTTGCCTAAACTGATTCTGGCGATATTGGCCCGAATTCTGTCTAGGGTTTCCTGTCTGTGATCTTTGAACCGAATTATTGTGGTTATAATTATTTCTATTATTTCCACCGTAGTTGTTATAATTATTTTCCCTGTAATTATTATTTTGTCTATACTGTCCGGAGTTATTATTTTTATCTTCATTTTTATTTTTAGGATCATAGTTCTTATTCTTGTAGTTTTCATTCGTTTTGTCCGAATTTTTATTGTTCCATCTGTTTTCTTTCTTAGATTTCCTGTACTCTGGTCTAATACAGCTATTCTCAAATCTTCTACTGCTCATAGTTTTTAAAATGTTATTTAAAATTCCCTCATCGTAAATTTTATCTAAAAGAACTCCTTGTGTCATTTCCTTTATTGTGTTTACTAGTATACTGTCCATGTTACTTAGGTCGATGTAGTGATCGTCATTATAGTATACAGTTAACTCGTCCGTCTTATATTTAATGTCTTGTACTTCAATCATAAGTTCACTCACCGTATTAACTTTCATGTTGCTTACTCTTCTATAAAGTTGGTGCGGCTCCACGTCGGGTCTGTATCGGAGTTTCAGTGTTTCCTTGATCAATTGCCAATTATCTGGTTCAGGTATATTTATGATGGTGTTTTTTGCTTGCCCCTGGATAGTTCTGTAGAATATTGTCCTTACGGCTTCCTTCCTGGTTTCTTCATTAGTGATTGTTGATAAAAGATACTCTATGCTGCTAAAGAAAGAGTTGATGGACACTTCTCCAGTTCCTGTGAAAGTTGGTAGATTGCATATTGTTTTCCTCAAGGTTTCTCTTTCTGTGTTGTCTGCTTTATTTTTTAATTCCAAGTATGCCTGACGCATAGCCTCGACCTGCTGCTCCCGCCTAGCAAGCTCTTCTACCATAGCTGCATTTTGTTGTTGTTGAGCCTGTAACTCAGCCATTCTACTTCTATCAAAAATTCTTTGTCTTCGTTGTCTCTGAATTGTTGGTAATTTGATCGTTTCAGTTTAAGTTTGCTGCTATTTTGTGGTGTCTTTTTGTTTTTGTTAAAAATTCACTACACAAAATTTGATTAATTGATTTATTTTGCGGTGTCTTTTTTCTTGTATAAAAATTCACTACGCAAAGTTATTATTATTTTTGAAGAAATTATTTTGTGGTGTCTTTTTCTTTTATAAAATTCACGGCACAAAAATTATTTTCTTTTAAGATTTTATTTTGTGGTGTCTTTTTTCTTTTGTAAAAATTCACTGCACAAAAATTTATGTTCAGTTAGAATTCTATTTTGTGGTGTCTTTTTTCTTTTATAAAAATTCACTGCACAAAAATTATTTTCAGTTAGAATTCTATTTTGTGGTGTCTTTTTTCTTTTATAAAAATTCACTGCACAAAAATTAGGTTCTGTTATGATTTTTATCTGTGGTGTCTTTTTTATATGCTTGTAGTACACTTCACTCTTTATTTGTGGTGTAATCAAATGACATATTTTAAAAATTCACTTCACAAGATTTTATTGTCCTTTTCACTGAACGATATTTATATTTTTACGGTAACGAGGTACGTTTCACTGAATCCTTTAGTTTTTTAAAGGATCCTACCGACTGCGCCAAATACGTAGTGACCGTTAACCGAAAGGTTTTTAAAAAAGATTTAAACGAATTTTATTCTGATCGAAGTCATGGCTCAATTAAGACTGACTTCTTCTTTATTTAAAAATTATAATATAGCTTTACATTGTTAACCAAAAATGCTTACATAGCTAAATACTAGTTTTAATAAAGTAAGAAAATGTTATGAGCTGATTTCTTCGAATTGTTTATTTGGTGATTTCAATTATTTAGAATTGTTTTTGATTATTGAAGTAACCTGGAATTTTGCTATGAGAAAATATTTAATGCCGGAAATGGTAATTAGGTTACTGTCTGTTAATTTCTTTAATAAATTCTTCGAATTTATCAGGTGGGTAGGTGTTTGCATATGTAACTTGCGTCCGCTATCATACGTATGACACAACTGCAAACTTCTGGAAGATGATAGATCCTCATTAAACTCACAATTTTGCTTTTAATGGATTTTTTCCAGCACTTGCATTTTGCGAGAAAATCGGCGCTGGCGTAGCCGCCCCAGTGGCGAAGGCGCCCCATGTTACCATATATGCTTTATAGGCTCTCCGACGAATATTTCGATGTTTTACAAACGGAATGACAACGTTTGCAATTGTTTCGTTTCGTATATTCCATGGGAACAAAACGAAACATAACCCAAGTTGACTGAACTCGCTGTTTAGTTTACATTTATGAGAGCAAACAAAGCCAAAAATGAAAAGTTCTCAACTCTACAACAAATTATAGAAAACGAAACCGTACAACACACATTGCAAACGTTTGGTGGTTGTTTGAAACATTCACCGCAAATGTGTATGTGTAACTTAATGTTTCATTAATCATTTCACACAGCAAACGTGTGCAAACGATTCATTTTGTTTCGTTCGTGAATTTAACAACTCGGAACAGCATAGCCGAAGTAATTTTCAGCAATCGTACCGTTGTGTTCTTCTTTAGTTGAAAAGTTGGTGTTTTCGTTTTGTTTTTAGAACGAAACGAGTCAGACAAAATTAAAAGTTTGTGACTGTGTGTGAATATGTAGTACGGGAATCGCTTTGTTTGTTTGCGTTCATATCTTTTGAGGCTATTATCAACAAGTAACGTCGGAATGATACCACTGTGGATTGAAAAAAATATCATGCACGGTGCTCTTGAAACAAATTTAAATGGAAGGTGCTTACACCTGGGAAGTTTTTGCGGATTCTGAAACTACAATGTTCATAGATGAGAAAAATCAAAAAAAAAAAAAAACAAAAAAATCGCCGGATCGCTTTTTTAATAAATCGCGATTCAAGTTGACATTTTAGGGGTTGTTTAGGTTTTTGTGATTTTGCTTGTAAACCGCAAGGCTTATCAAAATGGTAATAAAGAAAATATTGTAGCTATCAAAATTCCCTACAAGATTGACCTTAATGATATTTTCGTAGGTTTTACAACTTTTGAGATATAGAAGTTGAAATTGGGACAATTCAAATTCAATTCAATTCGGTATCGTCTTCTTATAAAACAATGTTATGACTGCAATTTCCCAAATTAAACTTATATATCTAAAACAAGTAAGAACGGCGTTAAGTTCGGCCGGGGCGAACTTGTTATACCCTCCACCACAGGTTGTATTGAAGTAAAATGGAATAATTAGTTTCCTTTCGTGTATGAAGAAGACTTAATACTAAATATATGAAGGCATGGACCGATACCGACAAAGTTCTGGGGGAAGTTTTATACCACCAACGTATACTAAGTACCAAATTTCAGCCATTTCGGTGTGATAATGAAGCTAAAACCTTGAAAGTACCGAAAATCGGGAGGTACCGTTCTATGGGGGCTATAAAAAGGTGTGGACCGATACCGGCAAAATTCTGGGGGAAAGTTTTATACCCCTAAAGAAGACTACGTACAAAATTTCAGCCATTTTGGTAGGATAATGAAGCTAAAACCTTAAAAATACCGAAAATCGGGAGGTACCGTTCTATGGGGGCTATATAAAGGTGTGGACCGATACCGACAAAATTCTGGGGGAAAGTTTTATACCCCTAAAGAAGACTACGTACCAAATTTCAGCCATTTTGGTAGGATAATGAAGCTAAAACCTTAAAAATACCGAAAATCGGGAGGTACCGTTCTATGGGGGCTATATGAAGGTGTGGACCGATACCGACAAAATTCTGGTGGAAAGTTTCATACCCCTAAAGAAGCCTACGTACCAAATTTTAGCCATTTTGGCAGGATAATGAAGCTAAAACCTTAAAAATACCGAAAATCGGGAGGTACCGTTCTATGGGGGCTATATCAAAACGTGGACCGATATATCCCATTTTCAGTACCAACCATCCTGCAGGTAATAAAAACTTCTGTACCAAATTTTGACTCTCTATCTTTAAAATTGCGAGCTGTATCTTGATTTCAACAGACAGACGGACGGACGGACAGACGGACATGGTCAAATCGACATAGAATTTTATGCTGATCAATAATATATATACTTTATAGGGTCTCCGACGAATATTTCGATGTGTTACAAACGGAATGACAAATTTAATTATACCCTCCACATGGTGGAGGGTATAAAAATGGTACAACCTAGGAAAAATTACATAAGCCAGTCTTGTAGAGAATTTTCACAGCTATAAGATTTTCTCAGGTCCTATGCCAATAAGACTTGCCGTATTCAAGCAAAATCGCGAAACCCTAACAAAAAAACCTAAAAATGTAAACTGAGCTTCTTTATCTCAAAAATGGTACAGCCTGAGAACAAATCATAAACGTCAATCCTGTAGAGAATTTTCACAGCTACAACATTTTCTTTAGCTCTATTTCGATTGGACTTGCGGTTCCCAAGCAAAATGGCGAAAACCTAAAAAAACACGTACAAATGTGAATTTTGACCGCGATTTATTTAAAAATCCCTACAGCGATTTTTTCTTGTTTTTGGATTTTTCTCATCTATGAACATGGCTGTTTCAGAATTCACAAAAACTTCCCCTGTGTAAGCGGTTTTTATTAAAAGTTAGTTAAGGCGCACCCTTCATGACATTGTTTTATAAGGGGGCGATACAGTCAGTGCATTGTCCCAATTTGAACTTCAATATCTCCAAAATGGTAAAACCTACGAAAATACTGTAAAAGACAATCTTGTAGAGAATTTTCATAGCTACAAAATTTTCTTCAGTCTCATTTTGATAGGACTTGCGGTTACCAAGCAAAATCATGAAAAGCTAAACAACCCCTAAAAATGTCAACTTGAATCGCGATTTATTTAAAAAGCGCTCCGGCGATTTTTTTTGTTTTTTGATTATTCTCATCTATGAACATTGTAGTTTCAGAATCCGCAAAAACTTCCCAGGTGTAAGCACCTTCCATTTAAATTTGATTCAAGAGCACCGTGCATGCTCACTGATAATAGACATTTTGATTCATTGTTGGATATTTTGAAATTTCCTCAGTTTACATTTCAAGAAAGACTCATGCCGTCTATTTTTCTTTTCTTCTTAACTTACCCTAAACATTGTTTATACATACCTTTTAATTGTAGTTGATATACCTCATGAGTCATGACTACTAATCACTTCTAAAAAAGGAAACATGAAAAATCCCAGACTTTGTACCACTTAAAAACATAAGGTGCATTCCTTGCATCTAATATCACAAATGGTTTTATTTATTTTTTCTAATTATTCTCAAACTCTGTGAATTGTTGAAAGAGATCATATATTTTGGTAACCAGTGTGACCATTTTATCATTTTTGCAGCTAAATTTAGCATTATTTTTTTGTATTTAGCCGCAAAATTTCTATTTAGCATTTAGCATTTTTCAATATTAATTTAGCCTTATTATATCCACGAAATCTGAGATATTTTAGTACTTTTTTTATAAAAAATACATATGTTGGTTGAATTGAAGTTTTAACAGCTCAAACCAACGTAGTTTTTCGTCTTTGCTCTGGTTTAAAGGAATGGAAATGTGAATAAGCAATTACAATAAAACAAGTAAAAAACGTAAAGTTTGCCGAGTCGAACTGTTAAACCCTCCACCATTAAATCTTCAGAACTGATATCAAATAGTTAGTTTTTCTTCTTGTTACAAAAGTACCAATGCCACTATTTTAGGTAGAAAAGTTTTTTTGACCACTGGCCACTTCTAAAAACTTGAAACTACATGAAATCGGGCGGTACCATTATATGGGGGCTGTAGCACAACATGGGCATATGTACTAAATTTTCGATGGGGAAGTTCTTACCTACTGCGAACTTTAAATACCAAATGACATCCAATTTTGCCCAAAATTTCAAAAAAAACTAAAACCGATGGTGCCCAATAATGGGCTTGTGATTGTGATTTATGGTTAACTTAACTACTTTGAACCAAAATGACACCCAAAAATAATTTAAATCAGTCGGTACCTTTTTATGGGGCATATTCGAAAACATTGACCTATGTCCCCAATTTTTAATGGAGACGTTTTTTGACAACCCTAAATTCTAAATTACAGTTAGTTCGGTCTGAAAATGTAGCTAAAAACATAAAAGATACCCGAAATCGGTTGGTTCCGTTATATGTGGCTATTCCAAAACATGAACCAATGTCCGCATTTTTTGGTAGATAGGTTTTTTTACCCCAAGGAACCCTAAATACCAAAGTATAACTAATTCGGTCTGAAGATGTGGCTAAAAACGTCAAAATACCAGAAATCGGGTAGAAACGTTATATGGGGATATTACAAAACGTGGACTCTGTGTCCACAACTTTTGGTGGAGAAGGTTTTTGGAACTTTAAATACCAAATCATTTCCAGTTCAGCCTGCAAAAGTAGCCAAAAACAGCATTATACCTGAAATCGGCCGGTACCGTTTTATAGGGGCTGTATCAAAATATGGAATGATATAGACCATATTCCAACTTGACCTGCCTGCAAACAAAAGACGGATCTTTCCGAAAATTCAGTGTCCTATTTCATTTTTTGTGGATGCCAGAATGATTACCACAGACGGACGGATAAGCACAGATTGACTAAAAGCCTGCGTACAAAAGCTGCCTTGCCTGCTTACCTTGCTTACTTCTGATAAAAGAATAAAAAAGAAAAGGGCAACCCAGTTCGAAATTTGCTCGGCCTTCTTTGTTCTTTTATTTTTATTATGTCAAAAATGAAGCAGGAAAGCAAGGCAATCAGGCAGAGCAGCTTATGTACGTAGGCCTTAAGAATTTTACTCTTATTATGAATATAGGGTCGCAAATAATTATTTCAATGCGCTACAAACGGAAAAACAAACTTAATATACCCACTATACTATGGTGGAGGGTATATTTTATTAAAAAATTAATTTTAAATTTAGCATTATTTTTTAGCATTTTAATATTTATTTTAGCATTATTTTAATGCTGATTTAGCTGCAACACTTTTTTAAATGTGGTCACACTGTTGGTAACTATGATTACACTGCTCAACAAAATTGAAAAAGTTGAATGTTTCAGACGAAGTTGCAGTTGTTTCTAGATGAAATCGGAGAGTTATTTTCAAATCCGGTCCCGGTTTTTCTCCATCAGCTCTTGTTTTCGAGATATAGCTCAAAATCGGGTTTTACGAGTTTAACCCAGACTTTCGTTATTTTCGGATACAAACAAATATTTTTTTGTGGGTTTTTCGACATTAATATATTAAGGACATGTTGTACACTCGATACAAATTGTTTTTGAAATAGTTATGGTGAGTATATATCAAAAAATATAGAAAATATACGACGGACCTTGTAAAAATTGCTTATTTTGAGTACTTTAAGCGGTAACTACGTCATCGAGGGAAGTCATAGGATCTTCATATGGCAATGCGGATATGCTTAGGGTGTCTACTATATAGTCCAGTATTCAAATATATAATATAAAGTTCATAGCGCCCACGATTCGGCCATAACCTAAAAATCATCATGAAGACTGCCATTGAAAAGTAAATGGTTTATGTGGTAATGATATCACTGGTAAATGATTTCCCTTTAGCAGTCTTCATGGCGATTTGTAGGTGATGGCCGAATCATGGGGACTATGAACTTTATATTATACATTTGAATACTGGATTATATAGTAGACACCCTAAGCATATCCGGAGTACCATATGAAGATCCTATGACTTCCCCTGATTACGTAATTACAGCTTAAAGAACTCAAAATATGCAATTTTTACAAGGTCCGTCGTATATTTTCTATATTTTTTTAATATATACACACCATAACTATTTCAAAAACGATTTTATCGAGCGTACAACATCTCCTTAATATATTAATGTCGAAAAACCCACAACAAATATTTGTTTGTATCCAAAATTAACGAAGGTCTGGGTTAAACTCGTAAAAACCGATTTTGAGCTATATCTCAAAAACAAGAGCTGATGGAGAAAAACCGGGACCGGATTTGAAAATAACTCGCCGATTTCATCTAGAAACAACCGCAACTTCGGTTGAAACAAAAGTCCTGTTGACCAGTGTTATTTATGTTGTTCTCTTTTTTCAATAAAATTTTTGAACACCAACATCCATTCTGTAATATCTGCTCCATGGCAAATCCATTGATGATGATAATGACCCCAAAAATTACCAGAATGAATGAGAAAAAAACTCCATATTACACACAATCAAACGATAAGAATCTATACAAAAATCATCATCAATGGCACTGGCGCTTACACCATCGACGACCCAAAATTACACACACAGCACAGCACTGCACAAACTGGCATACACTGCCAGTCGTTTAAGTCGGAAAAGACGACCAAAATACAACAGAATGCTTTATCCAGTAGATTGTTATCAAATACACAAGATCTTAACATTGTTAACACGATCTTGTTGCCAATCTGGAATTTGGTATCTGGAAAATCTGATATTCGAACAGTATGTAAGCTTTCCACGGATGAGTACTTGTGGCGCTGTTACACATGTCTCGTGGTAACTATTTCGTATTCTGTATGCATCGAAGTAGATGTAGTGGCATGTTTTCAATTAAATGCTTGCCGAAGCAATTGTCGTTAATGTAACATTATCGAAGGAAAGCAGAAAGCGGCGGGTGGCAAATCAAGTAAAGTGTAATGGAACTGTGGGGGATATTCTTTATTATTACAATACAAAACGTTTAAATAGAATATTTTGGAAAGTTATTAAAAGTGTAATTCGGTTCGACGACAAAAAATATACAAATTAATTGATTCGTGAAACAAGCAGCGATTCGGATTACTACCTATATGCAGAAAATAACTTTACGAATTAAATACGAACCGACACAACACGAAATCCACAAAAACTAACAGTATTAAAAAATAATTACTCTTGGTTATATGTAGATCTGGAAACCATTCATAAAATATTACTTCAAGTTCTCCATTGTAGTCCACATCGCCCAGTGTGTCATTCTGTTAATATCACTGGCGTCGACTGTGCCACAATTTTGGTATGATGTTGTGTTTTGTATAGTTTGCATTCAAGGCATTCATGTTAAACATGCTGTAACATGGTTTTCAGAACAAAGAATGGTTTATATTTGTTACTAACCCCCCTTTCCCAGCAAATGTTGAAAATCAGAATTTTTCTACAGATATTATCTTTTAACACAGTGATTCAATAGACTAATCAAAATAGTTTTGAAATTGGTACAATAAACCAATAAATTTTCCAACTGCGTAGGCTAAAGTACGAAAAAGCTTTCCACGGATTATCATGATAATGGTACTATCTTGGTTTGGTTGATAGGCGTTTTCATAACTTTTACGCCAATCCAAATCAAGATAGCGCCGTAATCATGATAATAAGCGTCAGTATAAAGGTATTTTAAGAAAGATGAATCCATGGTAACTCCGCTAAGCCAGGTTGTAATTTGAAAATTATTGGTATTCTTTTTTAAACACTGTTAGTTGCACACAAAATTTTTTTTGTTGCCTTCTGAAGATGAGGTGCGACACGATAGAAAGAGTTTCATTATTGCCGGTTTGTTAAACATGTTACAGTTAAAGGTTAATTGCAATATAATGTTTTTGTTCGGTAGCTGGATGTAATTGTTATGGAATGTTTACTACAACAAATATCGACAGCCCCAACAAAAACAACAACAAAATTATAGGAAGTTGGAGGAGGATATGTGGGAGTTTTGTTTGGAATATGTAATGTTAAGCAATGATAACATGTGTTAGCTTGTTAAAGAAGATTTAACACTGGATGTGATATTTAGGGCCTGTAGGTGGTCTTTCAGATTTGGTTTAATTTTGAAAGTGCATTATTAGAAAGATTTTGTTTTGAGAAAAAGTTTTATAGACATATTCTTACTAGGTGTACATAAATAAGGTCCCATGGAATAACACATCAAACGGAGAGAAAATTGACCCCAATTTTTGGGGTTTTTTTCCTATTTGAAAAATAGCTCCAATACAAAAAGGCCCCAAAATAGGAAATTTGGCCCCAAAAATAATGAACTTATGCCCAAAAACATTGAATTTATGCCCCAAAATTTCGTTGGGGCCAAAATGCATTTTGGGGTGCATTTTAAAGTGCAATATCATCCAGATACAAATAGTTCCCAAATTATGCATTCACGCCCCAAAATATTTTTTTATCCTCAGCATTTCTGTTAACGAGGGTATATACACTTTCATACGGGCAAAATGTGCCCCACCGAAATAACGGATTTAAACCCCAAGTATGTTTGGAAGAAATCCGTTTCAGACAATTTGGAGTTGATTTGGCCATGTCCGTCTGTCTGTCTGGCTGGAGCGCACGATAACTCTCGAACGGATCAACCTATTCGGTCCAAAATTTGGCTTTTGTAATATTTTGTGCAAACTTAGTTTATGTTCGAAGATGATTGTGCGCACGATAACTCTTGAAGGGAGTAACCGATTTGGCCCATACTTTCAACATCGTGAAATTTCTTTCTGACATAGGTGAGGTTCCAATATGGACTATATCGGTCCACTCCTTCAGGTACATCCCACACAAAATTTCGGAAAAGTTCTGCTTCATTTTCTTGTAACAACTTGTGTTCGTTGCCACCATTACGGCCGATTCGGCCCAAAATTAGCCCATCGTAATATTTTGTCCGAACTCAGTTTTAGTTCGAAGATGAGTCATATCGGTGTACCCCTTTAGGTACCTCCCCCACAAAAGTTCAAAACTTTTTACTAAAAAGGTGCACACGATAGTTCTCGAAGGCAGTAAACGATTTGATGCATATTTCGCACACCGTAATATTTCTACGAGACATATATCAGGTTCGAATATGGACTAAACATGTCAACTCCTTCGGGTGCCTGCCACAAAAATTTCGAAAAAAATCAGTTTAATGCCTTCTTTCGAATCACTTTGGTCTTGCATTCGCTGCCGCCATCACGACGGTACAACTTTTTTCAGTGGCAAGTCCATACTCCCTGAGAAAATAGCCCCAATAGATAACTCTCGAACGGATCAGCCGATTAGGTCCAAAATCTGCCTTTCGTAATATTTTTCCAAACTTTGTTTAAGTTGGAAGGCGGGCACTCCCCCCAAAAGTTGAAAAAAATCACTAAAGTGCTACGCGCTAAATCTGTTCAGCGCAGAAACTGTCCAAACTTTGGATCTCCTAATATTTTGTGCAAATGTCAAAATACAACTAATTCAGTCAGAAAATGCAGCTCAGCCATCAAAACACCGAAAATCGGGTGGTACCGTTATATGGGATCTACACCAACATTGGAACCTATATTGATCGTATTCAATAACATTAGACCTACGGTCATAAGAAACATATGTTCAAAATTTCAATCGTCTATCTTAACTAGTTTAAAAGTTATTAATTTTCCCTCGCTAGATTTGGATTTCGCCCACAGTGTGTCGTTGAAACAACTTCAAATTCAAGAAAAAAGCGTTTTATGTTTTGTTTTTACACACAAAACACAACACGTTCTTCAAACTGAAGGTCAATTTTGATCCGCCGATTGGAAGGATTTTTGGCACATTCAAACCATTATGCATCTTCTATATATAAAACTAGCTGAACCCGGTGCGCTTTGCTACCTCGAGTAAGATAAAATGTAGTCAAATGATATATGTAGTTATATTAAATTTTTTAATATTTTAACGTATAAATATATGCCTATTCAGGGCTGTTATCGAGCTACTGTGGTATTTTTGTATGTTTCAGGAGGTAACACTCCTCCTAAAGCTTTTTCGATCTGAACCGATTTCGATATAATTTGTTCCATTTATTTCTAGAACAAATTCCGTCACGCATTCCAAATTTCAGCGAAATTGGACATATATAGCGTGTTTGGTGCATCAAATACGGGAAATCGGCCGAAAATATATATTGGAGCTATCGTCTAATCGGAACCGATTTCGAAATAATTTAGCACATTTATGTCTAGACCAAATTCCGTTACACATTGCGAATTTCAGCCAAATTGGAAATATATACCGTGTTTGGTGCATAAAATACAGGAAATCGGCCGAAAATATATATTGGTGCTATATCCAAATCTGAACCGATTTCGACATAATTTGGCACGCTTATTTCTAGACCACGTTCTGTAACACTTTCCAAATTTCAGCGAATTTGGACATATATAGCGTGTTTTGTGCATCAAATACGGGAAATCGGCCGAGAATATATATGGGAGCTATAACCAAATCTCAACCGATTTCGATATAATTTGGTACATATATTTTTAGACCAAGTTCCGCCACAGATTCAAATAAGAATACTAGACACTTAAAGAGTTTGGGTTTTCGTTAAAAAGGCATTTCAAAAACTGAGAAGCCAATTGATAATTCCCTTCGCCGGGATGAAATCAAGATATTGGTAGCGATCAGTAAAAATTTTGCAACACTGTCAGTTCGTTTTGAAAAACATTACTCCCTGTAATAGAGGGTAATAAATGAAGTTGAGCCAATGGGGGAATACTCCACTCAAGCAATCGAAAATGAGATTGAATCTTCAACAATAAACAAAACAAACAAAATCTAAATTTTTTGGAGGTATCTCCGGTTTTGATGCTATATCTCCAGATCAACGCGGAATTTCAAAAAATTATATAGCCTATTTTCATTCCAGGCAATGTAGCAATGTACCCTAAAAATTTTGGGAAGATCTGTTCAGCAGTTTTTGCGTCTATAAGGCACAAACAAACAAACCAACAAACGTACAAACAAATTTCTATTTTATATATCGTCACCATAAATGCCCGAAGACGTAACCCACAAAACAAAACTTTACAGGAGAAGCAAAAAACTTTATAAAATTAAAAACTTTTTTATGGAATATTAATCTTATGAAGGCGAGTATATGGGATATTATCGATCATATACGAAGGGGAATTAGTAGTGAAACCAAAACCGCTGGAGTGCTTAGTTTTGAGAACCTCCATTACAACAAAATCTGCAATATTATCCTATTTTTCGAAATGCCATTTCTTGAATAGCATCATTGTTTTTGAACGTAGAAGCTTGAAATTTTGCCAGAGCAAGTATTTTAGCTTTATGTATCATATTACGTCAAAAAACGAATTTCGATTTTCATGTCGGTTACGTCTTCGGGCATTTATGGTGACGATATATAGATAAAATAGAAATTTGTTTGTATGTTTGTTGGTTTGTTTGTTTGTTTGTTTGTTTGTGCCGTATAGACGCAAATATATTGAATATAGCTCCAATATATATTTTCGGCCGATTTCCCGTATTTGATGCACCAAACACGCTATATATGTCCAATTTCGCTGGAATTTGGAATGTGTTACAGAACTTGGTCTACAAATAAATGTGCCAAATTATATCGAAATCGGTTCAGATTTGGATATAGCTCCCATATATATTTTAGGCCGATTTCCCGTATTTTATGCACCAAACAGACTATGTATGTCCAATTTCAATGAAATTTGGAATGTGTGACGGAATTTGGTATAGACATAAATGTGCCAAATTATTTCGAAATTGGGTCAGAATTTCATATTGCTGCTATATATATTTTCGGCGATTTTCTGTATTTGATGCATCAAACACTCTATATATGTCCAATTTCGCTGAAATTTGGAATGTCTGACGGAATTTGTTCTAAAAATAAAGGTGCAAATTATATCGAGATCGGTTCAGATTTGGATATAGCTCCCATATATGTTTTCGGCCGATTTTCCGTATTTGATGCACCAAACACGCTATATATGTCCAATTTCGCTGAAATTTTGAATGCGTGACGGAATTTGTTCTAGAAATAAATGGGACAAATTATATCGAAATCGGTTCAGATTTGAATATAGCTCCCATTTTTCGACTGATTTCCCGTATTTTATGCACCAAACACACCATGTATGTCCAATTTCAATGACATTTGATATGTGTAACGGAATTTGGTCTACAAATAAATGTGCCAAATTATATTGAGATCGGTTCATATCGGAATATAGCTCCCATATATATATTTTCGGTCGATTTCATGTTTTTGTTACGTATGTCCAATTACAATGAAATTTTGAAGTAATCAGTAGAAGTCATCATTATATACACAAGTACTTATATTTGGGAAGGAATTGACCAGGGTTACATCTATTAAATAGCATATCTTTGAAAGATTTCTTATGAGGGATATTTTATAATGATAAAAATTGTAAACACAAGTGTAATTTAAGGTATCACTATAAGTTAATAAGTATATGACCTGCAAAAGACCATTCCCATGTATAAAAAAATTACGACTATACTCAAATTTAAGGTTCTCAAAACTGGTTAAATTCTTAATTTAATTCAATTAGGTAGATCTAAATCCAATCTGTCGAAATAAAGAGAAATTAATAGTGTAGGAGTATATAACCAACGTAGGAATACTTATAGTCGAAAAAGCTTTAGGAGGAGTGTTACCTCCTGAAACATACAAAAATACCACAGTAGCTCGATAACAGCCCTAAATAGGCATATGTTTATACGTTAAATTATTAAAAAATTTAATATAGCTAGTATAAGTATAAAATAAAATCATAGCGTTGTAATAAAAACCAAAAGAACTACTACAACCTTAATGTGAGAGGTGTATGAAGGAGTAGTATAAAATATTGAGACATTTCGGAAACTGTTACCTTCCCCTAGCAAACAAATATAATCTTGTAGGCGTAACCTTGAACTGCACTAAAGCGCCAAAAGCGTTCAACTTTTACGGAGTATATACTTAAATGAATTAACCGACATAGTTCATCCTGGAACTGGATTCAATTGTTGGAGTTTTTGTTTCCATAGTTATCCTGTCAACCAGCCATTTAAGTAGAGCCATTATGTTGGGTCATTCTACTTCCCGAACCATCAAGTGCGAAAATCTACTATCAAACATTCATATAAGCTTGGCGATAGCTGCAGCAGTGACTGTTGTGACTATATATGTCAGTAGTCAGACGGACCTAAAGGCCAGAACATAATCAATCGTCGCTTGCTTTGCATGCTTCCCAAATGTCAAATTATAAAGGAATGCCAGAGCCTTCTAAAGGAGAACGCAGGCGGATTCGCAAAGAGGCTCTGGCATTCCTTTACAATTTGACATTTGGGGAAGCAAGCAAAGCAAGCGACGATTGATTCTGTTCTGGCCTATGAAGTCAAGGATCAGAAGCTCGGGAGCTGTGCATGATATTAGCAATATAGTAAAACTATTGTTACGAAATTAAGGTTTAACTTAATCCCGTGTAGACGTTGTTTTATTCCCCGATACGATTTGTACCAAATAAAACGACAATTCGTTTTGGATTACGATCCTACTATGCTTTATTGATGTTACTCTCTTCAGTTATTCACGCAGGATTTTATTCCTCTACTAGCACACAGCTAACTCCAGTAACTACCCTGTAGGAAGAATGGGGACTTGTGTCGACATGTCACCACTTTTATTTATTATGACCGTGTTGTTATTATTCTTGCTTTGATGTGTATATTTGTATACCGAGCTGTTTCGGTCAGATGTACATGAGATAAATAAAACTAATTTATTTCATTTTTACTTCACAACACAAATTTTTGTATAAATAAAAATAATAATCACAAACTTAAATAACAAAATAAAAATATTGCAGCAAAAACTTAAACTAAATCACAGAAAGTCCTCTTCAAAAAAAAAAAAAAAAAAAAAAAAAAAAAACTTTGTCTACTATTATGGTGACAAAGTCAACACTTTGTCAACAGGTTGTCAACAATTGATACTTAATAAGAAGAAGCATTGTTTATATTGAAAACTGATAGCCCAACAAAGCATCTTCTTATTTTTTCTTCATTTTCTTAATTGTTTGGCGTAAAATAACTTTGGCGGTTCGTTAAAAAAAGTTTTTTGTGAAAAATCAATAAAATATATAATTTTAATAACAAAAAGTATGAACAAAGGAAATTAGGAAAGGAAAATAACAGACAAATTCTGAGGCGGCTGACAACATTTGTGGTAAAACTTCGACAACTAGACATTTTATGGAATCTTTAGAGAATATTGTGGAGCCTGACGAATATATTGTCCCGTCTCGCTGGAAATTATGAACGCAACTTACAACTGATACATATTTGGAAAGGGCATAAAAATGAGTTAAAATTGTGAAGGGTTTTTTTTGGCAAAACTCGATTGCGAGATTTTTCCAATGTTTATACAAATGTAATGTGTAAGCAAATTGAAGGACATTTTGTTTATTTATGCTTATTTATACATGTTTATTCTTTTCAATTCCTAGATGTTATATCAATATTCGGCGAATCGCCTGATAAAACGTTAAGTGCAGCAGAAGAAGAAATATATTAAGCAGATAAATCACACCAATCCTTAAGGCCAAGAAAATAAAAAGGCGATGATATTTCTGACAATGAAAACGATTTTTTTATTATTGGTTAGACAGCCTTGAAAACATTGGCTTTATTTACCAATTTTGTGCTTATGTGGAATCTTGGGCTTGGCCCTTTATAAAGATAAAAAAGACTTTTTTAGTATTTTCATAATTATATGTTTTTCTGTAATAAAATATACTATTTAAACACAAGTAAAAGTTCATCGTCTTATTAAGCACACTATATAGCTTTTTAATCAATAAAAAGTTCCAAATAGGCCAAAAAACTTAATAGTGAAAAATTTGGTACCAATGTCTCCACATGAACCCTTTATGTACTATTGACTCACTACCTCCAATGTCTCTATTGAATCACTACTTCCAATGTCAGTACTGACTTACTACCTCCAATGTCTATACTGACTCACTACTCCAATGTCAACACATGGTTCCTCAGGAACTACTGACATACTACTGACATACTACTTCCAATGTCAGTACTGACTTTCGAATGACACGTTCATACAAAATGTCTATAGGAAATTACATGAGTTGTCTACAGTTTGTCAGTACTACTGTTGACAATGTCAGTAGTAAGTCAGTATAGATTCACTATTGACATTTCCTACAGGGTAGTAAGCACACAGCTTTACTCTATTGATGAGTGCTATAACCAAAAAATACCACGCCAGTACCATTTGCGGAATATTGTCCTGATAACGAAAACTCGAGTTTTAGTTCGATTCGGTGAAAAAAGTTTCCGCACCGACTGCGATTACTAAAGCGCTCTTGGTATGTTTTCTATTTAAAAAATTAAATTTGCATTGTTTAAATCAGTGGAAGGCATTGTGACTCACAAGAGAGCCCACGTGCTCTAAGTGAGCGTAAATTGGTTATCGCTCACAGCCTTCGGTGGTGCTCAAAATATTTTGTGGATTAGTCTCTCTGAGCGGGTCTTTCCTTTGCTAAACACGACAGATGAGAATAAAGAGAAGATATCCCGCTTGCGACGAAAATTCCACTACTAGTACAATACCTTATGACCTCCTATGACATCCCCATGTTAAAGTTTACAGTTGATTGCACTGTGAGGGGTCAGAAGTGGAACTAGTTACTGTAACGCTGAGAATCGACGAGTTTCCGATGCCGAACTAGCCCATCGCCCAAGCGGGTATGTTGTTGTTGCAGACTCGCTAACGTATATGGGTGATCTTGGCTGGTGTAGATCAATGGTGAGCAGAACAGAATTTAAGAGAATATAAGAGAATTTAACATTTGCCATTTTTCATGGTTTTTCTAAATTGTTTTTTTAATTGTGAAAACACAGTTTTATTCTTAAATCGTGGATGAAATTATTTATTAAATAAAAATTACAAAAAATACTTAAACGTCTGAGTTTTGTTGAATTAATAAAAGTAAGAGTGTTTTACAGCAGCCACCTGTGGATGCCCGTACACACCATTGGTGTAGATCACTGTTGGGCAGAAATGCTCGGCCTCATACACTAAAGCAACATCCGGCAAAAAGGGGCACACGTGCCCTTGATGAGAATAACAACAGAACATCCACCTCTCAGTCTTCATTCAGAAGTCAATGAAGAAGGTTCTGTTGTCGGTTGTTTCAATGATTTTTTATTTTAGCAATGCATTAACGCACACGCTGTTTGTGGAGAGAGCGAGAGAGAGTCTTATGCGTGAGGCCGCAAACAATGCGTTTGTATTGGTGCCGATACCTGCACTAAAGCAGAGTGAGGCAGAGAAATTTTTTGGATCAGCACAAGGGCTCTCAATGAGCGTAAATTTGTTGTTGCTCGCAACGTGTTAGCATCTACACAGGCTGTGAGCGATAACCAATTTACGCTCACTTAGAGCACATAGGCTCTCTTGTGAGTCACAATGTCTTCCCCTGCACTAAAGTGTAAAAAATACATGAGTCTCTCGCAATTTGCCCACCATTGGTGTAGATCAAGGCTAAGCAAAAACGAGAGAGAGGCAAATTTAGGGGAGAATTAATATTTAATTTTTCGTGATGTTTCATTACTTATTTCAACATTTTTAAACATTAATATTGTCTAAAATCGTCCACAATGCAAATTATTAAAAAATATAAATAAAAAATTTCAAAAACTTTTAATTGTTTATGGTTCACAAAAAACTAAGAGTACGTTTTCACAATTTACCTGTGTGCTAGCCATAGATGGGCTTTCTCGCACGCCAGCGTTGCTGTGGTTTGTTTCTCTTTTTCGTTGTTACAACATAAATAAACATTTACGGAATGTTTTGTTATTTTTTTTAAACAAAATTGTTTTTTATAATTGTTTAGATGCCGTCTGTGTCTTAGAAATATTAAAAAACGTAAAAATGCTAACAAGAAGGCTGTGTTATTTTTTCCCTTAAAAAGTATTTAAGAGTAATTTTGACCATCTATGGTGCTAGCACACAGGCGTGCTCACACCTGGTGTAGATGCTAACACGTTGTGAGCATCAACAAATTTACGCTCATTGAGAGCACAAGGGCGAATCAAAAAATTTCTCTGCCTCACTCTGGTTTAAATAAATATTTATAGAAAACAAATACGATTCTCACAGACAAAGTCATTAAAAACAGTCTATAAATTTCGTGTATTCGTTGCAAATGACCACATTTTCTCTTGTCCGATAGGTACAATAAATATAAAATTCGCGAGTTTATAAAGAAAATCCAAAAATTGCAATATTGTCAAAGGTACTTTAAATGCTCTGAAATATCGCGATTTGATAACAAATGGCTTGATATTGATTTTAAATTAGATTAAAACTGTTAATAAGTTATTACGAAAAGCGTATATGTTATTATAACAAATAAAATTAAATTATGCATCACTGAATTTCAATGCATTTGGTGCGGAAACTTTTTTCGCGATTGTGAAAAAATTACGCCGTATTTCATAGTAGTTTTTCATGCTCTACACGGCTATACGGTGGTTTTTTTGATATTGGCAAAAATTGCAAAAAAGTTATAACCCTACTATTCAGGTTACTTCTTTACTACACTGACGATTTTAAGTCGCGCTTCGAAATACTACACCATCGCCCAGCCGTGCCTTTCTCGTATTTATACACGCCCGTTGATACATAGACTGTTCTAGTCTCCTTAACGTAGAATGTTCCACAATGATCACGCTACACTAGCAGGTTTCGTAAATACACATATTCGTATACAAACATACGAATTAATGTAAACAACTTATGGGGTTAGATGTAGTAAATAAGGGAGAGGAGCAGGGGTTACAATGAATGACGACGCAATGCAGATGCATAATTGAATAGTCAAAATAAAGAGAGAGAAAGAGTACAACAACAATAGCTATGTAAATAGTGTAACTTAAGACTAAGTGATAATTTCATAATTGTAGTAAACTCTGTACAGTTGTTGTTGCAAAACTGATACAAACAAACAAAATGCTTAATCAAAATTTACGTTATAATACAAATTCTTACATTAGCATAAATTCATCTAAATTTCATTAAATCTACCAGTTATTTTCGTAACACTATGCTGGGTTCCAAAACTTAAGGAAAACGAATTAGCAGGTGAACTAGCCGATCGATGAATGAATCAATCAAGTGATGAATTTTTTATGCCACCAATTGGGTTTACTCTTTTCTTTATGTTACAAACTGATTTCATATCTCCGTTTGTAAGGCGGACTGATACTCTTTTTCTTGCTTAGGAAATCCTTATAGTGGTATCCCATAGAATGTTGATCTCCATAAACGGTATTTTTCCAGAAAATTGTTAACTTCACTTGCTTTAAGTATTACATGTGCTGCTCTGCACTGACACCGATATCTACTGCGAAAATCTACTAATCAAACATTCAGGACGGCCCTAAAGACTATCACGGATGGACTATGTCATGGATCAGAATCTCGGGATCTATCGTTTTTGCAAAAGAGCTCTGCATGATATATGCAATATAGTAAAACTATGCTGGGTTCCAAAGCCTAGGAGAAACGAATTAGCAGATGAACTAGCCGATCGATTTATCAAGTGATGCATCTTTTAGACCACTAATTGCCTTCAATTTCATATCTTTGTTTGTAAAGCGGACTAATACTATTTTACTTGTTTAGGAAATCCCATAGAATGTTCATCTCCATAAACGGATTTTTCCAGAAAATTGTCAACTTTCCTTACTTAAAGTATTACATGTTCTGCTCTTTCGCCTATAGCTCTGGCTTGTTTGAACATCTAATAGATGCAATAACTGGCATAAAATGTCACAAACAAGCGATTATTTTTCCATCAAAATGAATGAATGGCCAGCAACTCATTCAATCTAATCAATCTAAAACAATTTCCATCAATAAAATATAAAACATAAAATCATATTCAATGAAGTCGTCGAGGCCTAACCAGCTTTCAAACCATTGCAATTACATCAATTCACTAACACTGAGCACCTACAAAAACTTAAAGATTTTTGAATGAAAATACATGCAGCAAAATACATCAGACAAATAATTACCCCGTGTATTTATATGGTCATATTTATGTATGAAAATATTTATTGGAATATCATTAATATTATTTATTGTTGCTGATTTTTGCACAACATGTTTTTTTCTCTTTTTATTTCACTGCAAAGAACAACAATTAATAAAGTAATTTGAAATTTTATAGGTCTCATCATCGTCATGTCCATTGTTTTTTTTTCTCTCTTTTTTTGTACTTGGCATTGTTCAACTCATAGCCCGAGTAATGCCACAATTTTTAATTATAGCAAAAACTTTAAGTAATTTCTTAATGAAAATTGTAACTTCTTTGCAGTGTCATCGTCGCAAAGTCTATCCACCAGTCAGTCGTGCAGCGAACAATCTGCCACAGCCAACACTGGTTGCAGTTAGCTATTGAATTCATTCATAGAATACCAACGCCTCTATGGCGCCTCACTCTTTTTCCAACTGTCATCTGGATGTGTGTAGGTTTGGGTGTAGTTTTAAATTTATTCCCAAGAACTATTCAGGTTGATTACTCCTTTACTCCCATACAACCGCAACTAGCAAATATTTATTCGTCTGATTTCAAAACACGGGCGTACACTAAAGTATCTGCCCCAATCAATGGATGGCTATGGATTTGTATCAACGTCATCCACCATCATCATTGTCAGCATTATTCTTAGTATTGCCGTCATCAGTAGGAGGGAGGTAGCAGTTTGGTATTTGTCATCTGTGGCTATGTTCTGAGAGCAATTTTATCTGGAAATGCATAGAAACCGATAACGATGTGTTTCTGTGTTGTTCTGTGTGGTGACATTACATAAATTTCTGATTACAAGTTTTTATTCGCAATGTCCTGATTGATCGGTAATACCCTACATCAAGACTTAAGAAGCAAAAACCACCAAAAGCCAGGGCCTACCTGTGTGGAAAATTTTAAAAAAATTCTATATAATATTGATATCATTGGGCATCACTCAAAGATAGATATTTGGTAGGACTATCAAAATTACCCAATTGGAAATTGAATCTGCGATGACCATTTCATCAACGAAAAATTTCATTTTAGCAAGGCGGTGTCACCGAATTTGTCACTCTTCCATGTGCGATGCCTGACGTCTGAACGAAAATGTATTGGAATGTGCCTTGGTACAAGTTAATGTTCATTCTATCGTGCGTGAAGGCAACTTCGCTTACCTTGTCGCTCAACTGGTCGTGCAAAAGTTTTGCGACATTTGTGTGAAAATGTCGTCGATGATCTCAAAGGGCTGTCATCGAGCAGTCTTCAATGGATTGGGGACAACTTTGAAGACACATAGCAGACAACTTCCAATTGGGTAGTCTTGCATGCCTTAAAAGCACACACGCAGAAAAATATATGTTAGAACTATGTTTGGGACTGGTTGCAAAAATATATGTTTGCAACATTTTGTAACTTATCTCAATTTTATTTGTTTGGGTACCAACATATTTTTTATGGGTGAAGAGAGAATTTTTGTCGAAGCGAGTAACAGCAGGTGTAATAATGTAAAAATTTCTTTTTTGTGCTTTGGTGTGTATGCAGCCAAACACGTGTGTTTCGTGCTTTGTTGTTGTTAACCAACGTAGCAAGCGAAGAGGAAAAGAAAAAAATGTATGTTGTTCTTTTTTCTTCAGTTTTCTAAATACAATCGCTGAGTAAAGACGGTAAAGTGAGCGAATAAATCAGTGTTTGTGTTTTCTTAAAGAAATGACGCTTTTTAGTAAATTAAATGCCCATTAAATTTTATAATTAGATCAAAAAGGCGAATGAAAATATTTTATTGGACAAGGAAGAAATCGGATTTAATATTGGTAATAACATTAATACATTTTTAATATACATACATGCATATATTTGCAATATGGATGTACCTATTTATTACATAACATATTCATTTGACTTCAGATGCCGATTCCCCGTTGATGATTTCAATTTTAAAGAGAATGGATTTTATTTTGCAACTTAAGAGAAGCGTTCAACGATGTTTCTAAATTTTATAATTAATAGTTTTTATTTGTTTTTCTTTCTAAAAGTCTGACACTATTTCTTTTATTTGCATTTTTTATGTATCTACGCGTCTGTTGTTGCTTTTGTGTTTGGTATTTCTATACATTTCAATAAAAAACCACCACCATTTATAATTGTGTGTATGTCGGAGTAAGACAATGGGTCTCCCGTGAGCATAAATTTACTCTCGGTCACCACCAGTTAGAGTCTACACAGGTTGTGAACGATAGAAAATTTACGCTCACTGGAGACCCATTGCCTTACTCAGGTGTATGTGTTTTTTGTGGATTTTGGTTTTGTATTTATATTATTTGCACCCAAACATATATTTGTTTGCATGACCCAAACATATGTTATGTTAGGGACTGCGCGGAAATAAATACAGTTTGTCAAGTAATTGTTTTCCAACCAAGAAAACTAACATTTTTGGGATATATCGGCCCATGTTTTGGTATAGCCCTCATATAACGGTACCGCCCGATTTCAGGTATTTTGCCGTTTTTAGTCACATTTTAGAACCGAATTAGCTGTAATATGACATACTGCGTTCCTAGTGATCAACAAACTTACATTCCAAAAGATATGGGTATAGGTCCATGTTTTGGTATAGCCCCCATATAACGGTACCTCCCGATTTTCGGTATTTTGAGAATTTTAGCTACATTATTTGACCAACTACCTGCAATTTTACATTTGAGGATCTCAGTGGTCACAAAACATCTCCACAAAGAGCCGTCAACATAGGTCCATGTTTTAGTAAAGGTCCCATATAAGGTACCTCCCGATTTTCGGTATTTTGGGGATTTTAGCTACATTATTTGACCAAACTAGCTGTAATTTTACATTTGAGGTTCTTAGTGGTCACAAAACGTCTCCACCAAAAACCGTCAACATAGGTACCGCCCGATTTCCGTCAACATAGGTCCATGTTTTAGTATAGCCCCCATTTAACGGTAAATCCCGATTTTCGGTACTTTGGAGATTTTAGGTACATTTTTAGACCGAATTGCCTGTAATTTCACGATTGGAGTTCCCAGTTATCACGAAATATCTCCACAAAAAAACATAGGTCCATGTTTTGTTATAGTCCCCATATAACGGTACCTCCCGATTTTCGGTATTTTGAGGATTTAAGCTACAATTTTTGACCGAACTACCTGTAGTTTGACAGTTGAGGTTCCTAGTAATCACGAAACATCTCCACCTAAAGCTGTCAACATAAGTCCATGTTTTGATATAGCCCCCATTACCTCCCGATTTTTGGTATTTTGAGGATTTTAGCTAAAATTGTTCACCGAACTGCCTGTAATTTGACATTTGAGGTTCCTGAGTGTTCACAAAACACCTCCACTAAAAACTGTCAACATAGGTCCATGTTTCGTTATAGCCCCCATATAGCGGTACCTCCAGATTTTCGGTATTTTAAAGATTTTAGCTACTATATCACATAAATATCTCCGCCTAAAATTGTGGACAGGAAAGAAAATAATTACTCCGTTTTAGTTCAGAATATTTTATGGTGAAGGGTAAAAAAAGTTCGGCCCGGCCGAACTTAACGCTTTTTTACTTGTTTTTCTCTAAATAATTTTTGTTTTTGGTAATTTCAAATGAAAACTTATGTACTTTGTACCGGAAATGTACTTTATTAACAAGTTGTCTAAGAAATATTTAATTTTTTTGTTTGAATACTCTTTTTGGTAGAAACTTCCAGTAAAAGTGAATTACTTATTTATGCCATACCAGTTTTTTGGAATTCTGTAATGAATATAAAGGACTTGAGACTTCAAACTCATTATTTATTCAAAAAGATTACAAGTTCAGTATTGTGCGGATTAGAAGTACATGAAATAAAATGTCTATTGGACAAAATATACGACATATCAAGGGTTTTCCGTGGAGTATATACCGAGAAAACGAATTAGAAAATTGTTGTACTGCCTTAATCAACATTTTGTATTCCTATTTTATATCAACTTGTTGCTAAATAGTAGGAGAAAATAATGGAGAAAATTTTATTGTTGTACATTATAAAGAGATAATATCTGCTATAACTAGCATACCCATCTGAATTTTTTCCTATCAGTAACAAATTTGTTACTAAAAACAACCGTAATTGAAATTAATACTCAAACATTGCTATATGATATTAAAATCTGCTGTAATTTGTATGGTATATTGTACTCTCAGCCGTTATTCTAACGATAAAAATGCACCTCATCGAAATAATGGTCTTAGACTAATCATATGTTTCTTACGAAATCCGCTTCAAACAATTTGGAGTCGATTTAGTCCAGTTCGTGCTTCTGTCTGGCTCGAGCGCATTATAACTCTCGATCAGATCAACAGATTTGGTATAAATTTTGGATCTCGCAGTATTTTGTCCAAACTTTAAGTCTTATCGGTCCACTCCTTTGGGCACTCCCCTACAAGACTTCAAAATGTTTCCCTAAAATCTTGCGCACAATAACTCTCGAAAGTCCAAATCGATCTTTTTCGAGACATAGATTAGGTTCGAATATGGATTATATCGATTCACTCCTTTAGGTACCTCCAACACAAAATTTCAATTATCCAATTTGACCGAAACTTTGAACATCCTACATATATCAAGTGCCAGGAGAGTCTATTTGGGACAACATCTTCGGATACATCCCTCACAAAAGTTCAACATAAGTGTAGTTTAAGGGCTGTTTGTGGAGCCATTGCACATTTTGACCAATGGTACTCATTGCGGTCTTGTTTACAGCGATATTTTATTTTTCGTGGGTAAGTCCATGGTTATGTCAAGAATGGTCCAAAAGCTCTAAATTTTACAGTGACCAACTAAAGCGACGGCTTGACGCCACAACTGTTAAAAGGAATGATTTCCAAAATTAGGTCCACTTCCAAAATGGACTTATATCATATCGATCGATTCTTTCAGGTATCTTCGGTACAAAAGTGCAAAACTTTTGCGCTTTTATCGAAGTTAAATTTATGAGCACAACATAAGCATTTATTCGCAATGTCCACAATCGTGAAGTTATGTACCTAAATGTTTCAATATTTTTGTCGGAATGTTTCAACCATTGCACTATAGATAATTTGCCCTGTTTTTGAGACAAAAATTAATAACAGCGGAATTAAAGGATTTTTTAACTGTTTAAATTATTTATGTGTAAAAGTGAGATAAAACAAAGATTTTTACAGATAAATTCGGATATAAGGAACAACGGTTATAAGCAACTACGTATATGACGAACAAAGCTATTTTTTCCAATGCCATTTTCATTATTTTTCTTATACACAACAAACTGATGAAAACGACCACCGTAGTAAGTAACACAAATTTTGTCCCCGCGAG
Organism: Musca autumnalis; assembly: GCF_047663935.1. Classification (NCBI taxonomy): domain Eukaryota; kingdom Metazoa; phylum Arthropoda; class Insecta; order Diptera; family Muscidae; genus Musca; species Musca autumnalis. The sequence continues at coordinate 107,764,864 of NW_027411644.1, forward strand.
TAGATTTTCCAACGAATTGTTACTACAGTTTTGTATATTTTTTGAACATACGTTAATAAGGACGAGTTTAGTACTCCTTTAAACCGTATCAATGATTAATATGTCATAGAGAGATAAAATAAAGCTTACTACTGCCGCACCGTTTATAGAAAACCCGGATATACCGAACAATTTGTCGCTATTACTTATTTTACTTGCAATGCAATTGTAAACAAGTAAGCAAAGGCTATAGTCGGACTGGGCCGACCATGTGATACCCTACACCACAACCTCTAGGAATCAGCTATGTGCAACCACTTTGCACGATCAATCAAATTTTCAACGGTGGCAAAATACCCCTTAATAATGTTTACGATATTTCCTGAGTATTTCAGCCATGAAAAACGTCTCTAGGACACGCCGTTCGGACTCGGCGATAAAAACTAGGTAACATATCAATAACATAATATGAATCTATTGATATAAGAGAAGCCTCTCTTGTCCCTATTGGGATGTTTGTGGAAAAAATATTGGAAAATTCATTCATTAGGAAAATTCACATTGATTAGCCCCTTCTGCTAAACCTTCAAATTACCTTTGAATATCAGGTTCCTTTTTGGAATAACCTAAAATAAATAAATATACATACATACAATGCAATTTGCTACATCTCTGATATTTGATATTTCGGAAATTTGTGAGTTTATTGTAGATCTATCGTCCTCACGCAGTTTTGTGCTTTTCAGTGTATTTCGAAAATAGTTCATTGTGGGTATATATTGTGATATCAAAAATATATTTTATACCGGTAGAAATACTAATGAATATAAATTCAAATAATTTGCATGCAAACAAATGTCTAAATCCCATATTCATATTCAATTACACACCAAAGAAGATAGTATAAGTCAGCTGCGTTAACGGTGATATACCCTTAGCCTCAGGTTTCTTGTCCGTTTTTCAGGGTTTCTTGATTCTTTCTTGCTATTGGAATTGAACGATACGAGAGGACTCTTAAATTTCACTCTTCCTATATTCGAACTTGAACTAAGTTTGGGCAAATTATTTTGAAGTATAAAATTTTCGTGCCCACCAGACAGGTAGACAGTAAGAGAGAGTAGGAGAGACAAGTAGACAGTAAGAGAGACAAATTGTCTAAAACAAATTTCGTCCAAACATACTTGAAGTCTAAAACCATAATTTCGATGAGACACATCTTTAGTCGTATTTTGTACATATCCTCTTTACTGTAAATCCTGAGGTATAAAATAAGTGGCGAAGCGACCCCTTGCTGCAATATTTTTATAAAACATCCAATTGGACAATTTAACTGAAAATTTCTCTGTCATGATATCGACAATTTGTAGCATGGGAGGAAATTGTGTTTCTCGACAGAAACCCCATTATATATTAGGCAGTAGGCCCGTTATCTAGCAGACATAATATTTGCAATTTGGATCAGGGGAAAGGTCAGTAGTTCTTTTTCCATATGTACGCTACTTTGCCGGAATATGCCCTCCAGGAATTAAAATATGGACCAAAAATAAAAATTGTATATTTTTCATACAAAAGTAATGGTCTATGTCACCCGCTAAATAATATCAGATCATCATGCAAAATTATAGGCATTTTCTCAACCTAAACTCTTATCTCGTGCGAAATTTCGTGACTATGGAGCTATAATTGCTACCTCTACCGTGTTTATGACGGACGGACACACATCTCAAAATCGCTTTATCTCACCGAGATATGAAGATTGATATACCACATTGGGGGTCTCCGACAAATATTTCGCGGTGTTACATGAATTTTTACCAAAACAAACTTATAATACCCTTTCCACATAGTGGTGTAGGGTATAAAAATCCAATTGGGCAATTAACGCGCTATGGCTTCACGTAATTTGCAGTAATGCAAACACTGGACTTCTGTCATGATAGGGACAATTTGTAGCATGAGAAGAAAATGTGGTTCTCTACACAAAACACATTATATATTAAGCAGTAGGTCCGTTATCTAGCAGGCAAGTGATTGCAATTTGCATCAGGGGGAAGATTAGTAGTTCTATTTCCATATGTAGTCTACCGCCGGCATATGCCCTCCAGGAAATAAAATATAGACCAAATTTTTGTTTGTTTTTTTTTTTTCATACAAAAGTAATGGTCCATTTCACCCTCTAAATAATATCAGATCATCATCCAAAATTGTAAGCATCTTCTTCTACCTAAACTTTTACCTCGTGCAAAATTTCGTGATTATTGAGCTATAATTGCGAACTCTAGCGTGTTTATGATAACACTACAAACAAATAACTGGGTATATTAGGCTGTAACTCTGTTATCTTATCATGTACAGCAACACAATTGAAATCAATAGAAAGGTCAAGCGTTCCTCTTCCAAGTATAGCTTACTTGCCCGGAATATCTCTTCCAGGAAAAAAGATATAAGCTGTATATTAAAAATTTTCAAAATTTTCACACAAAAGTTGTGGTCCATTTAACCCTCTAAATATTATAAAAAATAAAATCGGATAAAAATTATGTTTTGGTCCACTTCACCCGCTAAATATTTCACGATCATCACCAATTAAAATAGCGATCTATTCTGATGTGAAACCGACCTCCATACCAAATTTCGTGACGATCGGTCCATAATTGCTGGAGTTTGATTACACATTTCATAATCGCTTTATCTCGCCGAGATATGAAGATTGGTATAACACATTGGGGGTCTCCGACGAATATTTCGCGGTGTTACATGAATTTTTACCAAAACAAACTTATAATACCTTTTCCACATAGTGGTGTAGGGTATAAAAACAATATTTTTTACATTTATTATTTATTTCCTCAAACCAAAATTCCACAATTTTAAGACTTTTTATTGAGAAGTAACCTAATAAAATCTCATAAATATCAAAAAACGGGCAAAATCGGGTTTGGAAACCTGGTAATACCAATGCAGAAGACTTTCAGTAATGTGTTCTAGGTGGCAAAATCACGGCCAAACACGGCCAATTTAGTATAAGTCTATGTGAAGTGAGTTTAAGAAAAATAACATATTTATTTCTGACTTTTTGTTGTTTTTGGGCGCTACCCAAAATGTTTAAGCTATATTATATATGAAATAAATTCCTCTCGCAATTGCCAATCTATTCTATTTTACATATATTTATATTTGGTTTATTTTTCCGCGGTTTTAAGTACATTGAAATATGCCTTACAATATATATTTTTTTAGTTCTTATTCGAAATTCTCACTTTGACTGCAATTAAAACCGCGATAATGACGCTATTTTGAAAAATGTCATTCATATTAATACATTTTGACATGTTCTTTTTACAATGCCAACTAAAAAATTATTATTATTAAAAGTTGCAAAATCGACTTTTTGCCTCAAAAACTGGGCAAATTACCTATAGTGCCACGAGTAGATTTTCAAACGAATTGTTATTAAAATTTTGTATATTTTTTGAACTTATGTTAACAAAGACGTGTTTAGTATTCCTTTAAACCGTATCAATGATTAATATGTAAAAGAGAGATAAAATAAAGCTTACTACTGCCGCACCGTTTATAGAAAACCACAGATATAACGAACAATTTGTTTACAATTTGATCTACCCTGTAGGGACTGAAACTGATTTAAAGTTAACTTAAAACTTGCTTTTTGTAAACATAACATACTTTTTATCGATTATTTTCCCTTATGCCAATTGACTACTTTGACAAGGCGATGAGCGCCTAAGTAGTCAGTATTGTCCATCGCTAGATCACTTTTCAACTGATTATAACTGATTATATGCCGACACTTCGGAGTGACATTTATTTAATGATTCAACACATTTGAACAAATATAGAACATTTTTCTATCTGATGATTATATGAGACGGTGGTGCAGTGGTAAGCATACTCGCTTTGCACTCTGAAGGTCTGTGTCCATTCCCAAGTCAGGCAACAAAACATCACATTTTTAAAATGACACAATTAATGTAGTTGGAAATTCAAAAGAATACCTTCACGAAAAGAGCGTACTTTAAAAAAAATTTAAAAACAAATAAAAAATAAAAAAAGAAAAATAAAAAAAAGAGAAAAAAAATATTTTTTGTAATTTAAAGAACTATCGCGGAAATGATCTTTTGGAAGTGTCGCTGGAGTAACTTCCAAGACGACACGCCGGGGTGGTTCATTTCTTCACAACGGAGGTCACTCCAGGGTGACTTCCGCCACTATCGCCGCGACTGTTTTCATCGCCCTGGGCGACACGCCTAAGTCACTTCCGCGATAGTTTTTGCTTGCAGGGTACTCTAGCGTCGATTCATGGCACAAATACTACAGTCACACATATTTTTTGTGCATCATTGGTTCACACAGACACGGCTGGCAAGCCCAGTGGTGATTAACAGTGATCTACAGTATCGGACAAAACATATTCAACTAACACATACAATTTAGTTTTAGCGCTATAATGTTTGGTTTACATCAGTGTTAATCACCACTGGGCTCGCGAGCCGTGTCTGTGTGAACACACACAATCTCAATTGTGGTGAGTTTGAACGTTGCTCTCACCAGCGATCATCTTCTTTATTTTAGCAATGAATTAACACACACGATGTTTATCTACCCAGCAAACCAATCGTACCGACATCGTAACGAAATCGGAACAAAATTCGGACGATACATCCGAAATCTGATCCGAAATCGTAACGATATCTTAACGAAAGTTGTATGAAGTGGTTGACATAATTTCGGAACGAAATGTCGGAGCGACATCGGATCGATTTCAGTCCGATTTCGTAATGAAATCTGAAGAAAATCCTTGGGAAATTCGGAAAGGAAATTTCTTTCCGACATTCGTTCCGAAATCTGAACGAAATCGGTACAAAATCTGAACTATTTCCTCTCCGAAAAATCGTTTAGAAATCGGAACGAAATCTGAACGACTTTGCTTCCGAAATTGTTCAGACTTGTCGGACATCAGACATTTGGTTTGCTGGGTACCCAGCCAACCAATCGTACCGACTTCGTAACGAAATCGGAACAAAATGTCGGACGTATCGTCCGAAATCGTAACGATATCTTAACGAAAGTTGTATGAAGTGGTTGACATAATTTCGGAACAAAATGTCGCAGCGACATCGGAACGATTTCGGTCCGATTTCGTAACGAAATCTGAAGAAAATCCTTAAGAAATTCGGAAAGGAAATTTCTATCCGACATTCGTTCCGAAATCTGAACGAAATCGGTACAAAATCTGAACTATTTCCTCTCCGAAAAATCGTTTAGAAATCGGAACGAAATCTGAACGACTTTGCTTCCGAAATTGTTCAGACGTGTCGGACATCAGACATTTGGTTTGCTGGGTAGAGAGGGATAGATAATCTCGTGTGTGTGCCCAACACAAACGCAGCAGTTGAATTTGTTGTTGCTGGTGAACACTGGTTTACATTCGGCTTCTTTTCGTGATTTCGATGGCGTTTCGTGATTTCGCGCGGAATCATGCAAAATTTATCATGATTTCGCATACACAAATGAAATCATCTCATTTCGTGATTTCAGCTGCAAGTATTAATGGTTTGCAAGTTCTGAACACAAATTTTATATATCAAAATTTATTATTATGATGTCTCAACGATAAAATCATTTTGTATTTTTTCATTTGTTAGTACTATATACAATTTATACGATATATAAATAATTTTACGATAATTTTCGAAATAAAGTTGTAAAGTTCTATATTATCGTATATTTTTGATGACTAATTCAATTTACAACAACTTGTTTTAAAAATTCATGTTCGATAGCTGCGCATATGCATCTACATTGATTATTGTGATATGTTCGAAATCAACAAAAAATAAGTGTAAACACCGGGGAGTATTTCAGGATTTCGTGAAATCCAGTGGATTTTAGATCGCAAGTGTAAGCTTGGCATAAGATTTGTTAAAGCCCACTTTTTGTTCAGTTTTTCAGCACTAAAATGTTCTTCATACTCCGAAGAAAACAACCACAATTTGTTTTTGTACCTTTTAACGGTGGTCCACTTTTAATAGCGTACTTAAAAGAAATATCCGATATTTTAGCAAGACAAAATAATTGCAACTCACACCGTCGCTATATAAAAAAGTCTCAAAATTTTGAATTTTTACATTATTTTTGTGTCATAACCAGATTTTTATTAGTTAAGGGTCACTTTAAGACTGAATACATCAATTTATAAAGCTAGAAAAGTTCCATAATGAATAGGACCCGAATATTTTAATCGAATTTTTATTTGGCACTTGATAAGTTTGGAAAGGTGTAGGAAATCGTATAACTGGAGAATATGATCTAGAATCATCCTTAACAATAGTTTATAGTTGACTATGAAGCCCATACAACATAAATTAAATGCACGTTTTTGAGTGATTTAGTCTGCTGAAGTCCATAAAACGAGGGCCTACCGTGAATAACGGCCACGTGCACATTTATGGAGGTTCCTTAAACGTAAAATAACAAATGTTTCACACTGATGAAGGAAAAAAACATTATTGACAAATTAAAAAAAAACAAGTAAGAAAGGTCTATAGTCGGACGGAGCCGACCATGGGATACCCTATACCACAATCCCTAGACAATCGCTTTCCGCGGAACTTCTTTTTAATGATTGTGAAAATTTAATTATCAAATATCAGAGATGTAATGTATAATACTTATGACCAAAACCAAAAAGTTATCTAGAATGTTAACCGCTACGTTATTGAAATTTTTACCAATTTTCAAACAAAAGTTTCAGTCTATTTAACCCGCTACGTATTATCTGATCTTCACGTTGGTTTGCACGCTTCTTCTTCATCATAAACTCAAACTTTGTTTAAAATTTGCGGGTTACTATTTTGACCTACAGAGCAGCTACAAAATTGGGGAAAATTTTGTTTTTGGTCCATTTCATTCCCTGGACATTTCTCGATCATCACCAAAAACTAATCATTTCTATTCTGGTCCGAACCCAACCTTCATAAAAATTTCTTTACAATCGGTCCATAATTGCGTCCTGAAGCTTGTTTACAATTTTTAATGGACGGACACACATCGCTAGATCGCTTTATCTCGTCGAGATATGAATTTTGGCATACCAAATGAGGGGTCTAGGACGAATATTTAGCGGTGCTAGATGAATTTTTGAGGAGGCAATTTGTAGCGTGGGATAAAAATGTGGTTCTCTACACAGAACCCATTATATATTAGACAGTAGGCCCGTTATCTAGCAAACACTTTATTGCAATTTACATCAGAGGAAAGGTCAGTAAGATTTTTTCTATATGTAGGCTACATTGCCGATATATGTCCTCAAGGAATAAAAATATCGACCAAAAATAAAATGTTTATACTTTTCATACAAAGGTAATGGTCCATTTCACCCGCTAAATAATATCAGATCATCATTCAAAATTGTAGGCATCTTCTTCGACCTATTCTCTTACCCGGTGCAAAACTTCGTGACTATTGAGGTATAATTGGGACCTCTAGCGAGTTTATGATTACACTACAAACAAATAACTGAATATATTAGGCTGTAACTCTGTTATCTGATCATGCACACCAACATAATTGGCATCAATTGAAAGGTCAAGCGTTCCACTTCCAAGTATAGCTTACTTGTCCGGAATGTCACTTCCAGGAATTAAGATATAAGCTGTATATTACAAATTTTCACAATTTTCACACAAAAGTTGTGGTCCATTTAACCCTCTAAAAATTTTACGATCGCCATCTCAAATTGCAAGCTTCTTCTTTGTGATATACTCTTACCTTATTTAAAATTTCGCGTTGATCGGACTATTATTGCGACCTACAAAGCCGCTAGAAAACTGGATAAATATTATGTTTTTGGTCCATTTCACCCGCTAAATATTTCACGATCATCACCAATAAGAAAAGGGATCTATTCTGGTCTGAACCCGACCTCCATACAAAATTTCTTGACGATCGGTCCATAATTGCGGCCTGTAGCGCGTTTACAATTTATAATGGACAGACGGACGGACACACATCTCAAAATCGATTTATCTCGTCGAGATATGAAGATTGGTATACCACATTGGGGGTCTCCGACGAATATTTCGCGGTGTTACATGAATTTTTACCAAAACAAACTTATAATACCCTTTTCCACATTGTGGTATTCTAATATATAAAAGGCAATGTGTGTATGTTAGTATGTTTGTTTGTTTGTATGTTTGTATGTTCCGAATAGAATCAAAAACGGCTGAATAGATTTTCTTGAAAATTTCAGATAATGTACTGGGAACACCGGCGGTGAAAATAGGCTATATATTTTTTTGAATGGTCGTCGCGGAAGTGAAATGTCGTGGTCATCCCAAATTATTCAAAAATTTATTATTTCAGATAATATACCTAATTTTAGTAAGCGTGATTACAAAACCGCTATAACACTGGCTTCAATATGTGGGATAACGCGGTCAACGCCATATTTTGGAGTACAGTAAAATCCCGATAACTTGAAATGTCACTATATAGAAATTCCGAAAAATCGATTGGGAACTCTTATGAAATTTTGTATGTGGAGTTTTTAGGTCTGAGAAAAGGTCGTAATCTATTTTTTTATCTCGCTAAGTGTAGTGACCGGTGGTCCTCCCCACAATTTTTTTAAGAAAACCGCGAAATTCAAGATACGTTTTAATATATTGCTTACGAATTGTTTGCAATGCTATGGTAATTACAGTCTTGACCCTGAATGGTCGTCGCGGAAGTGAAATATCACGGTCATCCCAAAAATTTCAAAAGCTGTTTTTATACGGCTAAGAGTAGCGACCAGTGGTCCTCCCCCACAATGTTTTTAAGAAAATCTGAAATCTTTGATATTTTTGAACGTATTGTTTACAGATTGTTTTCCCTGAATGATCGCGGTCATCACAAAGTTTTCAAAAATGAATTATTTCAATTAATATACATAATTTTAGTAAGCGTGACACAAAAATTATATAAACACTAGCTTGAACAAGTGGGATATCGCGGTCGTGAGCTATTTTAATACGGCTAAGTGTAGTGACCGGAGGTTCTCCTTCAATTTTTTTTTTTTTTTTTTAAATCTGAAGTCCCTGATATTTTTGAACGTATTGTTGACAGATTGTTTGCAATACTACTGTAATTACTGTCTTGACCCTGAATGGTCTTCGCGGAAATGAAATATCGCGAAAAGTGAAATATCGCGGCCATCACAAAATTTGCCAACATTTATTATATCAAATAATATACATAATTTTGTAAGCGTGCCTATAAAACGCTATTAACGCTGAACACTAAACAATAAGTGGGATAGCGCGATAAACTCCACATTTTGGAATACAGTAAAATCCCGATAACTTGAGATGTCACTAGATCGAAATTCCAGAAAGATCGATTGGAAATCAGACAAAGTTATTGATATACAATACAATATCCTCATTGGAATCAGAATACCGCGATCGTGTTCGATTTTTGAAAATATTATAATTACGGATAAAATCTCAAAATGTGGGAAGTGAAACTTCATGAGCATTGATTTCAGTCATTGGAATAGCTAGATAAAGATATATTTTTTAAATACAACAAAATCTCGATAATAACAACTACAATTTATAGAAGTAATTTTTTTATGAATTATATAAATGTTGCCATACATATCCCGAAGGAACATACATTTCGCTGAGGGGTATTTTACCACTATTGCATATAGAGCGCGAAGAAAAAAGGCGTTACGTTCGATCGGGCTGAATAAGGTTAAATCCACCAAAAATAACGAAAATCAGGCGCCACCGTTCTATGGGAGCTATATCAAAACGAGGACGTATACTGAAAATTCTCTGCAAGACTGTTTACGACCCCCAACAGTGGCTATATCTCTGAACTATCGAAAATCGGGAGGGTACTGTTTTATGGGAGCTATATCAAAACGTGAACCTATAACTGTTACATACCGAGCGCAAATGAAAAGGCGTGTCTTTCGGTCGATCCGAATATTTATGCTCTCATCTTTAAAATATATTAAAACCAGATTTCAGCCATTTCGGTGTGATAATGATGTTAAATCCTCAAAAATAGCGAAAATCAGCCGGTACCGTTCTGTGAGAGCTATATCAAAACGTGGACCTATACTGACAATTCTCTGCAGTAATAATTACGACCCCAACCGAGACCAACAATCCAATATATAGCAATGTTAATTGACGTGCACCGACCATTATATGTGGGTCACAAAGTGCTGTAAACTGTAGATTTATGGTGAAGGGTATAATAAAAGAAATTTTATATCTTAAATTTGGGGGATACCATTACATGGAATTTATGTCAAAACATTGATTTATATTATGAAGCTTCTAGAGGGATGCCTAATTATGGCTGTATCAATACTGGATAGATAACTAAAGTTTACACGGAGAACCCAAACAACGGGCCAGCAACGCGGACCGGGTCAGCTAGTAGGGTATAAAAAACAAAAACAAACAAAAAAGTTTCAGTTGGCATTGCCGAACAGAGATATACCCTCAGCCTATGTGAACTGGAACTTTCATCTACGGACAGATCGAATGTATTTAGGGTATTTTCAGAATTTTGTGGCACTTTTTGGACATTTGAACTTGCCGGCAAAAATGTGGATTAGGATTAAAGTTCAAAAGTTTTGCGGAGGAGGGAATGGACCGACAAAGTGCATTACGGAAGTGGATCTTATTTTGAGAGTCATATCTTTTCAATAGATATCGCGCCCACTAGTCATTTCAGTGGGTTATCGTACACCTGTTGGACCAGTATGCCAGGAAGCATGGACTTGTCCACGGAAAACATAATATGGCTGTAAACAGGACCACAAAAAACATCATCGAAATAAATTTTCAAAGGATCTCCGAACAGACCTTAAACTGCACTTGGACACAAATGTTGAACTTTTGTGGTGGAGGTATCGTAAGGAGAGGACCGATATGGACCATTTTAAAAGTTAAATTAAGTTTGGACAAAATATGACGAAGGCCAAATTTTGGACCAAATCGGTTTATCAGTTCGACAGTTATTGTGCTCTCCAGCTACTACATACTAGAGTTGTGCCAAAGGAATTATATGGAACTATCTAGTTCACTTCGCAGTTCCAATGGCCCACATTTTTTCTTTGAACAAACTGCGTATACTTAATATCACACGTTACATTGCATGATGTTACTCATACGTTTTAGAACTAGGAACTAGATTACCCAACTCTGCTACATACGGTGCCATAGGGGTTTTTTTACAACTTTCGGGCTGTTTTCCCAAGCAGTATGGACTTGCCACTGAAAAAATTTACCGTCGTAATTGAGACAGCGATTTCAAGTTGCTTGAACAGAAATCAAAGTTAGTCAAGAGCAGGTCTTAAAGTGAACTTATCCGAAATTATCCGACAAATATAGTCCATATTCAAACCTGACATATATCTGGTAGATATATTGGGATGCGTAAAGTATGGACCAAATCGGCCCTTCCCTTCAAGAGTTATTGTGCGCACAATTTTTCCGAACATTTTTGAACTTTTGTGGGGGAGTGAACCGATATGGCTTAACTTCGAACTTAAACTAAGTTTGGACAAAATATTATGAAGGCCAAATTTTGGTTCGAATCGGCAGATCCGTTCGAGAGTTATATTGCGCTCCAACCACTATGCACGGTGTCGTAGGGGGTTTTGAACCATTCAGGCTATTTTCTCAGGAAGTATGGTTTTGCCCCTGATGAAACTTGTACCGCCGTATGGAGGGCCGTGAATACAAGTTGTTACAACAAAAATCAAAACGATTCGAGAGCAGGTCCTAACCTGAACTTTTCCGAAATTTTGTGTGGAGGCACCGGATGGCGTGGACCGATTGAGTCCACATTGGAACCTCATCTAAGTTTGGTAGAAATTTCACGATGTGCAAAGTATGGACCAAATCGGTTACTCCCTTCAAGAGTTATCGTGCGAACAAATTTTCCGAACATTTTAGAACTTTTGTGGGGGAGGTACAGGAAGGAGTGGACCGATATAACACATCTTCGAACTTAAACTAAGTTTGGACAAAATATTGCCAAAGCCCACTTTTGGACCAAATCGGTGCATCCGTTCGAGAGTTATCGTGCGCTCCAGCCAGTCAGACAGACTGACGAATATTGCTAAATCGACTCCTAATTGTCTGAAACCATTATTTCGATGAGGCAAATTTTGCCCGTGTGAAAGTGTATATACCCTCGTTAGCATAAATGCTGAGGGTATAAAAAATAGAAATAAAAACAGTAATTATTCGAATCCCACTACCCATAGGACTTCAAATATTTGTAATTAATCGTAGTTTAATATAAAAAATCAAGAAAGTCGAAAAGTACTATCATTGATTTCAAATATTAAATCGCAAAAATTGCACCCAAATATTTTTTCTATTTTTTTATTAGATAGCTGATACAAAACAAAAAATATAAAAATACATAAATTTTTTCGATTTGTACCAATAACAAATCAAATATTGTTTATTTGTTTTTTTATTGCCTTTCTGCATACGAAGTAGCGGGCACTTTACTAGTGAGAATATAATCCGACATTCCTATTTCTTAACAAACACAATCATGATTGAAAAAGGAAAACATGTCATTAGACATGTACATGAGATTATAGATTTTCCAGGACCCCTACTAGGATTTAACTAATTGCTGCTATTTAATATCCCAAAGGATTTGGTTATGTAGCACCATATCAGGTCGTTTTTAACTCTCCCGCTAACAGATGTGACCATCTTCGTCCGTTGCAATAGTTTTTTTTCATTTCAATTCATTTTTCCAAAGCTAATGAACGCCAGATAGCATCACATCCATTGTGGGGTATGTGAAGCGTTTTGTAAATGTTGCCAACTATTTGTCTAGCTGTATTTTTAAGCCAGTAACTACAAGTAGTAGTTGTGTTTACAGTTGATTACATGTTTCTTTCTCTTTTGTTTTGTTCAATTTCTATTATGTGGTTCTATCTAGATTGATTTCTATAGTGGCATTTATTAATCCATTGATTGTGGCACTCTTGTTTTTCTAGCAATTCTTGTTTTCTTCACGGCTTCTCAGTTTTATGACAATAAAATGCTGTTGCCGTTTTTTGTTAACTTGATTTGAACACTTTTTTCGTGAGTTCTGCTTTTTTCGTTTTTTGTCACCTTTTATCTTGCTGCCTCTATACATAACAATTTAATTACTTTATTTGTTTCGTTCATCAACTTTTTTGGCGTGGTCATTAACAACTGGCATTGTTAGTTTCATTCATTGGATGTTGGTCGGCGCGAAAGAAACAATCACATAAGTACGTACCTTTTTATACAAACTGATCTCAAATAAAAATATGAAAAGTTGGAGTTTTTTGCACTTTGAGGAGCGGAGCTATAGCTATAATGTTGATGTATTAGTTATTGCACAATCTGCATTGAATTTAATTTAGTGAATGTCAATTCGGTTAACAGCAGTTCATATTAACGTTGAGTTCTCTCTTTTTGAAACATCAACGTCGACAACTTTACAGAACTCCGTTTATAAAGTTTTTCTTTTGTAATTCAGACCATGGATTGTTTTTTTTTTCTTATTGTTGACAATTAACTGTTAACATTTAACCAACATTTAAAATTAATATTAGGGAGGAGTCACCGGTACTGCGGTTTATCGACAACAACTATTTTAATTTGTTAAACGTGACATTTTCGCAATGAAATATTTTAAGCTAATTGTTTTGGGTGGTCTGTAATGACTGTATTGTGGCCAGCTAATATTGAAACGAAATACAATTGTGTCTGCGCATTAACAAACATTACCCGGAAGTATACGAGTATTCCGCAAGGGAACAGTCATTAAGTTCGGCTGGGCATTCCTTTCGAAATAGTGAACACTTGAAATTTACGGAACATATACAGTGGATGTTACTCAAAATAATGTAAGTACATACACCAATAAGCGAATGCATAATACACGATTTTTCATATTCATAAGTTATCGAACGAGTACAAAGGTTGCAGATAGTGGAAATCCCTGTAAGAATACTGGGTAGCTGCGAATTAAACAAGTACAAAGTATCAGTCGGCTTTGCCTACAGATATATACCCTAAGCTTGTATGAATTGAAAAACTTTTTTTCCCAAAAAAAAAAAATATGTATTTAGGGGGTTTTCAAAATTTTGGGCGTATGAACCGACTAAAATATGGATTTGGATTAAAGTTTTGCGAGGTACCTCAAGGAATGGGCTGAAGTTGGTCTTATTTTGAGAGTCATTCCTCTCGATAGATATCGCCCCCACCTGTCATTTCAGTTGGTCACGATATAGTTAAGAGCTTTTGGACCATCATATCAGGAAACATGTATTTTCTTGGAAAAAACATAATATCGCTGTAAACAGTGCAACTAGGGTACCTTCGGTAAAAATTTCCAAAGGATTCTCGAACAGACCCTTAACCGCACAAAAATGTTGAAACTTTTTGTGAGTGGTACCCTAACAAGTGGACCGGTTGTGGTTGTTCCGTTTATGAGATATCGCTAACCGTACAATTTATGTGAATATTTTCGAACTTTTGGGGGGACCACCACCTTCGAATTTCATATAATATTCAAAGAAATTTAACGATATGCAACGTGTGGACCAACGCAGTATTAGGTTTGAGAGTTGTCGTGCTCACCATACATGCTGCCGTAGGGTGATTTTATAGGTTTCGGGTCATTTTCTCAAGAAGTATGAACTTGCCACTCAAAAAACTTGTGCCACCTTAATAGAGGTTTTGAGCGCAAAATGCTGCAAGAAAAATCATGCATGTAAGAAAAATAAACTGTCCTTTTCGGAACTTTGTTAGGGAGGTACCCGATGGAGTTGATATATATATTCCATATTCTAATCGGATCTATGTCTCGTAGAAATATTACGACGTACAAAGTATGGATCAAATCGAAGCGAAAAGTTTAGAACTTTTGTAGGGGAGGTACCCGAAGGAGTGGACTGATATGGCCCATCTATGAAATTGTTTTAATTTTGCGCATTTATTACGACTGCCAAATTTTGGATTATCCGTTCGAGAGATATCGTGCGCTCCATCCACTACACATGGTGTCATAGCGCGTTTTTACAGCATCCGGGTCATTTTCTAAGGATGTATGGGTTTGCCTCTGGAAAAACTTTTACCGTCGTAATGGAGGCAGCGAGCACAAGTAAAACAATAAAAGGTAACAGCAATACACAGCTGACTGAACTGGGTTGTAACGTTAGTGTCAAATTCCACACGACATTTAATATATTTATGTCTATGTTGATGACTGAAATAGTTGAAAATTTCAACTGCACCTTTTCGAAATTTTGTGTGGAGGGAAAACGAAGTGGTGGACCATATTCGAACTTGATCTATGTCTGGTAAAAATATTACGATGTACAAAGTATGGACCAAATCGGTAAGTCCCTTCGAAAGTTATCGTACGCATAATTTTTGCGAATAATTTTGAACTTTTGTGGGGTGGTACCCGAGTCTTTGGCATTCCTTGAATATCCGTTGTAAAATACGAATGAACGCTAAAAGTCATTTGTGAAGGCATTACGTTAGTAAACCATCCAACGAAAGTTTTGGGAGCAATAATTTACAGATGTGCTTAGAACGATATTTTACAAATTTGGTTCGAATCAGTCCCGTTATAGATATAGCTCCTATACGTTTCTTCCGATTTTATATTTAAACAGAACAACGTTCAAAATATGTGTCTGATTGATTTGAAATTGCATGTTGCATTTCATATTCGATCAGAATCATGTTTGAAAATGTTGACTCAATCGGTTCAGATACAGGTACAGGACAATGGTACAGGAACTTTCCCACCAATAATTGTGTACATAGGTCCAGGTTTTGAAGTTTGTATCTATATTTTGTGCCTAAATTGGGTGTAATTTTGTTATGGGGTTCTCAGTGCTCAAAAAAATTTATTTACTAAAAAGTTAAAAACAAAAAATAATTAAAACAAGTAAGAAAAGTCTATAGTCGGACGGAGCCGACCATGGGATACCCTATACCACTATCCCTGGACAATCGCTCTCCATGGAACTTCTTTTCAATGATTGTGAAAATTTAATTATCAAATATCAGAGATGTATAATACTTATGACCAAAACCAAAAAGTTATCTAGTATCACAAAGACATTTTTGTAGCAGGAAAGAAAATTTAGTTCACACAAACTGAAATGTAATGAAACCCACATATGTAGTACTACTACTTCTTGTTTAACCGCTACGTTATTGAAATTTTTACCAATTTCACACAAAAGTGTCAGTCCATTTAACCCGCTAAGTATTATCTGATCTTCACGTTGGTTTGTACGCTTCTTCTTCATCATAAACTCAAACTTTGTTTAAAATTTTGCGGGTTATTATTTTGACCTACAGACCTACAGACAAAATTGGTTAAAATTTTGTTTTTGGTCCATTTCATCCCCTGAACATTTCACGTTCATCACCAAAAACTAATCATGCCTATTCTGGCCCGAACCCAACCCCCTTAAAAAATTCATTACAATCGGTCCATAATTGCGGCCTTAAGTTTGTTTACAATTTTTAATGGACGGACACACATCGCTAAATCGCTTTATCTCGTCGAGATATGAATTTTGGCATACCAAATAACGGGTCTAGGACGAATATTTCGTGGTGTTACATAAACTTTTGGAGAGACAGTATTTAGCATGGGATAAAAATGTGGTTCTCTACACAGAACCCATTATATATTAGGCAGTAGGCCCGTTATCTAGCAAACACTTTATTGCAATTTACATCAGAGGAAAGGTCAGTAGTTTTTTTCCATATGTAGGCTACTTTGTCCTCAAGGAATTACAATATCGACCAAAAATTATTTTTTTATTTTTTTTCATACAAAAGTAATGGTCCATTTCACCCGCTAAAGAATATCAGATCATCATTCAAAATTGTAGGCATCTTTTTCGATCTATACTCTTACGCGGTGCAAAATTTCGTGACTATTGATGTATAATTGCGACTTCTAGCGACTTTATTATTACACTACAAACAAATAACGGAATATATTAGGCTGTAACTCTGTTATCTGATCATGCACACCAACATAATTGGCATCAATTGAAAGGTCAAGCGTTCCACTTTCAAGTATATCTCACTTGTCCGGAATGTCACTTCCAGGAATTAAGATATAAGCAGTATATTAAAATTTTTCACAATTTTCACACAAAAGTTTTGGTCCATTTAACCCTCTAAATATTATCCGATCGCCATCTCAAATTGCAAGCTTCTCCTTTGTAATATACTCTTACCTTATTTAAAATTACGCGTTGATCGGACTATTATTGAGACCTACAGAGCCGCTAGAAAATTGGATAAATATTATGTTTTTGGTCCATTTCACCCGCTAAATATTTCACTATCATCACCAATAAGAATAGGGATCTATTCTGATCTGAACCTGATCTCCATACAAAATTTCTTGACGATCGGTCCATAATTGCGGCCTGGAGCGTGTTTACAATTTATAATGGACAGACGGACGGACGGACGGACGGACGGACACACATCTCAAAATCGCTTTATCTCGTCGAGATATGAAAATTGGTATACCACATTGGGGGTCTCCGACGAATATTTCGCGGTGTTACATGAATTTTTACCAAAACAAACTTATAATACCCTTTTCCACATTGTGGTATAGGGTATAAAAATAAGTTACAATGTTTTTTTTATAAATGCACTGAAAACTAGAAAATAATTTTTCGCTTAGCTTCAATATGTATATTCTTCTTCATCATGGAATCTCTCATATAAAACGCTTGCATTTAACCTTTAACTTTGGAGGTGAAAATGTAGGACGTACTTTTTGACGTGGTGGTAAATTTTACCCCTATACATATTCTTAAATATTTCTTTATATATTTTCTATTTTTTATAATATTTTGCATTTTTTGCATAATATTGTGTCAGCAAATAATAAAATAATATCAAATCAAACCACACTCTTTGTTTATATAGAAAATTAGGCTCTACATTTCACAGACCTTTTTTTAATCCAACAAAAAAGACATATTTTATTTTTAGAAGAAATAAATAATATAACAATACTTAAAAACGTGAAATTACATTTTTTGACAGTCTTACCTACATATTTAATAAAAATACAGAGATCATTCAAAAACACACGTTTTTTTAAAATCTGCAGGGTACCAAATATTTGATTTATCATTCATAGCGATCGTACCCTGTACACATATATATGGGTATGATGCAACCCATTTACATTCCTTCAGGGACGTACGCAGGGGGGGGGGCACGGGGGGCCCGGGCCCCCCCCGAAATGGTTTGGTCGAACGAAGTTTTTTAAGCAACTGTAACTAGTTATTGCATTTTTTCTCATAAAAATGTTTGTATATATGAAGATTTCAAATTAAAACTTATATTTTCTTAAGTTTCTGAACAGAAAATGTACATCATTAACAAGTTTTGTAAGAAAATATTTTAAAAATGTTTGTTTGTAAGCTGTTTTTGAGAGAAACTTCCAATAAAATCTGAATTACTTCTTCATGTCATATCATACCACTATCAAAAGCTAATTCCTTAATGAATATACCCCATGTCTATTATTTATTCGAACTGTATAGAGCTCTCGAGGCTTAAAACTATTCCGGTTATAACAAAAATAACGAGTTCAGTATTATGGGAATGGAAATATGTATGTATATAAAAAACAAGTAAGAACGGCGTTAAGTTCGGCCGGGCCGAACTTGTTATACCCTCCACCACAAGTTGTATTGAAGTAAGACTTAATGAAGAAGACTTAATACTAAATTTCAGCAATTTCGGTAAAACAAAGTGAGACACCATTCTATGGGGGCTATTTCAAAACGTCGATCTATACCGACAAATTTCTGACGGAAAGTTTTTAGGCTCGAAGAAGACTAAATACCACAGTTCCTATATTTCGGTAAGAGAATGTGGCTAAAACTTAAAAAATACCGAAAATCAAGAAGTACGCTTCTATGGGGACATAGGAAGACGTGGACCTATACTGATAATACACTTCTGGAATATTTTATAGCTCTTGGAAGACGAAATAACCAATTTCAGCCATTTCTGTTGGATATTGACGTCACAATCTTCAGTATTACGAAAATCGGGAGGTACCGTTCTATGGGGGGCTATATTGAAACGTGGACCTATACCGACGAATTTTAGTTAGAAATGGGGCAATATGAAAGCGTGGACCTGTACAGACATATTTCTGGCGAACAGTTTTATATCACACTAGCGGACCCGGCGAACTTCGTCTCGCTATTAAGGAATAAAATTTCATACAAAAACTCAATTTTCGATTTTTCAATTTTCCGACTTTTCCAGAGAGATTTTCCAAAATTTTCTTCCGTAAAGACCTTCTCCTCGAAAATACAAATAACTGACAAAAAAATTTACAGAAATCGGCCTAGCCGTTCTCATTTTATGAATTACTATACATTTTTTACACCATTTTTATTTATATATAGATAGATAGATTGAAGACTAAATACAAAATTTCAGCCATTTTGGTGGAATATTGAAGACACAGCCTTCAAAATACGACAAATCGGGAGGTACCTTTCCATGGGGGCTATATGAAGGTGTGGACCGATACCGACAAAATTTTGACATTCTCTCTTTAAAATTGCGAGCTGTATCTTGATTTCAACAGACAGACGGACATGATCAAATCGACATAGAATTTTATGCTGATCAAATTTAATTATTGGGCATTTTGTAGTCTTGTTTACAGCGATATCCTGATTTTCGTGGACAAGTTTATGCTTCCTGGCAAAGCTCTAAACACTACGGTGGCCAACTAAAAAGCTTATGAGCGCGGTAACTATCGAGAGGAGTGTCTCTCAAATAATTATTAGTGAATAATTATGTGGGGTTCAATAAGGATCGATTGTTATTTGTCAAAACTATGTAGAACTAAGTCCATCAAAGTGTTTGTCATCGAGTCCAAAATTTTCTAACCGTACAATTAAGAAAACAAATTATAACGCTTCTTTTGTAACATAATATTAAAAGTAAAAATAATCCTGGTATCAGAATTTATCTCTTTCGGTAAATAACACTGTGCAACATTTTTAAGGTAATCTTGTGCAAATATTTTGAAGTGAGGATTTTTTGAAAGTACAGACCCAAAGTAAAAAAGCCCTAGTTCCGTTTTGTTGGGTCAGATACAGCTTGGATTTTATGGCCCCATCTAAACATTATTAAATATCGACTTTTTAAAAAAACTCGGGGCTATATCTCTGAAACCAATGCAAATCTTCTTCTGACCTTTGAAATGAAAAAAATAAAATAAATTTTATAATATATCTAAAAATTCCATAATTTGTATACATTTCGCACCATATCTCCAAAACTGTTAAATTTTTCTTAATGTTTTCATTTGGAAATATATCAACGACAACGACAGCCGATATTCTTAAAAATTAGGCTAAGATCATCGAAATAGTGAAAATCTTCCTATAGCAAAGACAACGGAAATTCTTTGTTGTTGTAAAATTCTGCGATAAACCATAACGTGGACCTGTATGATTAAAAACTTCAATATACTTCAATAAATTTTACATGGCGACATTACCGAACGTGGCCCAATATTGTCTAATTTCAATTCTAAATATCCTACTCTGTAAATATTTAAAATTGTATCCTTAGTCCCAATTTACATTAAAAGATTTTTCTTGCGGCAATTTTTCTCGTTCTCTTTTAAACTTGGCTTTTGCGTTTATACAGGCAATTCTCTCTCTGCAAGTTTTGTTTTCAAAACAATTAAAATAATGTCAAAAACGAAAAATATAAAAGGAATTGCCTGAAAATTGCCGGTACGAGCAATTTTTTTCCACTTCCATACCCCTTACGTGTCTCTCCTACAAACTGAGACTGGCCGCAAGTAAACTCGCCTAATGTAAATTGGGACTAAATATTATGAATTATTTCTATTGAATTTATATACTTTGTACCATTATTTCATATAAAATATAGAATAGAATATAGAATAGAATATGTGCCAAAATATCCAGATCCAAAAATTTACCGAGATATGAGCTTTCGAAGGGAAACATTTATTGTGTTTTGTATGTAGCATAGAAACTAAAAACGTCTTTTCACCGAAGTGGCACTTTATACGTTTTTGTGGGACTATTGTACACATAAATCATGTGCTTAACCGAGAGAGTTTTAAAAATGTTGCTGACGGAGTCAGAAAAAGGATCAATTTTGTACGGTGTTTTGTTTTTGTTAAAATCGAAATTTTGATTTTAACTGTTCAAAATTTTTAAAAATTGATTTTTTTAATTCCTTTTCGATAATGGACAAGATTATTAGGTTCGTAATGATCCCACAAAAATATATGCTGATCGGTTTATTCTTTTTCAAACTACAGTGGGTACCGCAAACTGCTTTAGTAAAAACAGTGATTTATAAGCGGGCATTTTAATGTAAGATTTTTCAAAAAAAAAAAAAAAATAGATGGTAACTTAAGGTTTAATAAATTTTTTATAAAAAATGCATGAAAATGGCTTTTCTCATGTTTAAAAGTGGCCATAACCCCTTAAAATAGCTTTACGTAACGCTACACAACATTTGAATTTTTCATGATTTTTGGTCAAGTTGTGCCCCCCCCGAAATGAAATCCTGCGTACGTCCCTGCATTCCTTTATTGGATTTAAACAGGTATGTGTAGTTTTTTTGTTATGCCTACTAAGCATATATAACATATTTTCGAGTCTCTGGAATATATTTTGGATGGGGCTATTGAGTCCTTGCCCAAGATCCTAGTAATAATTTAACGTAAGTAGCCTTTGGTTATGTTGAATTCGGGATCGACCATCACCGTCAACGTTGCTGAACTTATCGTTCTCTTCTAGCAATTGCCTTATTATAGGAACACTGATTTGCTGTGAAAATGGATTAATTGAAAATGCAGAATATATAATTCATATGCCGAGTTTGACGTGGGGTCATTTTTTTGCATAGGATACTTACGTTAGTTTGGAGGTGGTGGTAAAATATTTTCTGTGCCACAGTGACAAGAACTTGGACGTGGGGTAATTTTTACACCACCGTAAGCATATCTCCTCACTTGCTAGTCATATGACAACCAAAACATTACTGCCTACTTATGTTAAGGAAATATGAAGATACAGAGAAAATTAGACCGGTCGCTCAAATCATTTGAAAGTTATTAACAAAATATGATCGAAGGGGTAAAATTTACCCCCACCTCCACAGTTAAAGGTTAAATTAAAAATGGTGACAAAATTAAATGGCAATAAATGACAAGCGTTTTATTTGAGAGATTCCACTTTGCACATCTTTCAGATTTGGATGACAATACATGAATATAAAAAAAAACAATATGGGTGCTTTTTTCCTATAGTCCCCATATAGCGGTAGCACCCGATTTAGTTCAAATCTAGTAACTCATTTTTAACACAGTTGCACTTGACCAATCGAACTGAAACTTTGCACACTTTCCAGATTTGGATGAATACATGAATATGAAATCAAAACCGATATGGGTAAATTTTTTGCAATAGCCCCCATAAGCGGTGCCACCTGATATTAGGTGTTTTGAAGATTTTGTCTTCATTTTTTGTCCGAATTGGCGGTAACTTGGCATTTGGAGTTACCAGAAACTCCCTAACCAAAAATTGTGCACATGGGTCAGATTTTGGTGCAGCCCCCATATAACGGTACCACTCGATTTCAGGCAATTTAAAGTTTTTATCTACATTTTCGGCCTAATTTAATTACAGTCATTTACAGTTATGGTCAAAAAATATATTTACTAAAAAGTTAAAAATAAAAAATAATTAGAAAATTAAAATTCAGTGTTTTATTTATAAATGTACTTAAAACTAGAAAATAATTTAGTTTAGCCTCCTCATGATGGAACCTCTAAAATAAAACGCTTGCATTTAAATTAAAAATGGTGGCAAAATTAAACGGCAAGCGTTTTATTTGTGAGATTCCATCATTAAAATTATTTTTTATTAATTATTTTTTTATTTAACTTGTCTGTTTAGTTCAAATCTAGTAACTTTTCAACACAGTTGCAGTTGACCAATCGAACTAAAACTTTGCACACTTGTCAGATTTGGATGACAACACGTATGAAACCAAAACTAATATGGGGTCCATTCTTTTCTATAGCCCCCATATAGCGGTACCACCCGATTTTATGTATTTTGAGGATTTTATCTTCATTTTTAGCCCGAATTATCTTAACTTGGCATTTGGAGTTACCAAAAAAAAAATGTGTTATTTGCCAAAAAGTTAAAATTAAAAAATAATTAAAAAAATTAAGTTACAGTGTTTTATTTATAAATGCAATAACGACTAGAAAATAATTTTTCGCTTAGCCTCCCTCAATAAGTATATTCGTTTTCATGATGGAATTTCTCAAATAAAACGCTTGCATTTTAATTAAAAATGCTGAAAAAATTAAATGGCAAGCGTTTTATTTAAGAGATGCCAGCATGAAGGAGAGAGAATATACTAACTTATTGAGGCTAAGCAAAAAACTATTTTCTAGTCGTTAGTGCATTTATAAATAAAACACTGTAACATAATTTTTTAATTATATTTTATTATTGGCTCATTTTAAAGTACATGTAGAATAGAATATGTTGCACAAAATTTGTAGTAGCTCGGCCAAAAATTGGCTGAGCGTTGGAAGAGAAAAAATCATGGTGATTTGTATGAAGCATATAAACACATAGAGTAGCTTTTCCTTTGAACCCGGTGACAAGAAAATCCCTGATGGGTGTGGAACCCACCCACATACGAGTATATTGTGGCCTGACAATTGGATCTCAAATTTTAAATTACATAGAATATGCAATCGAATCGCAGTCAAAAAAGAAATGGCTAACAAAAATGCAGATGGATTAGACATACGCTGCGGAAATCCCCCGTAGCTCGACAAGCCTTAGACTAGAACCTACAAGGGGCACGATTTAGAGCAAAAAGCAGGGATTCGGAGTCGAGCAACTTTGCTGGAGTCGGAGTCTGAGACGAAAAAAATAACTCGACTTCGACTCCGGAAAATTTTTTTCTACATTAAAGAAATATAACATTAAATTCGAGACACCAAAATTTTTTCAAAAAATCATTATTTATTTTAAAAGAAAACAAGTAAAAAAGTATCAGTCGGCTTTGCCGACAGAGATATACCATCAGCCTGTGTATATTGAAACATTTTTTTCCCAAAAAAAACGTATGTATTTAGGGGGTTTTGAACCGACAAAAATGTTGATTAGGATTAAAGATCAAAAGTTTTGCGGAGGAGATACTAAAAAGAATGGATCTCCAGCCACTACATATGGTGCCTTAGGGGGTTTTTACACCCACCCTTCGGGCTGTTTGTTCAAGAAGTATGGACTTGCCCCTGAAAAAAATTTTACCATCGTAATCTGACACTCATTTCCAGAAGGTAAAAATGGTTTTTAACCGCATTATTCGATTTGTATACAATTTACGTATACACGATCACGTCTCGTCTCCTATTTTGGATTTTTTGGGATGTTCTTTTGAAGAATTTGTAAAAATAAGGGTGTTGTTACTTTTCTATAGAACTATAAGGTCTGGAATTCCTCATTATCTTACAGCACATTTTTCGTTTTTTAACTCATCCCGATCTCGATCTTTAGTATGTCCTCAGTTTTCCGGCATGGTTATGCAAAATTCATTTATAGTTCGAGTTTGTCGGTTATGGAACAATTTAATTCCTTATAATGAAAATCACTAATCGGTTTGGATTGCGTCAAAACTCTCACTAATACAGGACTAGGCAGGTTGTCATGGTTATTGTAGGGTTGATTGTGCGATTGTTAATGCTATTAGTTTATTTTTATTTAGTTAAAGTTGATTTTTTTTTTAAATTTATATGAATATATTATCGTGTCATATATAAATCTCTGTAATCTTGTTTGGCCGTTAAAGGCTTATTGATTATTAATAAAGGAATAAATGAAATGAAATGAAATTGAGGCAGCGAATGCAAGTTGCTTCAACAAAAATCAAAGTGATTCCATATCAGGTCGTAAAGTGAACTTATCCGAAATTGTGTGTGGGAGGTACCGGATGGAGTGGACAAATATAGTCCATATTTGAAACTGATCTATATCTGATAGATATACAGTCGAAATCGCTTATAACGTCGGTCAAGGGACCGACGGAATTCGTCGCTATAACCGATCTGTCGTTATAAGCGATAGGGCTATAAAGGGCCCCAGAGATTTGGGACTTTTTGATATCGTCGTTATAACCGATAATAATAATTGTTCCACAAACATCCCATACGGGATGAGAGAGGTCTCCCTTTCTCATATCAATGAGTGAACCCCGATTCATATTAGCTCAGTGATATGGGACATACAGTTTATCGCCAAGTCCGAACGGCGTGTCCTAAGACACCACTTGTAGAGAAGTTTTACATGGCTGAAATACTCAGGAAATATCGCCAACATTACTGAGGGGTATTTTGCCAACGTTGAAAATTTTGATGTTTGACTGGCCGGGAAATCGAACACACGACCATCAGCGTGCAAGGCGGGTGTGCATACCATTGCACCACGTTGGCACCCCGTTATAACCGATATGACGTTATATACGACGACGTTATAAACGATTTCGACTGTATTAGGATGTGTAAAGTATGGACCAATTCGGCCACTCCCTTCAAGAGTTACCGTACGAACAATTTGTCCGAACATTTTTGAACTTTTGTGGGGGAGGTACCTGAAGAAAATTCGGGACACCAAAATTTTTTCAAAAAAACATTATTTACTTTAAAAGAAAACAAGTAAAAAAGTATCAGTAGGCTTTGCCGACAGAGATATACCCTCAGCCTGTATATATTGAAACAATTCTTTCCCAAAAAACGTATGTATTTAGGGGTTTTTAAAATATTTGGGAATTTGAACCGACAACAATGTTCATTAGGATTAGAGATCAAAAGTTTTGTGGAGCAGATACTAAAAGGAATAGATCTACATTGACCATTATGGAAGTGGATGTCCAGCCACTACATATGGTGCCATAGGGGGTTTTTACACCCTTCGGGGTGTTTGCCCAAGAAGTATGGACTTGCCCCTGAAAAAACGTTTACCATCGTAATTAAGGCAGCGAATGCAAGCTGCTTCAACAAAAATCAAAGTGATTCGATAGCAGGTCTTAAAGTGAACTTATCCGAAATTTTGTGTGGGAGGTACCGGATGGAGTGGACAAATATAGTCCATATTTGAACCTGATCTATATCTAATAGATATATTAGGATGTGTAAAGTATGGATCAATTCGGCCACTCCCTTCAAGAGTTACCGTATGAACAAATTTTCCGAACATTTTTGAACTTTTGTGGGGGAGGTACCTGAAGAAGTGGACCGATATGGCTTATCTTCAAACTTAAACTATGTTTGGACAAAATATTACTAAGGCCAAATTTTGGACCGAATCGGCAGATCCGTTCGAGAGTTATATTGCGCTCAAACCACCTCACACGGTGTCATAGGGTTTTTTTTGCAACTTTCAGTCTATTTTCTCGGGAAGTATGGACTTGCCCTTAATGAAACTGGTACCGTCGTATGGAGGGCAGTGAATACAAGCTGCTAAAACAAAAATCAGAGCGATTCGAGAGTTGGCCCTAAACTCAACTTTTCCGAAATTTTGTGAGGGAGGTACCCGAAGGAGTGGACCGATTGAGTCTATATTGAAACATTATCTAAGTCTGGTGCACATTTTACGATGGGCAAAGTATGGACCAAATCGGTTACTCGCTTCAAGAGTTATCGTGCGCACAAATTTTCCGAACATTTTCGAACTTTTGTGGGGGAGGTATCGGAAGGAGTGGACCGATAGAGCCCATCTTCGAACTTAAACTAAGCATTTATGCTAACGAGGGTATATACACTTTCATACGGGCAAAATGTGCCTCATCGAAATAATGGATTTAGACCCCAAGTATGTTTGGACGAAATGTGTTTCAGACAATTTGGAGTTGATTTAGCAATGTCCGTCCGTCCGTCCGTCTGTCTGGCTGGTGCGCACGATAACTCTCGAACGGATTAACCGATTCGGTCCAAAATTTGCCTTTGGTATTATGTTGTTCAAACTTAGTTTAAGTTCGAAGTTGGGTTATATCGGTCCACTCCTTCCGGTACCTCCCCCACAAAAGTTCGGAAATGTTCGGAAAATTTGTGCGCACGATAACTCTTGAAGGAAGTAACCGACTTCATCCATACATTACAGATCATGAAATTTCTACCAGACCTAACTTAGGTTCCAATATGGACTGAATCGGTCCACTCCTTCGGGTACCTCCCACACAAAATTTCGGATATGTTCAGATTAGGACCTGCTCTCGAATCGCTTTGATTTTTGTTGCAGCAACTTGTATTCACTGCCCTCCATACGACGGTACAAGTTTCATCAGGGGCAAGTCCATACTTCCTGAGAAAATAGCCTGAAAGTTGCAAAAAGCCCTTATGAAGCCGTGTGTAGTGGTGGGAGCGCAAGATAACTCTCGAACGGATCTGCCGATTCGGTCCAACATTTGGCCTTCGTAATATTTTACCCAAACATAGTTTAAATTCGAAGATAAGCCATATCGGTCCTCTCCTTCAGGTACCTCCCCCACAAAAGTTCAAAAATGTTTGGAAAAATTGTGCGCGCGATAACTCTTGAAGGGAGTGACCGATGTAATCCATACCTTACACATCCTAATATATCTACCAGATATAGATCAGGTTCGAATATGGACTATATTTGTCTACTCCTTCTGGTACCTCTCACACAAAATTTCGGATAAGTTCACTTTAAGACCTGCTCTGGAATCACTTTGATTTTCATTGAAGCGATTTGCATTCGCTACCTCGATTACGACGGTAAAAGTTTTTTTCATGGACAAGTCCATATTTCTTGGGAAAACAGCCCGAAAAATGTAAAAAAACCCCTATGTCACCATATATGGCGGTCGGAGAGCACGATAACTCTCGAACTGTTCAATCGATTTAGTCCATATTATATCCAAACTTAGTTTCGTGGGGCAATACCGGTCCATAACTTCCGGTACTTCTGCCCAATATTTAAAAAATTTCACTTAAATGCTAGGACGATATCACTTGAATGGGGCAACCAATTTAGTCCTAACTTTGGATCTCTTAATATTTTGTCAAAATTTTGTTTAACTTCTAAAATGGCCTATATCGGTCCTCCCTAAGGATACCCCCCCCCCCCCCACAAAAGTTAAATATTTGCGTCAAAGTCCAGTTAGTTCCTAATCTTCATTTTTGTCGGCAAGTTCAAATGCCCAAAAAGGGACACAAAATTCTGTAGAGACCCTAAATACATTCGATCTGTCCGTAGGTGAAAGTTTCACTTCGTATTGTCTGAGGGTATATATCTGTCGGCAAAGCCGACTGACACTTTTTTACTTGTTATGATATATATTGCCCCTTCATTTGCACATATTTTGAAAGCTTAAAGATTTTCTCACGGGGAAGAGTTCCTTCCAAAATTTACTCGTGCGAAGAAAAAAACAACAAAACCGGCAAAAACTTTATAAATTGTATTTGTAGAAATAATATAGAAATGAATGTTACTTTATATTTATGTTCCGTAGTTGAGTACTAATGTCCTTTCTAAAGAATATGTTAGGAAAAGCTAACAAATTATCCTATATGGGACAAATATAGGAACAAGTTAAACATGTGTGCAAATTTTATTAATTTTAGTGGTATAATTTGTCGTCGGAAAATATAACTAACAATTCCTCCCCTACCGTTGGATATAACGGTATTTGTAAATTCAATCAGGTTGGTTCTAATCAGATGAACCGGAGTGAATATTCTTGATCAGGAGTGAATATTCATGAGTCGATCTACCGTTGTCCGTCTGTAATAATACCTCTAGCGTCCGCAATAATTGAACTAGAACTCTATATTTTTGAACCCTAGTGTATTTTTTCAATAGGCAGGTCAAGTCCGACGATGGGCTATATCGGTCCACATTTTCGTATGGGCCACATATGATTTCCGATTTTTGATATAGCCCTCATATGACGGTACCTCCCATTTTTCAGTATTTAAAGGGATTTAGCTCCATTTGTTGTCTGAACAACGTGTAGTTTTACATTTGTGGCTCACTGCAGTAGGGAAACTTCTCTACCAAAAATTAGGTTTGTCTAGTGGGTACATATTGAAAAACTTAGCTTTTATTCGAGCTGTCATTATTCGTTTATCTACTACGCGTAATTTGGCATTAAAGGTTCCCTGTAGTCATCAAACCTCTCCACCAAAAATTGTCAACATGGGTCCGTCCATGTTTTATGTATGTTGAGGAGTTTAGCTACATTTTTAACCGAACTGGCTGTAATTTGACAATTGAGGTTCTTGGTGGCCACAACACTTCTCCGTCAAAAATTTTCAACATAGGTCCATGTTTTGTTATAGCCCCCATATCTACCGATTTTCAGTATTTTGAGAATTTTAAATACATTTTTTACCGAACTAGGTACCTGTAATTTGGCGTTTGAGATTATCAGGTGCACAAAACTTCTTCACTACAAATTGTCGACATTGGTACTCACGATTCTCGACATTTGGAGGGTTTAAGCTACAACTTTTAGCCGAACTAGCTGAAACTTGACAATTGAGTTTCTTAGTGGTCACAACTATTCTCCACAAAAATGTTCCCGATTTTCGATAATTTGACAATTTAGCTACATTTTTGACCGAACTACCTGTAATTTGGCATTTCAGATTCCCAGTGGTCTCTAAACTTATTCACTAAAAATTGTCAACATATGTATGTCCATGTTTTGGTATATACCTCATATAACATTACCTCCCGATTTTCGGTGGTTTGAGGGTGCGCGGGGATGCAATAACATGTTTACATTAGACCTTTTCAACAGGTTAATCTCTTTTATGAGGATTTATTTGTCGTATACACAATGGAAAAGTCAATTTAAATGCGGTATATTCCAAAATGTTAAGGCTTACGATAAATTTTGGATTTTGCCATGTTAAATAAATAAACTTATAATCCCTGACATGATACAGTATTTTAATCCGTCCTTTTTTGTTAAGTACTATGTACTATATTTAACAAATCCTAAAATCGCAACGTTAGAAAAGAGATACCCGACAGGTTTTGTATTTTTCACAAAAACAAACATTTCTTTAAAAAAAATGCTTGGATTTTTGTCCCAAATTAAAAAATACCTCACAGACGGTATTTGCAACCAAATTGTATCTACCCACGCATTGCAACATTTCTTCGTCAATGAATAAAAATTAAATTTGCTGCCAACGGAGAAAAAATCCATCAAATAAAACGAAAGTCAACCGTTGTTGTTGTTTTTTTTTTCATTCGCAAAAAAGCTATTCATTGATGGGTGGGAGTATGCGAAATTACAATCGCACACACACAAGAAACGAGCAGAATTCATTTGCCACAAACAACAAAAAATATCCAGGCCACTTTGTATTCGTCGTCCGGAGTCGACTCCAAATCCATGGAGGGAATTTTTACTAAATGAGCCACCTTCAAGGCTGCCTAATAAAAACGCGTCAACTGCACTCCGCCTACTTTTGCAGACGTTGGTTTTTTCCAGTCTTATTGGCTGCCAGTGCTTGGTGTGGTATTATTGTTTTTGTTGCTATTGCTGGTGGTGCTCGAAGCAAGCAACTGGTATCAGACACTTAAATTGCCACAATAAAAAACCATCCCATCCCCATTCCAACAGCAACAGCTCCAATATGAATAGCACCGCAAAAAAACAACAACAAGAAGTTGTCTGCAAAAATTTTGTTTGACAGCATGAAATCTGTAGAGAAAAAAGAAACGACAAGAAGAAAAAGTGTAAACAAAGAAATAACACAAAAACCACTAACACTGAACATTGTTGCTACATTCTTCTTTTTTTTGTTAAAACCATTTTTACTCGAAAATCATTTCGGTTGGTTTGAGCTACCAGCTACCATATTTTCACTCAATGTTGTTGAAAGAAAGAGAAAGGATTAATATTCTCTTAAAATTAAAAGTACTCTTAGGTTTATACTATAAACCGTATATATAAATTGTATAGGATTGGCGTTAAGAAAGACAATATAGGTAGAAAGTAATTAAATTTGCTTAGATATTAAAGGACCAATGTACTTACTTACTTAGCTGGCCCATTACAGAACATTTGTTCTATAGGCCGAACTAAGAAGAGATCTCCATTCCTCTCTATTTGTTGCTTCACACTCTGGAATACCGCGCCTTGTCATCTCATCATCCACTTGTTTGCGCCATCTATTCTTTGGCCTGCAAATTCTGCGTGCAGCGCCATGTGGCTCGAATTTATACGCCTTTTTAGCGGGTTCATCATCGCTCATTCTTATGATATGGCCTAGCCAACGCAATCGCTGCATCTCGATACGTTTATCTATACTGATGTCGTTGTATAGCAGATACAGCTAGTGGTTCATGCGACGTCGATATTCACCGTCAACGCAGATTGGTCCGTAGATCTTTCGAAGAATTTTTCTCTCAAACACACCAAGCACTGCCATGTCTGCTTGCGCAAGTACCCAGGCTTCGGAGCCATACATCAGCACGGGTAGTATCAGTGTTTTGTAGAACGTTATTTTTGTTTGACGAGATGTGGCTTTGTTTTTAAACTGCTTACTTAAACCAAAAAAGCATCTGCTGGCTAATACAATTCTTCTTTTTATTTGACAACTGATGTCCTTTGTCGTGTTTACGGCGGTGCCGAGGTATACGAAGTCTTTTACTACCTCAATATTATAGGAACCAACTTCCACAGTCGGTCCGAGCTCAATGGACGCATTGCGCGTCGACACCATCAACTTGGTCTTCTCACCGTTTACCGCCAGACCCACTTTAGCAGATTCTCCTTCGACCTTTATAAAGGTATCAGTTACTTCTTTTACTGATCGGCCCATGATGTCTATATCATCATCATAAGCAAGTAACATGTGACTATTGGTGTAGATTGTGCCACTTCTTTTGACGTTTGCCTCTCGTATAACCTTTTCTAGCAGGATGTTGAAGAGGTCACACGAAAGGCTGTCTCCTTGTCTGAAACCTCTTTTGGTACCAAACTCTTCGGAGAGGTTCTTTCCTATTTTAACTGAGGACCTCGTGTCAGTTAAAGTCATTTTACAAAGCAGGATGAGCTTTGCGGGGATACCAAATTCAGACATGGCTTGGAATACCTTTGAACGCAGCGGGCTGTCGAAGGCTGCTTTATAATCGACAAAAAGGTGGTAGGTGTCGATCTGCATCTCTTGGGTCTTCTACAGGATTTGCCGCAGGGTAAATATCTGGTCAGTGGACGGGACACAGGATACTCAGGTTCCAATCGTCGGGTACTCGTTCTTCCTGCCAGATGGTGCTAACTAGCTGATGAATACACCTTATCAGCGTGTCGCCTCCGGTTTTGAACAGCTCGGCTGGTAAGCCATCAGCCCCTGCTGCCTTATTATTCTTCAGCCGATTTATTGCTGTCTTTACCTCATCTTGGCTGGGCGGTATACATTCAATACCATCTTCTGGGATTGGGACTGTGGTATCTTCGTCGTCTTCGCTGCTATTGGATACCAACAGATTTGAAAAATGTTCTTTCCATATCCTGAGTACACTATCTGTATCAGTTACCAAATTACCTTGCTGGTCTCTACAGGAGGATGTGCCTGTACCAAAGCCATCAGTTTGATGCTTGACTCTTTGGTAGAATTTTTGGACTTCATTCTGGCTCCTGTACATCTCGATTTTTTCACACTCCCGCTTTTCCATCTCTCTCTTTTTCCTGCGGAAAAGACGTTTCTCCTCTTTCCTTTTCTCCCTGTATTTCTCTCGTGCGCTACGCGTTGCTACGGATTGTAAAATAGCCCTTGGTGGAGGTCTGTGGTATCCAAGTATGGATTTTGCGGCTGTTTGCATGGAGTGGGCAATGCTTTGCCATTGCGCTGATATGTTATCGGGACGAGGAGTGCTTTGATTAAGCAATTGGGCCAGATGAGTGGAATATGCTGTGGCTATCTGTTGTGATTGCAGCTTACCGATGTCTAACTTTCGTGTTGTGTCTGTTCGTACTTTGTTTGCTACGTTTAAGCGGGTGCGTACCTTTGCTGCAACAAGGTAGTGGTCCGAATCAATGTTTGCGCCTCGGAACGATCGTACATCCAACACACTCGATGAATGTCTTCCATCTATCACAACATGATCAATTTGATTTCTTGTTTTCTGATCTGGAGACAGCCAGGTGCACTTATGAATATCGAGATGATTAAATCTGATACTGCTAACTACCATGTTTTTTGCAGCTGCAAAGTCTATCAGCCTCATACCATTGTCAGATGTTTCACTGTGGAGGCTGAATTTCCCGACTGTTAGGCCAAAGATATTCTCCTTTCCAATTTTGGCATTAAAATCGCCTAGAATGATTTTAATGTCATGGGCAGGGCAACGGTCATATGTTTCTTCTAAGCGCTCGTAAAATATATCTTTGGTCTGTTCGTCCTTTTCTTCAGTGGGAGCATGAACGCAAATAAAGCTAATGTTGCAGAATTTAGCTTTTATTCGAATTGCAGCAACTCTTTATTCACTGGGGTAAAGCTGGATACCAGATGTTTTAGTCTCCGACTAACTACGAATCCGCAACCAAACTCATGCTTTACGTCATGGCAGCTATAATACAGTGTGCCACCTTTAGGTGTTGTTGTGACGCCTTTCCCAATCCATCGTATTTCCTGTATGGCAGTAATATCGGTCTTGTACTTTTCAAGTACGTCTGCCAATGCGAAGACTGCACCTTCTCTATAAAGAGTGCGAACATTCCAGGTGCAGATTCGCAGATCATGGTCCTTAAAGCGTTTGCGGGGTTCGTCAACTTTAGAGGGGTTCGTTTTTCTTTTCTTTCGTTTTTTCATAGTAGGCTGTTTTTTCTAGGGGAGGGATACTAACCCGACGCCCAAACCCAAGTGTTTAACGTTCCTATGGGTGAACGCGCGGCACATGTTAGCTCACTACCTTTAACAGGTGTTAAAGGCAGTTCCCAAGGTGACACCACGGGGAGGTCAGTGTCCACTTGGGGTGAAAGAGGGACCAAGATAAATCCTGGGCTTTGCCATGTTAAAACCGGTCAGGACCGTTGCTTGGTATCTTCCATCCCCTACAAAGGACCAATGTATCTAACAAAATAGGAGCCATGTCTAATTTACACCTGAGAATGTCTTCATTAATATAAGTCACTTTTGCTGAAATGCTCCCAGCCAAACCTGGAATATTCGTCAATACAATTTAAATAAAAATAAAAAATAATTAAAAAATGAAGTTACAGTGTTTTATTTATAAGTGCAGCAAAAACTGGAAAATAATTTTAAGCTTAGCCTCAATAAGTATTTTCTGCAGTTTATGGAATCTTGTCGAATCGAATGAAATTCAATGCAGCAGGTTTTGCTTGCGGCTCCTTTCCCGACTGTTAACAATTTTTCGAGGGCAAATTGAATATGCTGTGGCTATCTGTTGTGATTGCAGCTTACCGATGTCTAACTTTCGTGTTGTGTCTGTTCGTACTTTGTTTGCTACGTTTAAGCGGGTGCGTACCTTTGCTGCAACAAGGTAGTGGTCCGAATCAATGTTTGCGCCTCGGAACGATCGTACATCCAACACACTCGATGAATGTCTTCCATCTATCACAACATGATCAATTTGATTTCTTGTTTTCTGATCTGGAGACAGCCAGGTGCACTTATGAATATCGAGATGATTAAATCTGATACTGCTAACTACCATGTTTTTTGCAGCTGCAAAGTCTATCAGCCTCATACCATTGTCAGATGTTTCACTGTGGAGGCTGAATTTCCCGACTGTTAGGCCAAAGATATTCTCCTTTCCAATTTTGGCATTAAAATCGCCTAGAATGATTTTAATGTCATGGGCAGGGCAACGGTCATATGTTTCTTCTAAGCGCTCGTAAAATATATCTTTGGTCTGTTCGTCCTTTTCTTCAGTGGGAGCATGAACGCAAATAAAGCTAATGTTGCAGAATTTAGCTTTTATTCGAATTGCAGCAACTCTTTATTCACTGGGGTAAAGCTGGATACCAGATGTTTTAGTCTCCGACTAACTACGAATCCGCAACCAAACTCATGCTTTACGTCATGGCAGCTATAATACAGTGTGCCACCTTTAGGTGTTGTTGTGACGCCTTTCCCAATCCATCGTATTTCCTGTATGGCAGTAATATCGGTCTTGTACTTTTCAAGTACGTCTGCCAATGCGAAGACTGCACCTTCTCTATAAAGAGTGCGAACATTCCAGGTGCAGATTCGCAGATCATGGTCCTTAAAGCGTTTGCGGGGTTCGTCAACTTTAGAGGGGTTCGTTTTTCTTTTCTTTCGTTTTTTCATAGTAGGCTGTTTTTTCTAGGGGAGGGATACTAACCCGACGCCCAAACCCAAGTGTTTAACGTTCCTATGGGTGAACGCGCGGCACATGTTAGCTCACTACCTTTAACAGGTGTTAAAGGCAGTTCCCAAGGTGACACCACGGGGAGGTCAGTGTCCACTTGGGGTGAAAGAGGGACCAAGATAAATCCTGGGCTTTGCCATGTTAAAACCGGTCAGGACCGTTGCTTGGTATCTTCCATCCCCTACAAAGGACCAATGTATCTAACAAAATAGGAGCCATGTCTAATTTACACCTGAGAATGTCTTCATTAATATAAGTCACTTTTGCTGAAATGCTCCCAGCCAAACCTGGAATATTCGTCAATACAATTTAAATAAAAATAAAAAATAATTAAAAAATGAAGTTACAGTGTTTTATTTATAAGTGCAGCAAAAACTGGAAAATAATTTTAAGCTTAGCCTCAATAAGTATTTTCTGCAGTTTATGGAATCTTGTCGAATCGAATGAAATTCAATGCAGCAGGTTTTGCTTGCGGCTCCTTTCCCGACTGTTAACAATTTTTCGAGGGCAATTCCATACTTTCTGAAGTAATGTCCTAAAAGCTCTAAATAACTCTGCCTGCCCCAACTCAAATGACTGATAAACACGAAAACTTTCGAATTGAGTATTCGATTTGGCCAAAATTTTGCATACAGTAAAATTTCTTCCAAACGTATGTACATCAAGGTTGAAGAAGTTCTATATTGGAAAACGTCTTCGGTTACCTCCCTCGCAAAAGTTCAAAATTTTAACTTAAGAGTGGTTTAAGGGCGGTTTAAGGATCGTATGCAAATTTTTACCAAAATACTTCTTGTGATCCTGTTAACAGATAATATGTGGTGAAAACCAAAAATGTTTTACAATCGATGAATCGCAGTTTCACCTATTCATAGAAAAAATGACAGAATTTTCCATGGGCAACATAATGATAGTGTATGAGTTTTCGATATATTCACTGCATCCACCTAAAATTGACGCTGACATTTTGAAGTCGGAATTTCGGGGTTTTTTGAATTTTTTAATAATACGGACGCGCAGCAAGATAATATTCCAAACTCATAATTGGATTATAGAACTCGTGATTTTACGTCGTTTAATGTATATCTCATGAGTGTGCTCCGTACAGCGTCCTAGTAATTGGAGTCTAAAGGCCAAAATTTGATGCGTGAATTTTCATAAAAAAAACTATCTTTTTGCGTTTAAAATTTACAAGTGTCATTCAATTTCCTTTTAACCCCGCGTGAAATTATTTTTTTTTTTACGCGGCGGGTCTAATGAGCCCTTTCTCGATCGATTCCATCCATTAAAACCGCGGATATAGATACCTTGGAAATAGGAAAATCAGCAAAAAATATATTTTGACAAATCCGCGTACTAAACAGCGATTTTCTTTGAAAATTTGTAGATATATGAAATCCTTTATACGCGACTATAATACGAGTATTTGCGAAAACGCGTGTCATAAATCGCAGAGATGTACGAGTAATATGGGTGTTTTACGCAAAATAAGAAAGTGGAGGCACATCCGACGTATTTTTGATGGGCGCTAATGAAACCGGATGCACATCAAAATCGTATGTATATTGCGCGACTTTTACCCAATTTAAGGTTATTGGCATTGTGAGATGCAACTAACGGCACACAATGCCCACTGAGTGAAATATCGAAATATGCATAGATATTGAAAGAGATTGATTCGCTGTATCCAAAATCGGATGCGCATCAACCGACTTTAATTAATTCGCGAAAACATGCTTTTTAATTTTAATATTTTTTGAATGATTGTAATTTCAATATTACTCTTAATTTCCTATCCTTATAAGTTATCACAGTAAGCAGTTAAGCTCTCGCGATTATAAACCATATTTCTTGATGAAGTTTTAGCAGTATACATTAATTATTGCATTGGATTTTAGCGAAATAGTTGGAGATCTCCCAAATATTTTTTTCTAGTCGAACCAAAAAAATATATTTGTAATAATATTTTAATAAAAATAAGTTTTTTTTTCTCTTTTGTTGTTGCTATAATATGCAATTTATAAAGCCAATGTTTACAATATCACTGTACAACACAAAAAATAATTACAAGATAATTCGGCCAGATTATGAAAGAGGACCGAAAAAAGAAGACACGTGTATCGGCGTTTTGAAAGTTTACGTCGAGAAGTAACCTAAATAGGCGTGACAAGTTCCGCCCATTTCTACAGGTTTTGAAATATTCGACTTCAGATTCCTTAGAATCCTTGCATTTTAGGTATAAAGTGTCTTCGACAATATTACTGACAACAATGCGAGGTATCTTTTTATGAAAAAAAATTAACCCTCATGCGAGTCGCTAAAGGGGTCTTTTTGGTCCATTTTTTCAAAAACGTTTAAAAAGTCCTTTAAAATGAGATCGTATCAGATCAAAATATTCTACAAAATTATTTGTCATAAAATTTTACTATAGGTCCCCGAATTCGCCAAAACTCTAAATCGTACCTAAACGCCAGGAATCTGCCGAAAGTACAATCACGCTTTAGGGTTAATGTTGTACTTTATCTGAGTTTATTAAGTTTTGTCCCACAAAAATTCATTCTAGATAGAAAACGTCAAAGACAAAAATATTCTCCATTAAATTTCAATATAAGTCGCGAATAAATGAAATATGTATTTACAATAGATATCAAGAAAATATATACATCAAGTTTGCCAACAAAATACCCAAATATTTATACCCTATACCACAATGTGGAAAAGGGTATTATAAGTTTGTTTTGGTAAAAATTCATGTAACACCGCGAAATATTCGTCGGAGACCCTCAATGTGGTATACCAATCTTCATATCTCGACGAGATAAAGCGATTTTGAGATGTGTGTCCATTATAAATTGTAAACACGCTCCAGGCCGCAATTTTGGACCGATCGTCACGAAATTTTGTATGGAGGTCGGGTTCAGATCAGAATAGATCCCTATTCTTATTGGTGATGATCGTCAAATATTTAGCGGGTGAAATGGACCAAAAACATAATATTTATCCAATTTTCTAGCGGCTCTGTAGGTCTCAATAATAGTCCGATCAACGCGTAATTTTAAATAAGGTAAGAGTATATCACAAAGGAGAAGCTTGCAATTTGAGATGGCGATCGGATAATATTTAGAGGGTTAAACGGACCAAAACTTTTGTGTGAAAATTGTGAAAATTACAAATATATAGCTTATATCTTAATTCCTGGAAGTGACATTCCGGACAAGTGAGATATACTTGAAAGTGGAACGCTTGACCTTTTAATTGATGCAAATTATGTTGGTGTGCATGATCAGATAACAGAGTTACAGCCTAATATATTCCGTTATTTGTTTGTAGTGTAATAATAAACTCGCTAGAAGTCGCAATTATACATCAATAGTCACGAAATTTTGTACCGGGTAAGAGTATAGGTCGAAAAAGATGCCTACAATTTTCAATGATGATCTGATATTCTTTAGCGGGTGAAATGGACCATTACTTTTGTATGAAAAATATAAAAATTTTATTTTTGGTCGATATTTTAATTCCTTGAGGATATATTTCGCAAAGCAGCCTACATGTGGGAAAAAAACTACTGACCTTTCCTCTGATGTAAATTGCAATAAAGTGTTTGCTATATAACGGGCCTACTGCCTAATATATAATGGGTTCTGTGTAGAGAACCACATTTTTATCCCATGCGTCATATTGTCTCTCCAAAAGTTTATGTAACACCACGAAATATTTGTCCTAGACCCCATATTTGGTATGCCAAAATTCATATCTCGACGATATAAAGCGATTTAGCGATGTGTGTCCGTCCATTAAAAATTGTAAACAAGCTTAAGGCCGCAATTATGGACCGATTGTTACGAATTTTTTAAGGAGGTTGGGTTCGGGCCAGAATAGAAATGATTAGTTTTTGGTGATGATCGTGAAATGTTCAGGGAATGAAATGGACCAAAAACAAAATTTTAACCAATTTTGTAGCGGCTCTGTAGGTCAAAATAATAACCCGGAAAATTTTAAACAAAGTTTGAGTTTATGATGAAGAAGAAGCGTACAAACCAACGTGAAGATCAGATAATACTTAGCGGATTAAATGGACTGAAACTTTTGTGTGAAATTGGTAAAAATTTCAATAACGTAGCGGTTACACAACGGAAGTAGTAGTACTACATAAGTGGGTTTCATTACATTTTAGTTTGTGTGAACTAAATTTTCCTTTCCTGCTACAAAAATGTCTTTGTCATGCTAGATAACTTTTTGGTTTTTGGTCATAAGTATTATACATTACATCTCTGATATTTGATAATTAAATTTTCACAATCATTGAAAAGAAGTTCCGTGGAGAGCGATTGTCCAGGGATAGTGGTATAGGGTATCCCACGGCTCCGTCCAACTATAGACTTTTCTTACTTGTTTTTGAATAAATTAGTTTTGTTCTTTTTTCGGGTTGATGCATGAAAGTAACATGAAATTTAGTTTTAGACGAAAGATGTTAAAAGAAGAAATATTCTACACAAAATTTCACTATAAGCCCCAGAACAAACTTCATATCTAAGTAAAACACTTTGGTAAGAAAATGACGTTACAAAATTAGATATTATAGGTACAAATTATTTGTTAAACTTTTAGACACCTTATTAAAATTTATTCCATACTGAGTCAAAATCTCCTAAAATACTTCACTTTTTGGGGATTGTGTCAAAAGGAGAAATATTCCAAATCAAATTTCATTATGAGTCTCTGAACAAAAGAAATTTGTAGATATAATAATTAACATCTCCCGAAGCTTTTGCTTTTTATATATGATTTAGGACCATATTATACCGTTTTTATTCACATTTTCGTTATCTGTGGTCACAAAATATATTTTATTGATGTTTTTTTCATAATAAATTCTTTCAGAAGATTATGTGTGCTCGATCCAAACTGTTCTTGAAATATCTATGGTGAATATATATAGGGAAAATATTGACAACCCAGATCGGACTTTGCAAAATTACGTATTTTAGTACTATAAACTAAAATAAAGTCTTCAAGATAAGGCGAAGGTTTCTGATATTGTATGTGAAAATTCGGGGATAGCCTACGGCTATTGTCCAGTGAATATATATCTGACATACGAGTCCTAACATCCATGATTTTGGCATGGTCCTAAATACTATAATGACGGCTCTGATAAAATTGACTGAATTAACCCTAGAAATCCACAATGGGTAAAAAATATATTAACTCGGGAGGTACGGTTATATGGGGGCTATATCAAAACATGGACCCAGAGACCCCATTTTCAACACCAGATGTTCTCTTCATATAAGTAAGATTTAAGACAAATTTCATCAGCCTACGTCAAGTGGTTCGGCAGTTAAAGAGTTCTTACCCAATATTTGGGTAAATACTCGGGTATTTACCCAAGTATTTGCCCACTTGTTTTAAGTATTGTAAAACTATCCATTTTGAAACGATTTCACTACCTAAACCCAGAAATAGGGTGGAAGATGATGTATTGGCGATTCAATATAGTAAATACCCAAATAAATACCCACAAATGGGTATTTACCCAATTTATCGGGTATTTACCCACTGTCCATCTGTAGATATGTACGTAGATCTTGTCGACCTCCATAAGACATTATCGTTGCCCTTACTCCCATCTCTAACTAGAGAAAATCACT
Organism: Musca autumnalis; assembly: GCF_047663935.1. Taxonomy (NCBI): domain Eukaryota; kingdom Metazoa; phylum Arthropoda; class Insecta; order Diptera; family Muscidae; genus Musca; species Musca autumnalis. The sequence goes on from NW_027411644.1 coordinate 107,806,033, forward strand.
CTTCTTCCTATACTCTTTGACTGCTATCGTCAGATCTAATTTTTGTGAAAATAAAACTAAACTGTTTTAATAAACAATTCAATTGACCGCCAGTGTCATTAGAAATTGAAAATAATTTCATTTAAATTGTTTTCTTTTGTTTGCTGACAACAAAACTTAAGTATTGTCAGAATACTTGTTGTGTTTGTTGTAGTTTGCAAAAGGTAATATTAAGTGTGTCTGCGTACTCGATAATTTGTAATAATTATTACAAATGTTTCAAATTTTGACAGTTGTATAAAGAAAAAGTTGCTGTAAAAATTGTTTCAGCAACATTTAGTAAGTAAAAAAGACACACTAATTGTTGTTCGTCTTTGTGCAACAATAATTTCGGCTCAAAATCTACTCTGTAGAATCTGAGCCCCTACAAGTCCTTTCGATCGTACTGGAACTTGTACACCTTACTTTTTTAAAGTAAGGGACAACAAAAATTATCAGAAACAACAAAGACTCTACCCTTTCTACAATTTTGCAAATATCGTTTTGAATATTTTCAAAAGTCAACATAAAATCAAAAGAGGGCATTTGACATCTATCCAACTCTTATGATTTTCATACATTTGCATTATATTTCAATAATTTACATTAATGTTGTTCCATTTTTTCAGTGTTTTTGTTTCAGACTTTAATTGAACATCGTGTAATTGAAATGTTATCCAATTTGACTGGTGGCGTTTGTTGGCTTTTTTCTGCTCAGTTGTATGATTGGCTTTAGTTAGTCTTTCATATCGACGGAACATTTATCCAATGAAAATGTTACCATTCAAGCAACAACTGTCTGCATTTCATTACATGGTATTATCAATTATTGTTTTTTTTTTTTCTTTTGCAACATTACTACTGTTGCCAATTTTGTTGTTGTTTGTGGAGCATTAGTTGTAGTTGCCGACGCTATTGTTAAATGTCATTGTTTTAACTTTTTTGTTGTTGGCAATTTTACCCTCATTTATTAGTGCAAAAAAATACGAAACATCAGACAATGAATGACGACGATATGTGTTCCTAAAGTAAGCATGGTGGCGATTGTTTCAGTGATACCCGGCGATGTCATTTATACCCCTTCCTTTCGTGGATTTCGTTCATTATTCGTTATTATTGTTTATTTTATGTCTTGTGTCATTGATGATGATTTTCAACAATTTTATTAAAGTTTTTCAATATTTGTTGGAACGTGAGTGTTTTTTTTTTTTGCTTTCTACTGGCAATTGTCTTTTCAATTTACTTTAGTGTCCGTTTTATTTGCAATGCAAGTTTAATTTAAGTTGATGGTCTTTTGTTGTTTGCAATATTAATTAGAAGTGGAAAAGGATAGCTGTGTTAATGTGCTGTGTGAAAACCAAATATATACTTATTTTTTATACTAAACAGAACGTTTTATTCCATGAGCCGAATTAAGAATAGATTTCCAATCGTTCCGATTTCTGCATTACTTCTCCACTACAATTTGGTCTTTCCATCGGAGTTTTAAGCTTCCCTTGGGACGTATAACATTAAGTCGCTCGTATTCATTAGGGCAATGTTTTTAAATACGATTCGGTGAAAAAAAGAAAAAACGTTTATATTTTATATGCTTCATTTGATTTTAAATAAACGCATAAAATATAGCGATTTGGCAAAAATTATGTACTAGACTTCTTAAGAATTATCTGATGCTTGGTTTACATTACGAAATCCACTCGATTTTAACTGTCAATTCCTTTGCGTATGCGTCAAATGAAAACTCATCTGAAATCCATTGGATTTCGTTTGACGTTTAATCAATGGAATTGACAGTTGAAATCGAGTGGATTTCGTAAATGTAAACCAAGCATGATATTGAAAAATTCAATAAAAATAGGCATATGTATGAAAGATCACGGTGCTCTTGAACCAAATTTAAATGGAAGATGCTTACGCCTGGGAAGTTTTTGCGGATTCTGGAACTATTATGTTCATAGATGAGAAAAATCAAAAAACTAAAAAAAATTGCCGGAGCGCTTTTTAATTTTCTTATGATATCTTCGTAGTTTGTACTCTTATTGAGATATAGAAGTCCAAACTAGGACAATATATTGACTGTATCGCCTTCTTATAAAACAATGTCATGACTGCAATTTCCCAACTTAAACCTATATATTTCAAAAATGGTACAACCTAGGAAAAAATTAAATTAAATCTGGAAGCAATTTGACTATTATTTTATTCCTTTAACTCCCACTGAAGCATAGGGCGCTAACAAGTTCATCCCAGGTCAACCCTATGGATCTCATTTCGGCTTCTGTGGAACGTCTCCAGGTTTTCTTTGGTCTTCCAACCCTTCTTCCATCTTGGCTTAACGGATTCCAGCGTATAGCTTGTTTTGCTATATTATTATCATAATATACGTAGAATCCGGCGAAGACAGCGATTAATAAAAACTTGTATTTGTTTTGTAACGCCGTTGGTGACCTTCCACGTCGTACATCCATACAGCAACACAGATTTGACATTGGATTCGAATATACGGAGCTTTGTTCGTAGGCTTAAGCTGTTGTTTTGCCAAATCGGTGCCAGCATTCCAAATGCTGCTTTAGCTTTACTAATCTTTGCTTCTACATCTACTTCTGTGCCACCGTCCGGGTCCACCAAGCTTCCCAAATAACAAAATTGGTCTACTGAGGCAAAGCATTGACCTCCTGCGTGTAACTGTTGTTCGTTGTTTGTCATGTATTTGGTTTTTGCTGAATTTATCTGTAGGCCTGTGCCTCTCAGGTTCTCTTGGAGGTTTGTGACAGATTGTGTTAAGTCTCTGGCTCTGTTTGACAGTAGGCATATGTCATCTGCATGGGCCAAATAAATTAAAAATGTCCCATCGATTCGCCATTTCATACCTTTCCGATCAAACGGAGTTGCAGATAATACGTCCTCGATGACAAGCAGAAATAACCCTGCAAACATTTTTTTCAAATTTTTAATCGCTTAAAGATAATCTGCGATTCGCGGGGAAGATCAATTCAATCGCGGAAGAGCGCGCCTAATGATAACCTGCGAATCGCCGACATAAAGTAACTGTGTCCGGGAAGCGAATCGCGAGGAAGAATCGCAGATTAATCATCTGGAAGATCTTCAGAAGATCAACATGTAAAGAAAAATTAAAAAAAGAATAGAACAATTGTTTTTTGTTTCTTTTATTTGTTGTTTAGTTTTCTGCTTTTGTCTTCTTTTCTGCTTTGTTATGGTTTTTAATTATTCCTTTATTGTGGTTATTTGTTATAGGCACTGTACTCAGTACTGTTTCCTCAGTCACTATGTTGTCTTTTGGTTAAACTTGGCAAAACCTGGACATGTGTGGTTTGTCAATACTCATAATATTATACGTGCCATTTATATCAAAGTTATGTAGAAAGTGTATATGAGAATTATATGCAACAAAATCAAAAATGTTAGTAACAATCATCTGTTGCTCTTCCAGAAGAGTCTTCTGTGATTCCCAACGGCGATCATTTGAAAAATGTAAGAAAAAATGTAAACAATCACCCAATGGTCGCCGTGGGGAATCACAGAAGATTAATCTAAGCGAACAATCTTCCAAAAATTGAAAAAATGTTGGCAGGGAAGATAAGCAAGAGAATGCAACCTTGTCCTATTCCACACACACAACTTTAAAAATTTTAGACAATTTTCCCTTTTGCAAAACGTAGCAGTTTGCGCCATTGTAGCTTTCTTTTATGAGGTTTATAAGCTTAGGCGTGACACCTCTTTTCTGCAGGGAATTTCAAATGCAGGCACGGCAGGCAAGGTTAATGCTGTCGAAAGCCTTTTCAAAATTGACGAAAAGTAGATGCAGCTCTGAATTAAATTCAACACTTTTCTCAATAATTAACCGGATGGTATTTAGATGGTCCGCGCATGAGCATCCACTTCGGGATCCGGCTTGTGCTAAGTTTATAGAATCCTCCTGGTGATCTTTGATTCGGTTGAGAATAAATTTGTCAATTATTTTTGCTATTGTCGGTAGCACACAAATACCACGCCAATTTCCACATTCCTATAAATCTCAATTTTTAGCAATTTTTACAATTATGCCATCTTTCCATTCGCTCGAAAAGGTCTCTTGCTCCCAGACTTCAGATATTAAAGGGAGAAGGATTTCCGCAGTTAGATTTATATCGGCAATACATCGCGCTTATTTCGTACATCCAATAAGCATTTCTGGAAGCGTCGGCTAATGGCAATATGATCTATTTGATTGGCAGTGGCAGTCTTGTGGCAGTCTTTATGTTCGAAGATGGCGCCACCAATAACCATTCTTCGTGCGTTGCAAAAGTCCACGAACCGTTCTCCATTATCATTTCGTGTTCCCAGTCCGTGTTTGCCCATTACATGGTGTAGTGCTGTATTGTCGGTGAGAACCTTTGCATTTAAATCGCCCATAACGCATATTATATCTCCACGAGGAATTTTATCATAGATTGCATTTAGTTGGCTGTAGAAAAGATCCTTTGCTCTTTCGGAGGCGCACTCGGTTGGGGCATAGCACTGAACGACGGGCGGTCATAATTCTGTCAGAAAACGGTGTCCATGACATTAGACTTTTTTGAGCCTGTGTGGTTAATAGCAGCCTCACACCCGATTCATGGTTACTGCCAATAGGTTTCCCAGAATATGGGAATTTGGTATTACAGTTGGGGGAGACATATTCACCTGAGCCGTTCCAACGTACTTCACTGAGACCCAGTATGGAGATCCCATATCTTAACATTTGACGTTCTACTTGAAGAAACATGGAATGCATATATGTCACCTCATCGTCATCGCTGTATCTGAGCGTTCTCACATTCCAGAATGCAATCATAGTCCTTATACGATATCCAAAGGTCGTCAACGAGTATTCCGGTTCATTTCTGCAATTTTTGATTAGCGATTCGGTAGCAAGAACATTTCAGAAAAGTGGGTTGCCGGCCTGCCTTTCCTAGTTTGGTGATAGGGCTGCTTTCTATGCGTCCAAACACGCACACATGTGACGGGCATATTTGGGACTCTGCTTCAGTGACTTTCTCCAACAGTTTTCACCTACTTACCTGAGACGCCACCGTTGTGTTTTTTGTGCGTAGGTTATTTGTATTATATCTGCTCTGTTTTGTTAATGGTTACCTAATTGAATTTCCTTGACATTTTTACGGTGTCCTGTATTATAATATTTATTCGAATTTTCTTACTCTCTAAAAGGGTCCAGTACCAGCTGAATTCACTACTTACCTATGAACAGGGACGTACGCAGGATTTCATTTCGGGGGGGGGTCCAACTTGACCAAAAATCATGAAAATTAAAAATGTTGTGTATCGTTACATAAAGCTATTTTAAACGTTTTTTAGTTGATTTTATGTATCTGCAATATTGCCACAAAGTATATACATTCAATAGAGAGAGATCACAATATTTTAGAAACAAGATTGAAATTTTATTTTAGAAACAAGATTGAAAATTTGTATCGTTACATAAAGCTATTTTAAACGTTTTTTAGTTGATTTTATGTATCTGCAATATTGCCACAAAGTATATACATTCAATAGAGAGAGATCACAATATTTTAGAAACAAGATTGAAATTTGGAATATTAGTCCTTGGATGTATAGAATTGAAAATGAACCGTATCAGACCACGTTCGGTATAGTCCCCATACAAAAGTGTTTAACCAAATTCTCCAACAGAATTGAAGCAATAACTAAAAAATATTTCAAATGAATATTACCCATATAGATTTACGTTTTGGTGTATCCTAGAATTTTCACCCACATTACCTCTTATTTGGCATTTTGGGTTCTAAATCCCGCAGAAAATAGATTTCGAAAGATTTTCTATAATTCAAGGCAATTAGCATAATTTTTAAAAATATCGTAAGTAAAATGGATTTTGGAAATCCTTTTGGTGGGAGAACCTCCAAGCAAAAAGTGGTGAAAATAGATCCACGTTCGAATACAGGGATTGCAATCGCGAATATGTCGAATAGAGATATACAGTGGTTGGAGGATATAAACAGTTCGGCCGAACCGCTTTTTCTTCATTATAGTACATATCCAGATATCACACACTAACTTCAGCCGAATTAAAAAAAGTTGTTTATTATTGTAAGAAAATAATTTTTTTAATGACATAAAAACACCAAAACTTTACTATTTTACCAAAAGCGATAGATTCAGTAAAATCCAACTTAAAATTCAGAAAATTACATTAAAAAAGAAAACATTTTTATCAAGAGCCGGGCGATACAATCTACGACTTATAGACTCCGAATCCAGTACGCAGTACTGTTTGAGAGTCCTGAAAAAATAGGTTAAGTCGAAAAACTCCATCTGATACCTCAATGGTTGTTGTTCCCGCTTATTTATATCTTAACTGTACGACTAGAAGTTTATGGACTCGATGACATTAAAAACTTTCCAAAGACCAATCACTTCTGTCGGCACAGCAGAGGCAAACTTATGAAAATTCATAACTTTTGTTCTCTGGAAAACAATTAAAAAAGTGACAGCCTGTGTGAGCTGAGACTTTAATATCGAATCGAATACGGGCTACATAGCCAAAAATTCTTCTATAAATTGTATATCCTTCAAGTTTCAGATAATATGGATAATATTTGGGGTATACAATTTCACGATTAAAGAAAGCCCAAATGTGTTGCACTTTTGTACAGAAGATACCTAAAAGAATCGACTGATATAGTCCATTTTGGAAGTCATTCCTTTTGATAGTTATGGTGTCAAGCCGTCAATTTAGTTGGTCGCCGTAAGATTTAGAGCTTTTGGACCAATCCTGACATAACCATGGACTTACCCACGAAAAATACAATATCGCTGTAAACAAGACAGCAAGGAGTACCATTGGTCAAAATGTGTAATGACTCTTCGAATAGCCCTTAAACTACACTTATGTTGAATTTTGTGAGGGATGTATCCGAAGATGTTGTCCCAAATTGACTCTCTTGGTACTTGATATATCAAGCTGTTTGTAGAAAATTAAGTTTTGTTGAAACTGAAGTATGGGGTATTGTAACTCAGTTTTACTATACCATAACTTTTGACCGCATTTCGGTAAAATAAACTGTTTTAGCCCGATTCACCGAGGGGTTTCTTAAAATAATAATTTGAGCGAAAGCTGTGGTCGTACTAATGTAAAAGAATCGGAAAAAATCGTTGAAGGAAACGAGTTTCATTATGTTATTTTCCAATTAGTGCTTTTACAACACAATGTAGAGCTTAATGCTCAAAGGAGGAGTTAAAGAGTACACTTCAGAGTTGAGGTTTCTAATGTATGATTTTTTAATATATCCACTGTATCTACCTCAAACGGATGCTGACATTTCGAAACCTGAAAAATGGAGTTTTTTGAATTTTTGCTCTAATCGGGACGCACAGCTGGATTTCCCTAAAAGCTTACTATTTGATTGTAGTACTCGCGATTTCGCATTTTTTAATGTATAACTTGAGGGTGTAGCCCTCACAGAACCACAGTAATCTGCGCCCAAACACGAAATTTTTGTGCGTAAATTTTTCTCAAAAACCTATTTTTTTGGTTTAAAATTTACAAACGTAAATTTAGTTTTTATATGTTCTGAATCTAACAAGCCACGACGTGTAATAATCCACCCACTAGATCGGCGGATATGATACCCCTCAAATTTAAAAAATTTGAAAATAAGTTATTTTGAAAATATCGCATATTAAAACGCCTTTTGGATGTGTCAGTTCTACTTAAATAAATAGTTCGATACGCGCGTTTAAACTGCGCGAAAACAGATATTTAAAAACTCTCGTAAATCCAGAGATATAATAGATTTTTTCTAAAAATTGAGTGCGATGCTACATCCACGGTTCTTGATGGATAGTATTGAAACGGCATAGAATGATGTATTTTTTAATGGTGATTATTAAAATCGGATGCGCATAAAATGTAAATGAACTTCGCGGAAATTATGATCATTTTACTGTATTTATCACCCTAATATGCAGCAGATGTTACATCGTGGCCGCCAAATAGAACTTGACAAACTGTACATCAAATAAAAGGGATTGGTTCGCTGTGTTGGAAAATCGGATGCGCATCATGTCATTTTCATAATTACGCGGTTTATATCCGTCTCAAATGTTGTACTATTCAATATAACATTATTTTAACGTTATGCCACAATTGGAATTCCTTGTGATTTAATATAAGGTTCGAATAATATTATTCAATAGAAAAACTATAAGCGACAAATTTGTTACAACGGAATATCATCAAAATTTTGACGAAAATGCCAAAGAACTCAAAAATTTTTCTCCAACTTTTCCTATAAAACCATAAAAAATAAAATTAGAATAATATGATTTTAATTTTTTTCGTAATATTTTCTTCGTATTTTTGCAAATAACATAAATACTATAGCTCCACCCTTCACAACTTAGGTTTCCTTTTATTCCTCAAAATGTCTAGATGCTGTTATAATTTTTTTATATAGTTTTCGTAAGTATGAGCGCTATTGTTTCAAAAAAATGTTTGTAAATACGTGAAATTATTTAACAAATTTGATTTTTCGCGAATCCTTTGAGGACTTTGCGATTATTTTTTGCATCATCGCAAAGGTTAGGAATTCAGTTAACGATAATAGGATATAACAGCTAACTGTATTAAGCCACGATTTCTTTAGAATTTTTTCTAATTGTCATAATTAAAACGGTCATATCTTTTGCGCTCAACGATCAAAGTTAGTAACGAAAACAGATTTGGAATACTGATTTTTTTCTTAATCTATGTACCAATTGATGTAGTATAAAATTTTTTTTTTTTTTTTTTGATTTTTTTAATGTGGAAAAGACAATTTTAGACATTTTTCCTGATATGTACGTAAGGAAGTAATTTTAGGATGTTCAAAGTTTCGGTCAAATCGGATAATTGAAATTCTATGTTGGAGGAACCTGAAAGAGTTGATCGATATAATCCATATTCGAACCTAATCTATGCCTGGAAAAAATCGATTTGGACTTTCGAGAGTTATTGTGCTCAAGATTATAGGGAAACATTTTGAAGTCTTGTGGGGAAAACCGATATGACTTAATGTTTGGATAAAATATTGGGAGATCCAAAATTTGAACCAAATCTATTGATCTGTTCGGATGAACTGGAATAAATCGACTCCAAATTGTTTGAAGCGGGTTTCGTCAAAACATTATTTCGCTGAGGTACATTTTTATCGTTAGCCTAACGGCTGATGGTACAATATCACGGTGCTCCTGAACCAACGTTAAATGAAAGGAGCTTACAACTGGGAATAAATCATAATAAATAAATCACGGCCTAAGTTGTTAGGTTTTCGCGATTTTGAAACCGCAAGTCTTATCGAAAATGTTTTAGCTGTGAACATTTGTTTGATTTGTTCCTAGGTTTTACCATTTTTATGATATAGAAGTTGAGGTCACATTTTTATGTTTTTTGTTAGGTTTTCGCGATTTGCATGAAAACGGTAAGTCTTATCGAAATGGGACTAGAGCAAATCTTATAGCTGTTAAAATTCTCTACAAGATTGGCATTCGTATTTTTCCTAGGTAGTACCATTTTTGAGATACATATATAAGTTTAAGATAGGAAATTGCAGTCATGACATTGTTTTATAAGGAGACGATACAGTCAGTGAAATGAAACCTACAACAATATCATAAAGGACAATATTGTAGAAAATTTTCACTGCTACAACATTTTCTTTAGTTCCATTTCCCAGCAAAATCAAAAAAAAAAAAAAACTAAGAAACCCCAAAAATGTGAACTTTGACCGCGATTTATTTAAAAAGCGCTACGGCGATTTTTTGATTTTTCTCATCTATGAACCACCAATAAACCCAGGTGCAACCTTCTTTCATTTAAAGTTGGTTAAAGAGCGCCGTGATATACAATACAAATTGCAAATTGGAAAAAAATCAGATGTGCATGCTATTTATAGCAGATATTATCACTTTATGATACACAACAATAAATTAATAATTAATAAATTTTTCTCCATTATTTTCTTACAATATTTAGCAATAAGTTGATATAAAATAGGAATACAAAATTTTGATTAAGGCAGTAAAACAATTTTCTAATTGGTTTTCGAGATATACTCCACAGAGAACCCATGATATGTCGTACATATTGTCCAATAGACATTTCCTTTCATGTACATTTAATCCGTACAATACTGAATTTGTAATCGTTTTGAATACAGAATGAGTTTAAAGCCTCAAGGCCTTTATATTCATTACAGAATTCCACAACACTGACTTGGCATAAAAAAGGAATTCAGTTTTACTGGAAGTTTCTCTCAAAAAGAGTATTTAAAGAAAAAAATTTTAAATACTTCTTAGACAACTTGTTAATAAAGTACATTTTCAGTACATAACCTTCAGAACAATATAAGTTTTCATTTGAAATTTCAAAAACAAAAAATTATTTTAGAGAAAAAACGTAATAATTTGTTAAAGTAGCTTAAAAAATGTAGTTGGATCAAACAATGTAGTTGGATCAAACCATTAATTTTTTGACCGATTTATAGCGAAAAACCATCTATTTTCCGTTAAAATCTAAATTTTGATTTGATACTTCACAATTTTTTAAGAGGATTTTTATACCCTACACCACTATGTGGAAAGGGTATTATAAGTTTGTTTTGCAAAAAATTCATGTAACAACGCGAAATATTCGTCGGAGACCCCCAATGTGGTATACCAATCTTCATATCTCGGCGAGATAAAGCGATTTTGAGATGTGTGTCCGTCCGTCCGTGTGGCCGTCTGTCCATTATAAATTGTAATCAAACTCCAGGTCGCAATTATGGACCGATCGTCACGAAATTTGGTATGGAGGTCGGTTTCACATCAGAATAGATCGCTATTTTAAATGGTGATGATCGTGAAATATTTAGCTGTTGAAATAGACCAAAAACATAATTTTTATCCGATTTTGTAGCTGCTCTGTAAGTCGTAATAATAGTCCGATGACCTCGAAAATTCGAACAAGGTAACAGTATATGACAAAGAAGATGCTTGCAATTTGAGATGGCGATCGGATGATGTTTAGAGGGTTAAATGGACCATAACTTTTGTGTGAAAATTGTGAAAATTTTTAATATACCGGTTATATCTTTTTTTCCTGGAAGACACATTCCGCCCACGTAAATAATATTTGGAAGACCAACTCTTGCCCTTTTTATTGATCCCAATTATATTGATTTACGCGGTCAGATAACAGAGTTACAGCCTAATATATCCAATTTTTTGCTTGAAGTGTAATTATAAGCACACTAGAGGTCGCAATTATAGCTCAATAGTCACGAAATTTTGCACGAGGTAAGGGTTTAGGTCGAAGAAGGTGCCTACAATTTTGGATGATGATCCGATATTATTTAGCGGGTGAAATGGACCATTAATTTTGTATGAAAAATATAAACATTTTATTTTTGGTCGATATTTTTATTCCTTGAGGACATATATATTTCGCAAAGTAGCCTACATATGGAAAAATAAATACTGATATTTCCACTGATGCAAATTGCAATAATGTGTCTGTTAGATAACGGACCTACTTCCTAATATATAATGGGTTCTGTGCATAGGCCACAATTTCCTCTCATACTACAAATTGTCTCAATCATGACAGAGAAATTTTCAGTTCAGTTTTCCAATTGAATTTTTATACAAATATTGCAGCATGGGGACGCCTCGCCACCTATTTTATACCCTCAGGTTATACCTTTAGATTAATACAAATACTCCCGAACAGATCTACCGATTCGAAAGAATTTTGCACTTCGTAACATTTTGCCCAAACTTAGTTTAATTTCGAAGATGGACTATATCGGTTCACTCCTTCGGGCATCGCCCCCACAAAAGTTCAAACTTTTTCTGAAAAATTGTGTGAACGATAACTGTCGAAGTACGAAATCGATTTGGTCCAAATGTTCCATATATTATTCCTTCCAGATATAGATCGGGTAAGACTATATCGGTCCACACCTTCGAGTCCCTCGCACACAAAATTTGGAAAAGTGAAATTTAAGAGTCCTATCGAATCGTTTTGATTTTTTTCAGCAGATTGTCCTTGCGGCCCACTTTACGATGGTACAATTGCAATGACAAGTCCATACCTCCAGAGATTATGGCCGAAAAGGTCCAAGAAACCCTGATAAAGAAGCAAGAAACTTAACTAAAATGGCAAATCCGCAAGATAACTCTCAAGGGGATTTTCTGATTGGTCCAAACTTTGCACATCCTATTATTTTATCCAGTAATGTATCAGGTTGGGATATGGACTATATCGTTCCCGTCCTTTGAGTACTTCCTACACAAATTTTGGGAATAGTGCAGTTTGAGGACCAGTCTCGGATCTATTTGAATGTTTTTGAATAAGGTTCTTTTCACTGTACGTATTGCAACGGTACAATTTTTCCGGAGTAAGTCCATACTTCCTGAGATAATAGTCCAAAATTTCCAAAATTCTCAAACTTTTCAAATATCAGAAGTTAACTTACTACAATATATTTGGTATACGATATCTACAAAATACATAATATATATATTTATATATATATACGGCTGAGAGAGTGTCCTAAGTTGAGAGTGTCCTAAGTTGCCACTTGTAGAGAAGTTTTTCATGGCTTCAATACTCAGGAAATATCGGCAGCATTACAAGGAATCATATCCCGACATTCAGCGTGCAAAGTGGTTGCACATAGATAATTCCTAAAGGTTATGGTGTAGGGTATCACATGGTCGGCCCCGTCCGACTATAGCCTTGCTTACTTGTTTTTTTTTTAATTTCGTTTTGCTTAAGGACAAGATTATTTTTTATTGTTATTTATTGAGTGAAAGCAACAAGATGAAACAAATCTTATAATTACAGAACAATAGTATAAAAAACACATTTTAAAAGGATAAAAAACACAAATTAATTTATATAAAAAATTATTTTTAAGGAAGTAAAAAATTAAAGAAATTTAATGTACAGTGTAATGATTGACAAGTTTTTTCTTAAATGTGAACACATTGCTGATGTTTTGTAGATCATTTGGTAGAGCATTCCAAAGACGTATGGTGTTAACGAAAATAGGGCCCACTCTTGAACATGATAGGGCCCACTCTTTAACATAATAGGGATACGCAGTGAAATGCAATAATCGGTTTTTCAATTATTCGGTTTTCGTGACAGGTTTTCGACTTTCGATTATTCGTTAACCGCCGGAAACCGATTATAATCGACCATTTTCGTTGATGCGATCATCGCAGGGGTGCCAAGTTGGTGGTTTTCCCGCTACTTGTGGTGATTTTTGACGTACAAAAACCACTGTTTAAGCAGGAATGTCAACTGTTTTAAGGTAAAAATCGCTACAGACCTATGGTGCGTATGTGGCTGTAGTTTATCTCAGAACTGTTGGTTGAGGTTTTTGCATACCCAATAGTCAACTATGACTAATAGTCGACCACGGATAATAGTCGACTACGAATAATAATAGATTAGGACTAATGGTCGACTACGAATAATAGTTGACTCCGTCTTTCGAAAGTCGATTAAGAATAAACGATTATCCGGTTTTCGCAAAGTCAATGGTCGACTACGATTTTTAGATTTTTTTCGGCTAATAATCGATTAACCGAAATCGATTTTACGTATCCCTAGACCATAAACTAAGTTTGGACAAATTATTTCGAGATCCAACATTTTGACCAAATTGGTTGCTACGTTTATAAGATATCGCGCGTAACATTTTAGAGAATATTTTCAATGTTATGTGGGGGAGGTACCGGAAGGAGTGGACCTATAGGCACCACTTTCGAATTTCATTTAATATTCGAAGAAATATTACGACATGCAAAGTGTGCACGAACGCAGTATTCGATTTTTTCAAGAAGTATGTCTTTCCACTCAAAGAACTTGTTCCATCGTAATATGGGCTTTGAGCGCAAAACGATTCGAGGGGAGGTCCTAAACTGCACTTTTCAGAAATTTTCTGTGGGAGGTACACATAGGAATTTATATATAGTCCATATTACGATGTGCAAAGACGGATACTGTCTTCGAGAGTTATCGTGCGTAACATTCCATTGTGCTCTGGAATGAAAAAAATAAAATTCAACAAATTAATATGAGAATTGCTTTATCGAAATAATTTCTAATGAAAACTACATTCTTTCTATCGACGATTGTTAATATGAACATTACTTTTATCGGCAAAAAATCAATTAAAAATTAATCAGATTTTTGCATTTTTCAACAAATGGTTATAATTTATTTCCTGCGTATATTCTCCTTGTTACTGTAGGATATATTTAACGAGCGCATAGAGAGATCATATAACCCCTGCCGTGGCCCTGACATTAAGATTGTTCTAGAGGATTTTCAAGCCAAAATTGGGACGGCAAATATCACTCTATCACTCGACAGACCAATAAGGTGTTACAAGTCATATCAGAGTTTGGTATTCCTGCAAAATTAATACGATTATGCAGAACAACATTAACTGGCATGAGATCAGCAGTTAAATAGGAAATAACCTCTCCGAGACTTTCAATACCAAACGAGGCTTCAGACAAGGTTACAGTCTACCGTGTGACCTATTTAACATCTTGATGGACATCATAGGTCAATCAACGCTAGCCGTAACAGCAACTTTTGGAAAAATTGAAATAGTGTCAGCCAAAGTGAGCCAAGTTTATTGTTGGTCTGTTCCTTTACTTTTGAAAATGGTAAAACTGGCAAAAGTAGCAAAAGTTGTAAACTGCTACCATATGAATTGTATGGTACCTGAAGTAAAGGAACGCTTTTCGAGTAAAAAGTGGTAAAACTTGAAGATTCTTGCACGTAAAGGAACAGAGCTTGTATTAACACGCAAGACGTCCAGTAGACTAGGATCAACCGTGGGCTTTGAAAAATACCCATTTGAAATAATTAATGCCTATATATTTACCTCGGCACTGTCATAAATTAAACAAACGACATCCAACCACATGGTTCCACTCCTTCGGGTGTCACCTACTCAAAATTTAGGAAAAGTGCAGTTTAAGACGTCCTTTCGAATCGTTTTGATGTTTGTTCTCACAACTTGTATTCGTCGCCTCCATTACGACAGTACAAGTT
This sequence comes from Musca autumnalis, assembly GCF_047663935.1. Lineage (NCBI taxonomy): Eukaryota > Metazoa > Arthropoda > Insecta > Diptera > Muscidae > Musca > Musca autumnalis. The sequence goes on from NW_027411644.1 coordinate 107,821,172, forward strand.
TTTTTAGGAGCAAGTCCATACTTCCTGGGAAAATGGCCCAAAAGCCTTAAAAACCCGCTATGGCACCATGTTTAGTGGATGAAGCGCACGATAACTCTCGAACGGATAAACCGAATCGGTCCAAAATTTGGCAGTCGTAATATTTTGGTTACCTCCCAACAAAAGTTCAAATTTTTCTCTACAATGGTCCCAAATCCAAATTTTCTGGCCAAAACTATTTCAACGTCCATTTTGTATTGAAATTATTTATTATTTATAATAAATGTGTACAAACAGCAATTCTTACGTTTTATCGACCAAAATGACCAACAACTGCCAAAATTTGTTGAACAGGGTGGTCCCGTTGTGTGGGGTCTAAACCAAAACATTGACCTATGTTAATAATTTTTAGTATGAATCCTAGTATGAATTCCTTCTTCCATGAGGTCAAAATACCAAATTTCAGCCGAATCGGTCTAAAGTGTCGCTAAAATCCACAAAATATCTAAAATCGGACGGTACTTTTATGCGGGGGCAATGACAAAAAATGGACCTATTTTCAAAAAAATTATACATAATTTTCTTTGGCAGTTTTGTTGTGATGTGTGTTTACTTTTTATTTTTAAAGTAAGCCCGCTTAATCACATATTTGTTGTTTTCAAATTTTAAAAACAACAAGTTTTGAAAGTGGGTGTAGTTAAAATTGATTTACTTTAGGGAAGGGCAGAGAATACTAGTTTCGTCCAACGCCACTTAGACTCATCAGTTCTCTTAGTTCTTTGCATTGAAGCAAAGAACTCTTCCCCAATTTTATGACGACCAGAGCTCAAAAATAAACGTAATCGATGAATTCGTTTTAATGCGAATTCATCAGAAACATTTAAAAAATCTTTTGTTGTTTTTAAAATTTGAAAACAACAAATATGTGATTAAGCGGGCTTACTTTAAAAATAAAAAATTATACATAATTGTTTTCTACACTCAGAAACCCTTAAATATGAATTTTAAGGAAAATCGGTTGATAGATGTGGGTATTACCGTTCTATTTCAAATGGATACTACATACAGTCACAACAGGTATTTACGAAAAATCTCCCATCTTAAAATAGAAAAATCCAATTTATTTTAACTGTGGTAAATTTTAGCAAGATTTGACTTCTGAATTTATTAGTACAGACCCCTGCTAGCTTCCAAATTCGTTTTGGAGGTGGACAAATTTGGACATTTTTTTAAAGTTTAAATATATTTAAACAATATTTGTAAAAAATAACTTTCAATATATATAAAAACATTGCTTTTATTACGCTACGTTTACAAATTTCTTCGTTCTTTTTGTAAATATTATGAAAGTACTCACTAACAGCTTCCCGATTCATAATAACTTTGGTCTCACTTCTGTACATTTATGCAGCGACGCAATACAACACAAATTGATATTTTACAGCACAAAGTCTGTTTTATTTTTACATAAAAAAGTATCAACTTTGGTACTGCGCCAATCAACGGTAACTAACGATATTTACAAAAACTAATTATTTTCGGTTGACTTGATGCGTTTTTTATTATTCTGCGCAAAACCAAATTAAAATTTCGCAACTTCAAAAATAGGGTTTTGGGCAAAATTTCCTGATTGAAACCTATGTGCAGAGGCTAAAAAACGTTTCTACCAAAGTTTGTTTATATAGGTCCACGTTTTGGTAGAGCCCCCATATAACGCCCCATATATAGTACGTGTCACTTTAGGATATTTTGAATGTATTAATCCCATTTGACCACAGAATCGGTTGTAAGTTTGTATTTTGTGTTTCCACAGGCTAAGAAATATCTCTACCATAAAATGTTTATATAGGTCAAGGTTTTGATATAGACCCCATAGGACGATATCTCCCGATTTTCGGTATTTTGAAGGTTTTAGCCTCATTATCACAGCGAAATGGCTGAAATTTGGTATTTAGTCTTCGTTGGGTATATAAAACTTTCCCCGGAAATTTGTAGGTATAGGTCCACGCCTTCATATAGCCCCCATAGGACGGTACCTCCCGATTTTCGGTATTTTGGTGGTTGATTCTTTTATTAAAATGTACAGAAATGTCAAACACAAAAGCAACAACAGACGCATGGGTACATACACACTTTTTAATATAAAATACAGGAACATCGTTGAACGCTTCTTGTTAGTTGTGAAATAAAACAAATTCTCCTGTCAAATTAAAAATTACCAGCGGAAAATGGGTATCTGGAACCAAATATAATAAATAAGTACATCATATTTCAAATATATAAAATAGTATTACCATGCGATTGCTTCTTCGTCCTTTTTCCGATTTTTGGATTCAGTTACAAAATTTGATTCCAATCATAAAATGTATAAGCATAATTATTTTACACTTAAACACCGATTTATTTTCAAACTTTCGATCTGCACACAACCGATGTCTTAAACAAACTGTTGGTTAAAAAAGTAAATTCTCTCTGCCTTTCTTGCATTATCGAAACAAAACATCGTTTTCTTTCCTTCTGCTTTCGATTTTTTTTTATCTTTTATATATTCCACTTGGGAACATAGGGCTTCTACAAAAGAATTCCATCTTACTTTATCATTACAGATTTGTTTTATATTTTCAAAGTTTGTATTTTGCTGTTAAATTTCTTGCAGGACAGTTTTTCTCCACGTGTTGCTTGGTCGTCCAGGACGTCTGCTACCTTGAGGGTTCCATACCTATCCTTTTCCAATTTCTTCTTGTTACTTGGTGGATTATGGGTTCCTCGTTTGTCATTGTCCATAGATAATAATTTGGTATTCGGCTTGGCCAGAATATGCGACATATTATACGAAGGCATCTGTTCACGAATGCCTGAAATCTTTGGATTCCATATGACGAAATTTTTCACGTTTCGCTACCATAAAATAGGGTGGATTTTACACACGCGTTAAAAATTCGTAATTTTGCCTTCATTGAAATTTGTGTTGATCGCCATATTTTGTTAAGTCGGTTTTTTTAATCATCATAGATTCCTCCATCCTCTGACATTACGCAACCAAGGTAACAAAAAGCCGATACGTATTCAATCTGTTGGTTTCCAATATGTATATGCATATTTGTGGTGTTGTTTATCCGCATTCCTTTTGTCTTGTCTATGTTTATTTCTAGACCCACATTTTAGGTCAGTTAGACGAGCTCGTTGAGTTTTTCTTGCATATCGGTGAACTTATGCGATAATAATCAGATGTCATCTGCGAAATCAAGGTCCTCTAGATTCCGATGCAAATTCCAGACATTTCCCCTTTTCTTCGTTTGAAGTTGTAGCATAATTGTATCCAACGTAACGGCGAACAAGAGTGGGGATAATTGACACCCTTGTTTGATTCCTGTATTTGTTTCAAATATATCCCTGGTTCCGTTGTGACGCACATATAGTTTGTTGTTTGTATACATAGCTTGTATAATGTTTATTATTTTCTAAGGTACTCCCTTCTTCCTTAATGCCGACCAAATTGCACTTTGCCGTAAAGAGTCAAATGCCTTTTTGAAGTCGACGAATACCAAGTAAAAAAGGGATCTCCGTTCAACCGACTGTTCAATTATAGTACGCAGTGTATTGGTCTGGTCCAGACAATTGCGATGGTCTGAATCCATCGCCACTAGATCGTGGTCGCTGTCAATATCAGCATCTCTGTTGGTGCGCACTTCCATTAACGACCCTCTCCATTTGCGGCGTCAACAAATGTGGTCTGTTTGATTTTTTGTGTAACCATTTGCTGACGTCCATGTATATTTATGGATATTCTTGTATGGATATAATGAACCGCCTATAATAAACTGAAATGTTTGGCAAAATTCAATAAATCGTTCCCCATTATTGTTCTTTACTCCCAAGCCGTGTTTTTCTATGATTTCAGATGTGCCATGATTGTTGGTACCGATTTTTGCGTTGAAATCTCCTGTCAGAAGTGGTATGTCGCGCTCCGCTACCTTTTGGCTAGTGGCAGTTAGCTGACTATAAAATTGGTCCTTAGCTTCTTCATCTGCGTCCTCAGTCGGTGCATAGCATTGTCCAATCGTAACATACTTTTTGACATCGCTGTAGAAACGGGTCATTATAATTCGTTCCGAAATTGGTCTCCACGACTAGAGGTTTTTACGCAATTCTTTGCTTATTATAAAACCGACACCGTATTCGCTTCTTGTTTCATTTCCACTGAACAATACAATGTCTTCATTTGCAGATATCATCTCGCCATTTCCAGGCCAGCGCATTTCGCTTATGTATATCCAATACGCCAATATTGTACTTTTTTGTCTGCGCCTCTAGTTGGGCAAGCCTTCAAGGTTCCCTTAATGGACGAACGTTCCATTGACCTACTCTTATCCAGTTCCGTTTGCTAAAGGTCATCATCGTTCCGTTTGATTCAGTTTCTGTTTCTCTTGTATCAGTTTCATTAATTGGTTCATGTTTCAGATAGATGGGTGATTGGTCTATCGTAGTCTATGATGGTACTGGGGCTGCCAGCTCATAGCCACCATCCCGGCTACATGTGAACACGTTTATTTAGCGAGCCGCTTGCTACAATGAGACGCCCGCTCGCAGGAACTAATGTTTCCATACGCATGGTATCGATTATTTTAGGGGCGCCAAATTCTCTCCTCGTCGAACCTGGGATCTTAGGGATCCCAGCTCCGCTGTGCTGTCCACGACTTCTTATTTGATTCGCAGCTACCCAGTATATCTACTGGGCGTGCCACTATCCGCAACCTGTGGACGCGTCCGGTAGCACTCAGCTACGCTCCCCCAAAGGTTCATAAAAACAACAAAAGCAATCATCGGGGCAACAAGTAGATAAATAATAGAGTTGTGTCGTTCATGAACGAACCGGTTCCAAGGAACGATTCCGTGATAAGAACGAACGGATCCGCATCCAGCACATTCGTTTATGTCGTTCATTTAGATCCCTGATGACCAAGACATTACTGCTTACAAAATTAGCAGCAGAACCACCATAATTAGTTTTACACAAAAAATCTGCTTACACAAGCTGCGGCAAGCATCACAAATTTGCACACACAAAACAATCAATTATTCAGTTAGCTCATATCGTTCAGTAGATCATATCGATCATCTCGTTATGTTAGTTTCTCTGGTTCTTTTTGCTTCTTTCGTTCATATTCAAAATCACCACCACCATTTTTTGCACACAAACAAACTCACACAAGCTGCGTTAACCCAAGCATCACAAACTGACATACACAAAACAATCAATGAAGAGAAGAGGAACCATGAACGATATTCAAAAGAAAATGATGGACTAATGTTTTATTGAATGAAAAAGAGCCAACGAACGAAGTGAACGACCCGGATCTTTTTGGTGAACGGAATGAAAAAGATCGATCCGCTAAATGAACGAGATTGCCCAACACTAATAAATAAACCAAACGCCACAAACGTGAAATAAACATAGCTAAGGCAAATTCAAACACAGCACATTGTTGTAGCGAAAAATCTCTCAATGCCGTAGAAAGTTATTTTCGCTCTCAAGAGCGAGAACATGTGACAAACTTTGAAAACCATTATAACAACAAATAGTGGTTAAAAACGTAAACAAATCTCAATAAATTATTTGTTTGAAAGCGTTTATCGATCGCTTTCTAGTAACATTTTGATAAACACCCTGTCGGACTTTTATTAACCAGTTGATAAAATGATTGATAATAGATCGATAATTTTTAAACTGACTAAAAACTGGCTGAAAAGTTATCTAGAGATGAACCACTTTGAACAGAAAAAATTTTCGGCAATTGTCCATGTCTAGATAACTTTTCGACCAATATAAAGTTAGTCGAAAAGTTATCTAGAGATTAACTACTCTGAAAACAGAAACATGTACCTTCTGCAAAGTTTTTGTGTTTGTCGAAAAAATAAGGCACAAATGTATAAATAATTTGCATTTGCTTTTTCTTAATATTCTTCGTATAAATGCAGCATCCAGTTATAGAATACAGTGTTGATGGACTGAACATATTCGTAAATATTACTCATGTTATTCTGGAATTAAAAAGGAACACAAAGGAAATATACAAATTTGCCTCTTCTTCTCTCTAACAAAAAAGAGAGAGACATAGAGAGGGAGAGAGAGAATATGAAAAGTAAAAAATAAAAAAAAAAAACAGAAACAAAAACAAAAATGGTTTTTTTTCACATTATGTTTTAAACTGACTACAAATAGGCAAAAAAAGTTAGTTTATTACTACTCAGGCGCTCATCGCCTTGTAAAATTAGTCAGTTGACATAAGGGAAAATAATCGATAAAGTGCCACTTATGTTTAAAAAAAAGCTAGCTTTATGTGAGCTTTAAATCGGCCACAGTCCCTACAGGGTCGTTTCGCTGGATGTTTAATTCACCTCATCAGGGATATTATATGTGGTGCTAGACAAAGGCTGAGTTTGAAACCTCGCGTACATACTAAACTTATTGCAAATTTGCAGTTTTGAAGTATTTTTGAAGCCTTTTTACTATCAAGTCAACCTAGTATCACTGATCTTCCTAGAATCCTTCTTCAATACACAACCAATATACCAATATACTACGATCGTTTCGCTGGTGGTTCAATTCAGCTCATCAGGCATATTATATGTGGTGCTAGAAAAGGGCCGAGTTTGAAAGCTTGTGTACATACTAAACAAATCGAAGGTGTTTTTCCTTTATGAATTGTAATGCCTTCCAGTTCGGAAGTTTTTGATAGATTGGCAGTGGCTTAGAACGCTAAGAACGTCTGCCCTGGCTGAGGTTTGAACCTGGGACCTCTCCAACGAAAACACAATGTTGCCGACGTTCTTAGCTTTCTTAGCCACTACCAATCTATCAAAAACTTCCGAACTGGAAGCCATTATAATTCAGTAAGGAAAAACACATTCGATTTGTTTAGTAATAACAAGTTTTCAAACTCATCCTTTTTCTAGCACCACATATAATATGCCTGATGAGCTGAATTGAACCACCAGCGAAACGATCGTAGTATATTGGTTGGATGTGTCTGGACTTCGCTAGATATCACTTTTTTCAATACAAACTCCTTAAGCCATGATAGCTCAATTAATTCAATTAAATAAAACTCTCACAAATAAATGACCTTCGTCCTAATAAGACAACAATTATTTAAAATTTTTCCCAATATGTTTGAAATATTTTATTGCCATTCGACAAAAATATGGTGATGAAGCTTTTAATCAAAATTTTCGGGTGGCCTGTTTTCTATGTATATTTGTTCCTATGTCGATTTGGCCATCTGTTGAAATCAATATAGAGCTTTAATGTAGCTCTTGAACATTCGGCACAGAATTTTTATGCAAACGGATTGACAAAACCAACTTGTATTCTGTTGCTACTTTTCGAGGTAATATGCAGCAAACTTCTATAATTGAGTGGTATTGGAAATTACCGTCGGAGTCGACTCCGGAATCGTAGTCGTAAAAACTTGGCTGGAGTCAGAGTCGGTTTTGATAACTCCCTCCAAAACTATCTAAAAGAAGGACTCTTAAATATTTTGCCATTTTGGAAACATGCTACCTACCGTTGATTCGCATCTGTTAACACTGTGGATGTGTTGAATGTGTCCAATGCATTATTAAAATTGTTTATTTTCATATTTAATAGTGATTTATGTATTTTCTATTCACCACAACCAAAAGGTTATCTAATAAATATTTAGCTAAGAGAAAAAGAACCAACTCACATATCAACCAAATTCTTGCACTCGCATATTCCCTTTCCTACGAAATATATAAGTCACGTTATAGATTTTTTTAATATTCTATATAACGTCAGTGGCAGTGCTGTTGACCACTCTTCTCCCTGTCCATTTGAGAATAACATTTGTTCAAGTGGTTGACCACATGATGTGGACAGAGTATAAATCTGTTAGTTGAAGATTTTCCCTTACATAATACCACTCTTGACTAGTTTCACCAAGCCAATGATGATGATACTTGTGTATGCCAAAAAACGAATTGTTATCATTTTCAAAACATTTGTGGCATGTCTTGTGGTTGAAGTGTAAACATTTTTTTTTTTTGCGCCCCCAAAGAGTTTACATTGTGTGGTGCTTTTGCATGCTGTGGTGTGTTGTGTTCATCTCTCAGGTCACAGATGCTGTGGATAGTTTTTTTTCTAATAGCCTCAATACACACTCTTAAATCATCATGCCAGCGTATGGGCTACTATTTTTTGGAAATTGTAAAAGTTTCCCTTCAACAGTTGGTGCTGACCAGTGAATATTATGAAAAATATGCCAAGTGAATATTGTTCTTTTTTGTAGAGAATTATATTTTGCTCACGTTTTATTAGAAAAAGTCAAGCGAACCATGTTTGCCATGGTCACGGAATTGTTAATATTGCCAATTCTTTTTTTCCATATATACGATATTTAATATTATTAAAATTAAATGAGAAACATAGGTCACTATATATGGATATGTTTGTGTTAGGAAGTGGTAATGGCATTTTAATTATTTCTTCGTATCAAGCATATGGAATTGGTTAGAAATTATTTGAGTTTTTACTCCTACTTGTGGCCGAGTCTGTATGGCCTGCACTGGACGCAATCACTGTTCTAGTAGCATTTGACGTATTGCTTTCATATAGAATGAAGTATGCACCTAAACCTCTTAAACTTATGTTGACATCTGTAGATTTCTCATATGCCTCACCTCTCTCGAACAAACAAACAAATTGTTATTGAGACAATTGCCACAATAACAATTTTTGGAAAGTCCCTACTTTTAACTATTCGGTTACACCGTTCGAGAGAAAGACTTACAGACATAGCCAAATCCAAATTGTCTGAAAAGGATTTGGTCGTATCATATGTGCGGTATAATAAATTATTTCCCTAAGGCACATTTTTGATCGTACCAAAGACTATTTTCATTTCAGCCGTCCAGATGATGAACAGTGTGACAATAGATTTAGCAGCGCATATGATATTTTCATATTCCTCAGATGGATATTTTCATATTCCTCCAGGGTGGTGCCACAATGGTGCAATGGTAAGCGTATCCGCCTTGCACGCTGTATGCTCGGGTTAGATTTCGAGGCCAGACAACATCATATTTTAAATGGTGGCATTTAAAACCATTTAAACTTATCTACAAATGGTTGTGTAAAACACGCCTTGTTTTTTAGGGAATGTTTCAGAATGGTCCAGGTTAAACAGTTCCGGAGATATCCCCCACCTTTGGAAATTTTCACTCGATAGGTATTTGAAACTTTTATTTCTGAATTCTAAAAACAATATACTTGATTATTCAAAGTTTCAAACACGACTTGAGGGAGATCTTCTCTATGTCCTCGAACAGCTTGGAATGGTTGACAGTATCGATGGCCTTCGACATGGCGACAGTCACCATGACTGTTGGTCACACGGTCTATTTTCGTTCAGTCCTCAACTGATATATGTGGATATGTTGGAGCTTTTTTGGATGATATTCCGGTTCTGCAACATAGTTGGGGTGCTCCATAAACTGGCGGATAAAATAACTAGAACAGCTCTTCCGATGTTTTACTGCCACGCCGTAGAATATAACAGCCGTTCTATTATTCTTCTTTCCCGGACTCAAAGGTGATTTTCTCACAATCTACTCAAAATGCTATAAATGTTGTATTGCTTCAGGTGGTCTTTCCAATTTTTCCGCGTATGCTCGCCTACTAGCCTGTAGATTCAAGCCTAAGTGCCCTCTTGGGACTTTAGGTTTTGTACGATGAAGGTCTTCACGTTATTCACCGTCGCCTCTGCTGGGAAAATGGTCTAATTTCGGTTAATGTCCCAGCTACCCGAGGATCTAAGGCAATGGCCAGCTCTCTGAAGCGGTGATTGGTAAACTGTCAGAACCCTTGCCTATCAGCACTTCCATGGCTCAACAAAGTACGGCGGTCAGAAGATATGAAGTCGGGGTGTAGGAAAATGGTATGAGCTAAGGGAAACGACGGGTTGCCAGGCCACATCATCATTTATTGTATGATACAGTGGTGATGTCTGGCGAGCAGTGACAGTCTCCTCTTATCCTCGTAAGAGCGTCGTCGTTCACCGTGCAAAATGTGGAGCTGTGGATCATGATGAGCACCAGATAGTTATTGCCTTACAAAAGCGAACTAATATCAAAAATATAGTGCAGGGCACAACTATTCATCGACAGTATGTACAAATTAAGCACCTCCACCAAGGCAGTCCCACACTTTACTGCTACCGCAATAGATTCCATGTGTGGGTGCTTACGGTCAGTCCGGAAAACGGTTTAAGCATGGCAAAGTTGCAAGTTACGGGTGATGGTGAGCTTTGTTTCATGGATCGCGGAAAGCATCTTTCTCCCACTCATATAGTCTACAATTTCGCTGAATTTGTTGCGAAATTGTTGCAATTGAATTGTAGGAATATAGAAATCTGCCAACCTAAGTAGTTCTCTGGTCCGGGATTCTTCTCTATTCTGACACGGACCAAAAGAGTTCGGAGCAGGCATTCCTAGTTATATTGCCGCTAAAATATAAGATATATGAATCCAAACATATAATTGCAGAGGTGACGTCCTCAGGTGGGAGATTCTTCAGAGTCAATCCAGTGCATAGTACCGGCAGGCGTGGGATTTATTCTTAACAAATAAAAACGTTTAGTTTGGCCGGGCCGAACTGTTCACAATTTTAGGTGGAGATATTTATGGCCACGGATACTCCAAATGCCTAAATTAAGTCAGCAAATTTATCTAAAAATGTCTTATTTTGACACTTTTTGGTGGAGACGTCTTGTGACCACTGGGAACTTCGAATGTAAAATTAAAGATCGATAAAATCCTCAAAATACCGAAAATCGGGGCACCTATGTTGACAATTTTCGTTGGATATGTTCTGTGATCACTGTGAACCTCAAATGTCAAATAAGAGGTAGTTCTTTCAAAAATATTAGATAAAAATCCTCTAAATACCGAAAATCGGAAAGTACCGTTATATGCGGGCTATGCCAAACCATGGACCTATGTTGACAATTTTTGGTGGAGAAATTTTGTGACCACTTGCGACCTCAAATGGCAAATTACTGGTAGTTAGGTCAAAAAATGTAGCTAAAATCCTCAAAATACCGAAAATCGGAAGGTAAAGTTATATGGGGCGATACCAAAACATTAAGCTATGTACGCTTACAAATTTTGGTGGAGCTCTTTTGTGACCACTGTTAACTTCAAACGTCAAATTACAGGTATTTCGGTTAAAGATTGTAGCTAAAATTCTCAAAATACCGAAAATCGGTAGAAATTATAAGGGGCTATACCAACAAGTGGGTCCATCTTTGAACTTGACCTGCATATGGAAAAAAGACACTCGGGTCCAAAACTGTAACGTTCTAGGCCAATTACTATGGACGCTTACAAAAGACGGACATGATTAGATCGACACAGAATTTTATACCGGTCCAAAATATATGGGGATTTCTGAGTGAAATCGGACAATTTTTCAAAATGAGGTTTTTGATGTCCTTTATTATTTGCTGTAGTAATGTTGCTCATCAGCAAAACATTTTAGAATATTTTCAGACATTTTGACTAATGGTTCCAGAGATATTGCGCCTCGAAAACTATATGCAAAGAAATTCTCATAACTTCGACTGACTTCCGTATTGCCAATTGCTTTTTGTTTTGTAAACTAAGTTAAAATATTCCAGTTGCACACTCATGCATTGTACACAACAATGCATTTGAAAATTTTTTTAAATTTATCACAATGCGTGAATGAAGCATCCAGTCAAAATTTGCTGAGTGTGATAAACACAATAAAAAGAAAAAGAAATGTTTTAGAATCATCTGAACATTTGCAACGCAGAAAGATTCCAAAGACATGTAACTTCTGGGAAGTCATACCCAGCAAAATAAATTGGAAGTAGTGCAGTGTGGTCTCATCAACTTATTTGAATTCTCTTAAAAACTGTTTGCATAAAGCTGTTCGCTTTCTTCGCTTTTGTACATAATTGCTATTATGCATTGCTTACCCAGCGAAAAGTTTGCCTCCAAAGAGGCAGTTAAATGATATGTACAAGTGATTTGGAAGTGCATCAAATTATGCATTTTCACTCATGATTTTTACAAGGGAGTGACTACTGAAAGAGGCACTCCATTGCACCGCATTTTAACTGACCCTTTGGCATTGCATTTTAACTGAACCTTTGGCACTGCATTTTAACTGACCCTTTGGCATTGCATTTTAACTGAACCTTTGGCACTGCATTTTAACTGACCCTTTGGCATTGCATTTTAACTGAACCTTTGGCACTGCATTTTAACTGACCCTTTGGCATTGCATTTTAACTGACCCTTTGGGGTAGAATATGAGGCAGTCCAGAGCACGTGTTTTGAATAACAAAATAAAATGCATTTATTAATTGTGTAAAACAAAAATATTAATAACTTTATTAAATTAACACAAATTATGAAAATTCTCTATTGATCATTTAATCCAAGCTTAAGTGCTTTTGCTTCATCTGCTAAATGGGTTTGATATTGTCTTCCCATCACCAGTTAAGATTTCGACATGTACTCCAATAGCACTCCATTGGGAAAGTTTCTTTTCGTGAGTTACCGAAAAAATGTTCACAAATTAAATATTATTTAGTTTGTATTAACAAATGTTTGGAAATGTTAGCACGATTATCTCCTTTTGGAAATGTATTCCGGTGCCTGTAGAGATGTACAAACTGATTTATGTACATGTAGGGATCTCTAACAACTGCTAATAAAATGTAGTGAACGGAGTGCCTTTTTCACGACTCCGTTTGCACTGCATCCGGATGCTGTTAAATTGTGAGGAATTGGAGAGCCTTTTTCACGACTCCGTTGAACTGCCTCCGGATGTTGTTAAAATGTGACAAATGGATGTGATTCTTTGGATTGCTTCCAAATGCGGTTAAATGTGGGGAATGGAGTGCCTTTTTCACGACTCCGTTTGAACTGCATAAAAACATGCCGTGAAAGAACTAGTCTACATTGCACTACTTCCAATTTATTTTGCTGGGTATATACATATATACTTACCTTCGCGAATCATCCATTTTAATTATATATATTTTTGTTTAATTACAAAATTATCAAAATCACATGCGAATGCATCAGAAAACAAAGTGATACTTGTTTGCTTTTTACATGTTTTTGACGTTATGAAAGAAACACGTAGCTTCGTAGTTGTTAAGTACATCGGCGATAGGAAACAGAAATCATTGTATATTATTTGTCATTTGTAAAGCAATTGACAATACGGAAGGCAGACTTCCTTAATATTGGTCCAAATATAATTTTTTTGTATTTTTTATGTTTTTTTGTATTTTTTATGATTTTAAAATGGGCTTGGATGCAATTTTCGCGATTTTATATTTAAAATCAATTATTATCAATGATTTTCTTAAATTTTTTTTGTATTAAACTAAGTCCTATTTCGTAGTGGGATTTGAATAATTACTATTTTTTCTTAATTTTTTAAAATTTGTCAATAAAATTTTTCCTTTATACGAATGTGAAACATATGTTATTTTACCATAAAATTAAAAAAAATATTTTTTACCTTTGTTTTGTTGTTTTATTTAGGAATCGTAAAAACGGGTGCCATCGTGGTGCAATGGTATGCACACCCGCCTTGCACACATAATGTCGTGGGTTCGATTCCCCGGCCAAGCAGCATCAAAACACTTTTCAACCGTGGCAAAATAGCCCTCAGTACTGTTGGCGACATTTCCTGAGTATTTCAGCCTTGAAAAACTTCTCTACAAAAGTGGTGTCTTAGACACGCCGTTCAGACTCGGCGATAAACTGTAGGTCCCATATCAGTGAGCTAATATGAATCGGGGTGCACTCATTGATATGAGAGAAGTCTCCCTTGTCCCTTATGGGATGTTTGTGGAACAATTATATAAAAACGCAGTAATGTTTGGACTTTGAAAGTGGATTAGCAATTATTGTACCAGCCGGCCAATATACAATCTAAACTGATGATCAAATAACTACAGCTCGGGAATTGCATGACTGGGCATCCGAGCCAAATAATCTGCCAAATATCGTTATTTAAATAGGAAAGAGGATTTGAATTTGAAATATCAAGCATCCAAGCCCACTGTGAATTTTTTTCTATTTATTATTAGATAGCTGATAAAAGATACAAAAAAGATTTTTTCGATTTACAGCAATACTAAAGAAGTTATGAGTATTTCTTTGCATATAGTTTTTACCAGAGCTGCGGAGTCGGAGTCGGAGTCGGAGTCTGGAGTCGGAGTCTAGCAAATTTTGCTGGAGTCGGAGTCGGAGTCTGGAGTCGTGAAAAAAAGCTCGACTCCGACTCCGGGCAAAATGTTTTTTTCTACATTTATCAAAAGAGTTTTTATTTTTTTATGATAGAGAAATTAACTTTATTAACATTTTGATAAATCGTTTATTCATTTTATAGGAAATCTATGAGTAAACTTGTAAGCAAAGGATTTATTATATTTAGTAATGTTCCATGACAAAAGAATCATAATTGCATCTTTCAATATGAATCGATTTCTTAATATACCATCACATTTATGACAAAACTTATATACACTCTGGAATACTAGTTTTCGATCTCACATATTTATACTTCACAATATAATGTGGAAAAAGTATTATAAGTTTATTTTGTCCACAATTAAGGGGTTATGGCCACTTATTGTGCACGAAAAATTTTTTCCAAAAGATATTGTTTTCATCTGATTTATAATACCTTGAGCTACTTTCAGATTTTTTTTTGTTGAAAAATATTGCACAGTTTTCTGACAAATGGCCACCTACGAAACACTGTTTTTACTAAAGCAGTTTGCGGTGACCACTAAAGCTCGAAAACGAATAAACCGATCAGCATATGTTTTTGTGGGATCATTAAGAACATAATAATCGTGTATTTAAGCGAAACGAATTAAAAAATATACATTTAAAAAAAAGGGAACTGTAGAAGTCAAAATTTCGCTTTCGTAAAATCTGTAAGTAACAAATTACTGTTGGCATACCCATCTTCATATTTCGACAAAATAAAACGAAAAAGATATGTGACCCGTCCCACAGAGGGGAAATTTGTGTTAAAAGTTGATCAAAAGTCCTAGAAAGCTCATTTATACTTCGATTGATATAATATTTTGCACAAAGCATATCTTCTGCACAAGGATTAATCCTATAGAAAATAATGAAAATCGGTCCAGATTTGGATGCAGCTTCCATATATATTCGCATCTGATATGAGATAAAAATGCACCAAAATCACTGAAATTTGACACATGCAACCTGAACTAGCCTTAAAAAACATTGAGCCAATTTTCAAACAAATCAGTACAGATGTATATATCACCAATATTTTTGAAAATTTAACATAGCTGAAGCCAAGGTTTACGCTTTTAGAATACGCGACTTGTGGTTCTATATTATACAAATTAAATATTTTTGAATAAAATGAAATGTTTTTGGACGTGGCAAAAAATATAGGCCTTAAAAAATAATTTGTGTGGAAGCTGTGGATATATTTATGTTAAAAAATGGGTTGAAGCCACCATGTCGTTTTTTGTTTTCTCTTGATTTGTGAGTAAACCACACTTCTCTCGCTTTTCCTGTCAAAGTAAAAGTAAAAGCAAACTAAATAAGGATCATCTCAATAATGTATTACTTTTCAAAATTTGAACTGCTTCTACCATTAAATGATGCTGACATTTTGAAGCCAGATTTACAGTGTTTTTTGAAATTTTCATCTAATTTCATTCCGCAAACAGGTTTTTAAAAAAAATCATATATAGGATTGTAGTACTTGCGATTCTGAGTTGTTTGATACGACTAATGTGAATGTAGTCTGCACAGCTTCAAAGAAATCTACATCCAAATGCGGAAACTTTTGTCCGCAACAACTAAAAATTGGCTCGCGAACAGATTCGTACTGGGAATCTTTTTCTTAACCTACATATAAAAAAATCGTTGATATAGCGCGAAAAAAATTTATCCTTTTTTTCTGAAATGGAATATGAAATAATTGGCAATATTCCTGATATAGTCCCATATACATATATTTCATTCCAAATTTTATTTTTTGAAATTTACTTAAATAAATTAAATTTTTTGAAATTTACTTAAATATAAAATTCTTTAGTTCGACTCAAATTGTAGGGTAATCAGTTTTTAGGGCCATATAGCAAATTTCTCATTTTGTTTAATTTGCTGGATGGGCTTATTGACCTGTTTATCGATACAGAGTCGGCGGAAAAGGGAACTGATGAAGTTGTTTGGTGACAACTGAAACTATAGTATTCCCGACCCTCCGCCCGCAACTAATCAATTTCATATCCACTGTAAAACATTTTGTTGTTATTCAAATACTTGAATACAACAAAATATGGACTAAAGCTGAAATAAACACAAAGATTTACTTAAATAAATTTTTTCTCAATTCACATGAGAAAAGCCGTGAATGTTTCTGAATAATGCAAACCTATTTGATAGGTGTTGGTTTAGTTTGATAAATTAGAGCCCCGGTTATAACGCGGAGCAAAATTTAGTGTGAGTAAACCTTTCAATTCCATATAAAAATATTTCATATTTTAGTTGAGAAAAATTAGATTTTTTCGGAATGGCGCAATTTTTTATGATTGAATCTGATATTTGAGGCTCAATCGCATAAAACATTAGAAGAAACTATGGTCGGAAAACGACGGGGAAATAGACTTTTTCACTATTGAAATTGTAGTAATCTTAAAAATGATCATAAACAATTTTCATAAAGAGGATATGTATTACCATTATTAAAGAGCAAAGATGTAAAATCAATCTGAAAATTTTAAATGCTAATCTTGTTCGGAGACTGTACAAAAACAATAAATCTTGAAAAATATTAGTTTTCGCGAAAATAATGTCATTTTAATGTTCACCTAATTTAGTTAGTTTTCGAAAATTTACTTTTTGTTCAGTAAGGCTGAGTTCAATCGACTGCTGCATTGGATTGGTTAATCTCACAAAGTCGAGGATGGTTATAGCAAATGTAGAAAAGAGTCTTGTTGCCGTTTATCAGCATTTTTTCATAAAAAAAAAAACAATTTTCATATTTTGAGTTTTGAGCAACTTTATGCCTATGTTTCCCCTCTGTGCGTCCGTACAAAAAAAATTTAATCAAACTCGTCATTTCTACTCGTTTTTGTTTTAAATTGATAATCGGAGGGTATACTCGTACATATATTTCGGCAAAATCTACTGAAACTTTCTAAATTCTTTCTGTTGTTGTTGTTCTTTTTGATATAAGATACAGCAGATTCAATACGGAACATCAATTTTACATCGCATTGCATTACAAATTGTCTTAAAGAAAGGAACACATAAGCATATAGGGTCCTAGTATAGGAAAAGTTGAAAAATTTAGCAAATTTTATTAATTTTTAGTGGTATAGGAAATTACCCTCGGAGTCGACTCCGGAGTCGGAGTCGTGACAAAAAACTGGCCTGGAGTCGGAGTCGGAGTCGAAGGAAAAATGGCTCGACTCCGAAACCCTGGTTTTTACAGAATTCGACTTTTTTCAAGGCGCGAAATCTCTAGAACCTTTAGCCACAAAAGGAAATCAAAAAACCTCATCTTGAAAAAAATCTCCATATACTCTTTATAGGGTGACAAATGATTATTTCAATGCGATACAAATGAAAAACAAACATAATATCCTACATAATATGGTGAGGGGTATAACAAAGACCAGAGGAGTCCGAAATTTATGAACTAAACAAGTAAGAACGGCGTTAAGTTCGGCCGGGCCAAACTTGTTATACCCTCCACCACAAGTTGTATTGAAGTAAAATGGAATAATTAGTTTCCTTTCGTGTATGAAAATTTCAGCAATTTCAGTAAAACA
This sequence comes from Musca autumnalis, assembly GCF_047663935.1. NCBI lineage: Eukaryota > Metazoa > Arthropoda > Insecta > Diptera > Muscidae > Musca > Musca autumnalis. The sequence continues at coordinate 107,839,054 of NW_027411644.1, forward strand.
ATGTGAGGCACCATTCTATGGGGGCTATTTCAAAACGTCGATATATACCGACAAATTTCTGACGGACAGTTTTTAGGCTCAAAGAAGACTAATTACCAAATTTCCTATATTTCGGTAAGAGAATGTGGCTAAAACTTAAAAAATACCGAAAATCAAGAAGTACGCTTCTATGGGGATATAGGAAGACGTGGACCTATACTGATAATACTCTTCTGGAATATTTTATAACTCTTGGAAGACGAAATAACGAATTTCAGCCATTTCGGTTGGATATTGGCGTCACAATCTTCAGTATTACGAAAATCGGGAGGTACCGTTCTATGGGGGCTAATCGAAACGTGGACCTATACCGACAAATTTTAGTCAGAAATGGGGCAATATGAAAGCGTGGACCTGTACAGACATATTTCTGGCGAACAGTTTTATATCATATTGAAGACTAAATACCAAATTTCAGCAATTTTGGTGGAATATTGAAGACACAACCTTCAAAATACGAAAAATCGGGAGGTGCCTTTCCATGGGGACTATATGAAGGCGTGGACCTATACCGACAAATTTAAAGCGGAAGTTTGAGTACCCCAACGAAGTCTAAATACCAAATTTCAGCCATTTCGGTGGAATATTGAGGCCACAACGTTCAAAATACCGAAAATCGAGAGGTACCGTTCTATGGGGGCTATATGAAGGCATGGACCGATACCGACAAAATTCTGGGGGAAAGTTTTATACCACCAACGTAGACTAAGTACCAAATTTCAGCCATTTCGGTGTGATAATGAATCTAAATCCTTCAAAATACCGAAAATCGGGTGGTACCGTTCTATGGGGGCTATATGAAGGTGTGGACCGATACCGACAAAATTCTGGGGGAAAGTTTCATACCCCTAAAGAAGAAAACGTACCAAATTTCAGCCATTTTGGTAGGATAATGACGCTAAAACCTTAAATATACCGAAAATCGGGAGGTACCGTTCTATGGGGCTATATGAATGTGTGGACCAATACCGAGAAAATTCTGGAGGAAAATTTTATACCCCTAAAGAAGACTACGTACCAAATTTCAGGCATTTTGGTAGGATAATGAAGCTAAAACCTTAAAAATACCGAAAATCGGGAGGTACCGTTCTATGGGGGCTATATGAAGGTGTGGACCGATACCAACAAAATTCTGGGGGAAAGTTTAATACCCCTAAAGAAGACTACGTACCAAATTTCAGCCATTTCGGTGGAATATTGAGGCCACAACGTTCAAAATACCGAAAATCGGGAGGTACCGTTCTATGGGGGCTATATATGAAGGCATAGACCGATACCGACAAAGTTCTGGGGGAAAGTTTTATACCACCAACGTAGACTAAGTACCAAATTTCAGCCATTTAGGTGTGCTAATGAATCTAAAACCTTCAAAATACCGAAAATCGGGAGGTACCGTTCTATGGGGGCTATATGAAGGTGTATACCGATACCGACAAAATTCTTGGGCAAAGTTGTATACCCCTAAAGAAGACTACGTACCAAATTTCAGCCATTTTGATGGGATAAAGAAGCTAAAACCTTCAAAATACCGAAAATCGGGAGGTACCGTTCTATGGGGGCTATATGAAGGTGTGAACCGATACCGACAAAATGCTGGGGGAAAGTTTTATACCCCTAAAGAAGACTACGTACCAAATTTCAGCCATTTTGGTAGGATAATGAAGCTAAAACCTTAAAAATACCGAAAATCTAGAGGTACCGTTCTATGGGGGCTACATCAAAAAATTGGACCGATATATCCTATTTTCAATACCAACCATCCTGCAAGTAATAAAAACTGCTGTACCATATTTTGACTCTCTATCTTTAAAATTGCGAGCTGTATCTTGATTTCAACAGACAGACGGACGGACTGACAGACGGACGGAGGGACGGACAGACGGACATGGTCAAATCGACATAGAATTTTATGCTGATCAATAGTATATATACTTTATAGGGTCTCCGACGAATATTTCGATGTGTTACAAGTGGAATGACAAATTTAACAAGTAAGAAAAGTCTATAGTCGGACGGAACCGACTATGGGATACCCTATACCACTATCCCTGGACAATCGCTCTCCACGGAACTTCTTTTTAATGATTGTGAAAATTTAATTATCAAATATCAGAGATGTAATGTATAATACTTATGACCAAAACCAAAAAGTTATCTAGCATGACAAAGACATTTTTTGTAGCAGGAAAGGAAAATTTAGTTCACACAAACTAAAATGTAATGAAACCTACTTATGTAGTACTACTACTTCCGTTGTTTAACCGCTACGTTATTGAAATTTTTACCAATTTCACACAAAAGTTTCAGTCCATTTAACCCGCTAAGTATTATCTGATATTCACGTTGGTTTGTACGCTTCTTCTTCATCATAAACTCAAACTTTGTTTAAAATTTTGCGGGTTATTATTTTGACCTACAGAGCCGCTACAAAATTGGTTAAAATTTGGTTTTTGGTCCATTTCATCCCCTGAACATTTCACGATCATCACCAAAAACTAAACATTTCTATTCTGGCCTGAACCCAACCTCCTTAAAAAATGCGTTACAACCGGTCCATAATTGCGGCCTTAACCTTGTTTACAAATTTTAATGGACGGACACACATTGCTAAATCACTTTATCTCGTCGAGAAATGGATTTTGGCATACCCAATAAGGGGTCTAGGACGAATATTTCGTGGTGTAACATAAACTTTTGGAGAGACAATATGTAACATGGGATAAAAATGTGGTTCTCTACACACAACCCACTATATATTAGGCAGTAGGCCCGTTATCTAGCAAACACTTTATTGCAATTTACATCAGAGGGAAGGTTAGTAGTTTTTTCCCATATGTAGGCTACTTTGCGAAATAAATTAAAATATCGACCAAAAATGAAATTTTTATATTTTTCATACAAAAGTAATGGTCCATTTTACCCGCTAAAGAATATCAAATCATCATTCAAAATTGTAGGCATCTTTTTCAACCTATACTCTTACCCGGTGCAAAATTTCGTGACTATTGATGTATAATTGCGACTTCTAGCGAGTTTATTATTACACTACAAACAAATAACGGAATATATTAGGCTGTAACTCTGTTATCTGATCATGCACACCAACATAATTGGCATCAATTGAAAGGTCAAGCGTTCCATTTTCAAGTATATCTCACTTGTCCGGAATGTCACTTCCAGGAATTAAGATATAAGCTGTATATTAAAAATTTTCACAATTTTCATACAAAAGTTTTGGTCCATTTAACCCTCTAAATATTATCCGATCGCCATCTCAAATTGCAAGCTTCTCCTTTGTGATATATATACTCTTACCTTATTTAAAATTACGCGTTGATCGGACTATTATTGAGACCTACAGAGCCGCTAGAAAATTGGATAAATATTATGTTTTTGGTCCATTTCACCCGCTAAATATTTCACGATCATCACCCATAAGAATAGGGATCTATTCTGATCTGAACCCGACCTCCATACAAAATTTCATGACGATCGGTCCATAATTGCGGCCTGGAGCGTGTTTACAATTTATAATGGACAGACGGACGGACGGACGGACGGACGGACACACATCTCAAAATCGCTTTATCTCGTCGAGATATGAAGATTGGTATACCACATTGGGGGTCTCCGACGAATATTTCGCGGTGTTACATGAATTTTTACCAAAACAAACTTATAATACCCTTTTCCACATGTGGTATAGGGTATAATTATACCCTCCATATGGTGGAGGGTATAAAAAGGGTTTCTTTTCTGTGAGTAGTCTTGGCTGTATCCATAGGTCAAAGTCAGATGTTCGCGAAAAATGTCCTGTAAATTACGAAATCGATAATATTATAATTATCATCTCTATCTAAACTGCCTTCTCGGTTTATGTCTTCTAAAGATGTTAAACTTTTAATTTCCCTAAAGCCAATTAGCCAACCAACAACTTAAATATTTAATTAATTTAATAATATCGTCGTCAATCATCGCCTCTACTTCCCCTCTACTATCCCATATCATTTCGTAACAAATAGAAAAAATGTTTTATTACCTATGTTATGGTCATAACTCACTCCTTTCGTTTAGAATGCTAACCAAATCCCACCCTATATCATCTCCACTTTTTTCAGAGAGAAACAATTGGCTTTTGTCCGCACGACTATCATTAGTTTTTCGCTTGGTTTGTTGGCAATTTTTTCCATTTTATTTCCGACACTCCCCCACTGCAGAGCCGGGGTATTTTGCAATGTTTTCGGGTTTCTTGTTGCCACTGCTAATTATGTTTTATGGATGGCTCAAATGTCTTGTGATGAGTCGGTTTGTCTGTCCACAAAATTTTGCTGGAGTATTTGTACGGTTTTGGCTTAAATTAACCTAAAACCTTAATTGTTTTTTATTTTCGTTAAAGGTCATTTATTTTCTGTGTGTAGACGCATCACTCCTAAGGATTAGCTGAAGCTGAGGAGTGGTAGCTGTAACATGTTATGGCAGCAGCAGTAGCGGTGGCATCATTTGTCCACTTGGATATAAAACAAACAAATCGTTAATGATGCTTACAGATTTGCAAATGAATGATTTCAGTGTAGTGAATGTGTAAGTATGTTGTGCTGTTTGGAGCAATGTCCTTGGAAGATTCGTATTGGGCTAATTAAGACATTTGTATCATTATGCGTAGGTATTAAAGTTGTAGCAATTTGCTGTGTAAATTTCATTATATTTACGGAGAGGTTAAATGTAATTAGGTTCAAGGTATTCCATATTACGTTCACATGTCTCTAGAAAAGGCATACGCAGATATGGGATTCTATCTCTAAAGGTCTATCTAAGCTCCTATATCCATAGGCGACCGAAAAAATTACTTAACAGTAGACTTTAAATAAGGCATAAGTATGTTGGACATCAATTATCTTCCTTTAACTAAAATCGAAGAGGTAAATTTTCCAGATCCCCAAACCAAGAAGCATTGTAACTGTAAATGGCGTCTCAACTCTATTTTACATTACTTTGCACCCTTGTTTTTTACGTGTTCCTCTCAATTGCTTCTGAATTACTCTGTTCCAAATTTTAAACCCCTCCTGGTCTACAAGCCGCCAGCCAGTCGCTATTAATCATCTTTAACTAAATGTGATTAATAAAAACACAATTAATGTCATATTTGTTGCAAAATGTTGTTGTGTTGTGCCAACAACAGCAGCAGCTGCAACATTTTGACTTGTTGAATAATTTAAGTTAAAAGTTTACGCAAAACAAAGCGGAATGTGCCGAAAATGCCGCCGCCAGCCAACTGGCAAGAACAGCTCACTTAAGTGACATCAGCACGAAACAAAGTGTATTGAAGTTACAAAATAATTCCACAAAACAACAAACTACAAACACATTGAAAATAATATATTGATATCAATTAAATTGTCATCAAGTCACCAAGACTAACAGAGGGTTAGAGAGTGAAAGAGAATTTTGCCAAAAAATCAAGTGTGCCAGACCGAGGGGGCTCTGATGAAGAAATGTCATTTTAATTGCAAGAGGCATCGTCACATTGGTGATTAGTCACAACAATGAACAAGGTGCAGCAGCAGATGCAAAGTGGGCGTAACCCATTCGCAGAGAAATACTTTCCAACATAACTGTTATAAACGATTTCAATTTCATTAACATTTACCACAGAAATATTTTTTGGAGAAAGGACTTTAAATGATATTATTATCAAAACTCAGCGTGAGTAAGAAACAGATGTTGTAATTTTAAAAATAAGCTTCCATATCGATAGTATTTAAGTTTTGCTTTGCATCAATCTGTTTTGGAGTCATATGGCCTTCCTTTCGTTTGCTAAAAACAATAGGTGTTTGACAAAGCTAATATCAACGAATATTAAGCAGTTTCAGGCAAAGCAAGGATTTGTAAAAATGTTGGAAGAGGAAAAGTTTATACATTAGTTTAAGCCAGAAAAAAATTCTCGGACGGACTCTATAAACACTAAACAGATAGACTTAACGATTCACGAAAGCACAATATATAGTTACCCGCTACTTCGTATGCGGAAAGGGAATAATTTATTTTAAGTATATTTAGCAGTATACTGTTCGTATACCTTTAGTTTGAATTTCAGTCCACGTTTTATTAGAACGGTACAGGTATTTTGAAGATTGTATTCATATTTTCCAACCTAAGTAGTTGTAATTTCGGAATTTGTGATATCAAAATGAAGAAAAGCTTCTATCTTTCAAAAAAAAAAAAAAAAAAATACTTAATGCGTAAGCCTACATAACAGTTAATTTTTTGAGTCAATATTAATTAAGGCCCTTTTATTCTCAGGGGGTAACCACCATTTTGTAAAACAATAGTCGCATAGATCTGCGTTTTCAAATGTACCCAGCAAAAAAGTCCTCCCAAAATCATGGGTTTCGTAAGGGATTTTTGGCAGCCGTAACTACTCTCAAATCCCCTTTCTTCCCCATTATTTTTACAAGGGCATGTCGCACTCAGTTTCTAGTTATTTTATGACCACTAGAATAATTAGTTATTCTGTGGCCACTAGAAGTTGAAAAGTAAGGTGAAAAAAACTATTTTTAGAACATTTGATGTATACTTACTTACTTAGTTGGCCCATTACAGAACATTTGTTCCATAGACCGAACTAAGAAAAGATCTCATTCCTCTCGGTTTTTCGCTTGACTTTTTGGAATACCGCGCCTTTTCATTTCTTCCTCCACTTGTATGCTCCATCGAAGCTTAGGCCTGCCGATTCTGCGTGCACCGCCATGTGGCATGTATTCATACGCCTTTTTAGCAGGTTCATCATCGCTCATTCTCATGATATGGCCTAGCCAACGCAATCGTTGCATCTCGATACGTTTAACTATATTCATGTCTTTGTATAGCTTATATAGCTCGTGGTTCATACGACGTCGATATTCACCGTCAACGCAAATCGGCCCGTAGATCTTCTGAAGAATTTTCCTCTCAAACACACCAAGCACTGCCTAATCTGCTTGCGCAAGTACCAATGCTTCGGAGCCATACATTAGCACGGGTAGTATCAGCGTTTTGTATAGTGTTATTTTTGTTTGACGAGATGTGGCTTTGTTTTTAAATTGCTTGCTTAAACCATAGTAGCATCTGTTGGCCAATACAATTCTTCTTCTTATTTCACAACTGATGTTGTTTGTTGTGTTTATGGCAGTGCCGAGGTAGACGAAGTCTTTAACTACCTCAAAATTGTAGGTACCAACTTCCACAGTTGGCCCGAGCTCTATGGACGCTTTGCGCGTCGACACCATCAATTTGGTCTTTTCGCCGTTTACCGCCAGACCCACTTTCGCAGATTCTGCTTCGACCTTCATAAAGGTATCAGTTACTTCCTTTACTGATCGTCCCATGATGTCCATGTCATCAGCATAAGCAAGTAACATGTGGCTATTGGTGTAAATTGTGCCATTTCTTTTGACATTTGCATCTCGTATTACCTTTTCCAGCAAAATGTTGAATAGGTCACACGAAAGGCTGTCTCCTTGTCTGAAACCTCTTTTGGTACAAAATTCTTCGGAGAGGTTCATTCCAATTTTAACTGAGGACTTAGTATCAGTTAAAGTCATCTTACAAAGCCGGATGAGCTTTGCGGGGATACCAAATTCAGACATTGCATGGAATACCTTTGATCGGAGGGGACTGTCGAATGCTGTTTTATAATCGACAAAAAGGTGAAATGTGTCGATCTGCATCTCTTGGGTCTTCTCTAGGATTTGCCGCAGGGTAAATATCTGGTCACTGGTGGACTTGCCAGGTCTAAAGCCACATTGGTATGGTCCAATTATTTCGTTGACCATTGGCTTTAGTCGTTCGCACAATATCCCTGACACTATCCTATAAGCAATAGGGAGAAGACTTATGCCCCTATAGTTGGAGCATACAGTCTTATCTCCTTTCTTGTGGACGGGACAAAGGATGCTCAGGTTCTAATCGTCGGGTACGCGTTCTTCCTGCCAGATGGTGCTAACTAGCTGATGCATACACCTTATCAGCGCGTCGCCTCCGGTTTTAAACAGCTCGGCTGGTAAGCCATCGGCTCCTGCTGCCTTATTATTCTTCAGCCGGTTGATTGCTGTTTTTACCTCATCTTGGCCGGGCGGTATACATTCTATACCATCTTCTGGGATTGGATCTGTGGTATCATCGTCTTCGCTACTATTGGATACCAGCAGATTGGAGAAATGTTCCTTCCATATCCTGAGCACGCTATCTGTATCTGTTACCAGATTACCTTGCTGGTCTCTACAGGAGGATGTGCCTGTACCAAAGCCCTCTGTTTGATGTTTTACTCTTTGGTAGAATTTTCGGACTTCATTCTGGCTCCTGTACATCTCGATTTTTTCACACTCCCGCTTTTCCATTTCTCTCTTTTTCTTGCGGATCTCTTCTCTCCTTTTCTCCCGATATCTCTCTCGCGCGCTACGCGTTGCTACTGACTGTAAAGTAGCTCTATATGCCGCATTTTTTTCTACGGTAGCAGCACGACACTCCTGGTCATACCATGAATTCCTTTGTGGAGGTCTCTGGAATCCAAGTATGGATTTTGCGGCTGTTTGCATGGAGTGGGCAATATTTTGCCATTGTGTTATGTTATCAGGACAAGGAGTGCTCGCGTTAAACAATTGGGCTAGTTGAGTGGAATATGCTGTGGCTATCTGTTGTGTTTGCAGCCTATCGATGTCCAACTTCCGTGTTGTGTCTGTTCGTGCTTTATTTGCAACGTTTAGACGGGTACGTACCTTTGCTGCAACAATGTAGTGGTCCGAATCAATGTTTGCGCCTCGGAACGATCGTACATCCAACACGCTGGATGAATGTCTTCCATCTATCACAACATGATCAATTTGATAACTTGTTCCTTGATCTAGAGACAGCCAGGTGCCCTTATGAATATCGAGATGATTAAATCTGGTACTACTAACTACCATGTTTTTTGCAGCTGCAAAGTCTATCAGCCTCATACCATTGTCAGATGTTTCACTGTGGAGACTGAATTTCCCGACTGTTGGGCCAATGATATTCTCCTTTCCAATTTTGGCATTAAAATCGCATAGGATGATTTTAATGTCATGGGCAGGGCAACTGTCATATGTGTATCTTTGGTCTGTTCGTCCTTTTCTTCAGTGGGGGCATGAGCGCAAATAAAGCTGATGTTGAAGAATTTAGCTTATATTCGAATTGCAGCAAGTCTTTCATTCACTGGGGTGAAGCTGGATACCAGATATTTTAGTCTCCGACTAACTACAAATCCGCAACCAAACTCATGCTTTACGTCATGGCAGCTATAATACAGTGCGTCACCTTTAGGTGTTGTTGTGACGCCTTTCCCAATCCATCGTATTTCCTGTATGGCAGTAATATCGGCCTTGTACTTTTCAAGTACGTCTGCCAATGCGAAGACTGTACCTTCTCTATAGAGAGTGCGAACATTCCAGGTGCAGATTCGCAGATCATGGCCCTTTAAACGTTTGCGGGGTTCGTCAACATTAGAGGGGTTTGTTTTTCTTTTCTTTCGTTTTTTCATAGTAGAATGTTTTTTCTAGGGGAGGGTTACTAACCCGACGCCCAAACCCAATTTTTTAACGTTCTTATGGGTAAACGCGCGGCACATGTTAGCTCACTACCTTTAACGGGTGTTAAAGGCAGTTCCCCAGGTGACACCACGGGGAGGTCAGTGTCCACTTGAGATGAAAGAGGGACCAAGATAAATCCTGGGCTTTGCCATGTTAAAACCGGTCAGGACCGTTCCTTGGTATCTTCCATCCCATTTGATGTATAGAATTTGTTTTTAATTTCATCACACTTCTTACTTTTATTTTACTTTATTTTATTTCGCTCTCTGCCCCAGTTGAACACACGAACCCTCTGATTTCTAGCCAAAGACACTACACACTGTGCCAAGCACACGAACATTAAGGGTTGCTTAAGAACTTAAATGTGCAGTGCACATGTGCACCACGAACTGTTATTTTTTAATTAACAAAAACTCGCGTGCCAACGATGAGCGTAGAACACACAACCCTAGGATTTATAGTCAGACACACACACACACTGTGCCACCGTCCTCATTACTTAGTGAGGAGTAAAGTAAGTAGGTTTACCTTGTAAATTTTTTAAGAAGTAACCCAATATTTTTCAGATTACTTGTAATGCGAAAATAAGCTTGTTTACATTACTTTGTAAAGGGTTACGTAATGACTATCGGATCCAAATTTTTGCTGGGTACTTTCTAAAACGTTAAGAATAAAAAAACACAATTTTGCTAAAATATACCTTTGACTTTTTTTATTTCAGCGCATTACTTTAAAACCGCCTTCGCGTTAACATGTAAGCAATGATAAACTACTCAGTACAATTTTTAAAATCCACGGTATTACATGTAAAAACAGTTCATAAATTTTAAAGGGGTATTTTTATAAACATTCTGATCCAATCTCAACAGCGAATCTCATAACAAAGTTAATTTATCACTCGATACCAGTGCTTCAATATTTTGTATTACTTAGTACTTCTAGTACACTTATTGTACTACCACCTCTAACAGCGAACCTGGCAAATAAATAATACATTAGGATTCCACTTCTATTCCTTAGTCCAATTTCAAATTTATTGCACTTTCGTACTTTTCGCACACTAGTTATATAATTCTAGCTTCACCCAACACCAAATTTACTACCATTTTGTACTTTTCGTACTTAAAACACCAACTCAATAATTCAGTCCTTAGCGACACCTCATAACAGACTTTGTATGCATTTGAAAAACTCCGCATCTAAACACCAACATAAACCTAATACAAAAATTCGAAACTCCAGCTATATCCCTTTATGCTCGATGTTTTCACCAAATCTAAATTGTTTCACATTTACTACGAAAAGTAGTACACGTAAATACGAATTTCCAAAACTACCTAAATCCTCCACTCCGTTCACTCATATCAAATTGTACCAAATTTAGTGCCACTTAGTACTTTTCGTACACATACAGTTGTGTGAAAAATAATAAGGACACTTCAATCCATAACCAAGATAACATTGAAAACTGACTAAAAATGTGAAAATGACTTCAGTTTATAAAATTTATTGCTTTCTTAAAATGTTAAGAAAAGGTTTATAAAAACATTTTGATTGTTTATAAACATATTTTATTTATCGTTGTTGGCGTTTTTTATTGTTGGACTGCAGAATTTTACATCTTTGTGTGTATTTCAGCTTTAGTCCATATTTTGTTGTATTCAAGTATTTGAATAACAACAAAATGTTTTACAGTGGATATGAAATTGATTAGTTGCGGGCGGAGGGTAGGGAATACTATAGTTTCAGTTGTCACCAAACAACTTCATCAGTTCCCTTTTCCGCCGACTCTGTATCGATAAACAGGTCAATAAGCCCATCCAGCAAATTAAACAAAATGAGAAATTTGCTATATGGCCCTAAAACTGATTACCCTACAATTTGAGTCGAACTAAAGAATTTTATATCCACCACTGTTTTTATGTCGTCTTTGCTTTGCAAAGAATACGAACATAGGTGTGTTGCTTCAATAAGCGGGGGTAAAACAACGAGAAAGTTGTTGTTTTTGCATTACGCATTGATCAACAAGGCTGAAATAAACACAAAGATGTAAAATTCTGCAGTCCAACAATAAAAAACGCCAACAACAATAATAGGCATCAGCACGGCCTTGTTGATCAATGCGTAATGCAAAAACAACAACTTTCTCGTTGTTTTACCCCCGCTTATTGAAGCAACACTCCTATGTTCGTATTCTTTGCAAAGCAAAGACGACATAAAAACAGTGGTGGATATAAAATTCTTTAGTTCGACTCAAATTGTAGGGTAATCAGTTTTAGGGCCATATAGCAAATTTCTCATTTTGTTTAATTTGCTGGATGGGCTTATTGACCTGTTTATCGATACAGAGTCGGCGGAAAAGGGAACTGATGAAGTTGTTTGGTGACAACTGAAACTATAGTATTCCCTACCCTCCGCCCGCAACTAATCAATTTCATATCCACTGTAAAACATTTTGTTGTTATTCAAATACTTGAATACAACAAAATATGGACTAAAGCTGAAATAAACACAAAGATGTAAAATTCTGCAGTCCAACAATAAAAAACGCCAACAACAATAATAGGCATCAGCACGGCCTTGTTGATCAATGCGTAATGCAAAAACAACAACTTTCTCGTTGTTTTACCCCCGCTTATTGAAGCAACACTCCTATGTTCGTATTCTTTGCAAAGCAAAGACGACATAAAAACAGTGGTGGATATAAAATTCTTTAGTTCGACTCAAATTGTAGGGTAATCAGTTTTAGGGCCATATAGCAAATTTCTCATTTTGTTTAATTTGCTGGATGGGCTTATTGACCTGTTTATCGATACAGAGTCGGCGGAAAAGGGAACTGATGAAGTTGTTTGGTGACAACTGAAACTATAGTATTCCCTACCCTCCGCCCGCAACTAATCAATTTCATATCCACTGTAAAACATTTTGTTGTTATTCAAATACTTGAATACAACAAAATATGGACTAAAGCTGAAATAAACACAAAGATGTATTTTATTTATCTTTTATATTTATATTATATTGAGGTAGTTTGTTGTGTGCGAAAAAATAAGGACACTTCATGACATATTTTAATAAGGACCAAACTTGAAACAAGTTAATGTAGGTTTTTACTAAATAATGGTAGATAAAGCGTTTCAGTTCCATTAGTACTTTGTAGACGCTATTGTTTTCGAAAACGGCAGCGCATCCTCTAAGAATTGAGTCAACCAAATTTTGGCACTCCTGTACTGGTACCGCGTCCCACCCAAATTGTATAAATTGCCAACGAGAAAGTTGTTGTTTTTGCATTACGCATTGATCAACAAGGCTGAAATAAACACAAAGATGTAAAATTCTGCAGTCCAACAATAAAAAACGCCAACAACAATAATAGGCATCAGCACGGCCTTGTTGATCAATGCGTAATGCAAAAACAACAACTTTCTCGTTGTTTTACCCCCGCTTATTGAAGCAACACTCCTATGTTCGTATTCTTTGCAAAGCAAAGACGACATAAAAACAGTGGTGGATATAAAATTCTTTAGTTCGACTCAAATTGTAGGGTAATCAGTTTTAGGGCCATATAGCAAATTTCTCATTTTGTTTAATTTGCTGGATGGGCTTATTGACCTGTTTATCGATACAGAGTCGGCGGAAAAGGGAACTGATGAAGTTGTTTGGTGACAACTGAAACTATAGTATTCCCTACCCTCCGCCCGCAACTAATCAATTTCATATCCACTGTAAAACATTTTGTTGTTATTCAAATACTTGAATACAACAAAATATGGACTAAAGCTGAAATAAACACAAAGATGTAAAATTCTGCAGTCCAACAATAAAAAACGCCAACAACAATAATAGGCATCAGCACGGCCTTGTTGATCAATGCGTAATGCAAAAACAACAACTTTCTCGTTGTTTTACCCCCGCTTATTGAAGCAACACTCCTATGTTCGTATTCTTTGCAAAGCAAAGACGACATAAAAACAGTGGTGGATATAAAATTCTTTAGTTCGACTCAAATTGTAGGGTAATCAGTTTTAGGGCCATATAGCAAATTTCTCATTTTGTTTAATTTGCTGGATGGGCTTATTGACCTGTTTATCGATACAGAGTCGGCGGAAAAGGGAACTGATGAAGTTGTTTGGTGACAACTGAAACTATAGTATTCCCTACCCTCCGCCCGCAACTAATCAATTTCATATCCACTGTAAAACATTTTGTTGTTATTCAAATACTTGAATACAACAAAATATGGACTAAAGCTGAAATAAACACAAAGATGTATTTTATTTATCTTTTATATTTATATTATATTGAGGTAGTTTGTTGTGTGCGAAAAAATAAGGACACTTCATGACATATTTTAATAAGGACCAAACTTGAAACAAGTTAATGTAGGTTTTTACTAAATAATGGTAGATAAAGCGTTTCAGTTCCATTAGTACTTTGTAGACGCTATTGTTTTCGAAAACGGCAGCGCATCCTCTAAGAATTGAGTCAACCAAATTTTGGCACTCCTGTACTGGTACCGCGTCCCACCCAAATTGTATAAATTGCCAAAAGTCGTCATAATTTGGTGGACACTTTCCCCTGCTTGATCGTTTAACTTCATTATACAAATTTTAATTCGGGTTCAAATCAAGGGATTGTGCGGGCCATTCTAACAACTTAACTTAATTGTCCTGGAATCCCTTTTTCATGTTGCCGTATGTTTTGAGTCATTATCCTGCTTGACGACTCGTTTGAGAGGCACAACCTAGCTTATTCAGCATACGGTAGTATTATATTTTTCAAAATTTCAATGTAATCTGGTGATTTCAAAACACTTTGAATCCTGTATAGAGACCCCATGGCTTATTAAGAAAATGAGCCCCACACCATGATGTTACCTCTGCCATATTTACTCGCCGTCAGAGTATATTTTGGGTTATATTATTGATCTTTAGGTCTTCTACCTTGATGAACTCCTCTATCCGAACACAAAAAGTAACTTTGGTTTTATCGGACCAAAGAGTGGTACGCAATTTCCTTTAGACCAAGCGATGTGATTTCTAGCAGTCTGTATTATTTGTTGAATATTTTTGTACCCTACACCACTGCGTGGGAAGGGTATAATTTTTCGATTAAAATGATACTTTTCTGACACTATGAGCTCTAATGTGGACACCAAAGATAGTTTTACGAGTTGTTGATTCGTCAAAATTAATATCTAAGTAGTTTTTTATTTGTAAGGATGTGGTGAAAGGATCTTTTTTACTAATTGGATAACGCGTCTTATTATTACAGGTGTAATTTTTGGTGTTCTGCAACGAGTTTCTATTTTGAAGTCCACTCAACGGCATTATCTACCATTATTTTGAAAATCCCAAGCTTTTCCTGTAATTATACCCTACACCACTATGTGGGGAGGGTATTATAAGTTGGTTTTGCCCAAAAAGTTTGTAACGCATCGAAACAATGGTCGTAGACCCATATATACCAAAATGAATGTCTCGACGAGCTGAGTCGATCGGGCTATGTGTGTCCGTCTGTCCATCTAAACCTTGTAATCACGCTACAGGTGGCAATTTTGATCGGATCGTCACGAAATTTTGGGTGTTGATGAGGGTCCCGGAGGGGAAGAAGGCTATTGATTTTGGTGATGGTCGGATAATATTTAGGGGTCGTAATGAGCAAAAAACTTATTTGGATAAAAAGACAGCTTCTATATGGGATATACCAAAAGCAAGACCTGACAATGAAAGTAGAAAATAACACCTTTTTAATAATGTAAAGTAGGTTCTCGTAGGTGATCAAACAACGAAAATATCACAATAGTCGCAAATAAAACCCAAATTTTCATTCTTGCGATTTTAATTATAATGACGAATACCACAGCTTTAGTTAGGGACTTTCCAAAAAAAAGCTTGACTATGAAAGTAGAAGATCCCATCTTTACAATGATGCAAACAAGTCGGCGTAGGTGACCAACTAACAGAGATATCGCAATAGTCGGTAATACATCCCATTTTTCCCGGAGGCGAAGAAGCCTACTGATTTTGGTGATGGTCGGATAATATTTAGGGGTCGGAATGAGCAAAAAATTATTTGGAGAAAAAGTCTACATTTTATTCCAAAGCAAATATCTCAGCGTCTATAAGGGGTATACAAAAAGCAAAACTTGGCAATGAAAGTAGAAAATATCACCTTTGCAACGATGTAACGTAGGTTGTCGTAGGTGGTCAAACAAACTTTTAATTTTTGCGGTTTAAAAATAATGACGGATATCACACCTTTGATTGGGGAGCTTCTAAAAACAAAGCCTGACTAAGAAAGTAGAAAATCCCATCTTTAAAATTATTCAAATTAGGTTGGCGTAGGTGGTCAAATAATAGTGATATCGCAATAGTTGGTATTGCATCCTTTTTTCCACTTTTTCAGCAATCGCACTACAGGTCGGAATTTTGATCGGATCCTCACGATATTTTCTCGCAGAGATAGAAGCCTATTGATGTTGGTGATGTCGAGAGTAGTCAAATATAAAATTAAATATTAATTATTGTGGTTCAGCTCGCCTTAGTCATTGGTATAAAAGCCAGATAGGTGAAAACCTTCGTATCTCCCTAAAAGAAATTTTTTCGAGTGAAAAGATTATGCACAGAGGTAGTGGTGTAGGGTATCACATAGTCGGCCCCGTACCGACTATAGCCTTTTCTAAGTTGGACTAAGTGTATTGAAGTTTCAGGAGATTATATTGAAAAATAAAAATATTTTTGAAAAACTAACTATTCTCTTTCATTGATAGGCTAAGAAGTTTCCGAGCCGCCCTCGTATTTTCTACTTTCATTGCCAAGTTTTGCTTTTTGTATACCCCTTATAGGCGCTGAGATATTTGCTTTGGAATAAAATGTAGACTTTTTCTCCAAATAAATTTTGGCTCATTCCGACCCCTAAATATTATCCGACCATCACCAAAATCTGTAGGCTTCTTCGCCTCCGGGAAAATGGGATGTATTACCGACTATTGCGATATCTCTGTTAGTTGGTCACCTACGCCGACTTGTTTGCATCATTGTAAAGATGGGATCTTCTACTTTCTACTTTCATAGTCTTTTGGAAAGTCCCCAACCAAAGGGGAAAAACGTTGTCTTTTTATCCAAATAAGTCTTTTGCTCATTACGACCCCTAAATATTATCCGACCATCACCAAAATCAATAGGCTTCTTCCCCTCCGGGACCCTCATCAACACCCAAAATTTCGTGACGATCCGATCAAAATTGCCACCTGTAGCGTGATTACAAAGTTTAGATGGACAGACGGACAGACGGACGGACGGACGGACAAACATAGCCAGATCGACTCAGCTCGTCGAGACATTCATTTTGGTATGTATAAGTATGGGTCTACGACCATTGTTTCGATGCGTTACAAACTTTTTGGGCAAAACCAACTTATAATACCCTCCCCACATAGTGGTGTAGGGTATAATTGGGAGATGGTTAACCACCCGTGAAACGTAGCGTAATGGTTGGATGCGTGGGACTTCGGTAGACTCCTAATTTTTCAATGTATATCTAAGGTCTAACAGCTCAACTCGAAAGAGAATTAATTAAATATGACTATAAATGACCTTTGCCTTAATAAGCACAAATAAAATTATTAAAGTTTCGGTAATTAACGATATTTTTCGGTAAGTTAGCAAGGAATAAAAAGTAGTCGTAAAGTTCTACCGATAGAAAGAGTGTTCTCAACTTTTATTTGAACATTTCATTCATAATTTTGAGTTTTAATTTTACCGATTTTTATCGATAACTCGAAAAATGTGTAAGAGAATCGCATTACAGGGATAGATAACCAGGGCACAGTGGATCCACCCATTGGCTAAAAATTAAAAAATGAATGTCAAAATTTTGGTACAATATCTGGCAACTCTGACAGCTATGACATGTACCTTTTTAAAAATATATTAATTTTCGTTTCATTCGAACGCGATCTTCTTAAAAATAGCTTCAAAAGTCGGAACATTTGACTACTATTTTTTGTTGTGAGTACAACCTATATTTTAAGTGCAAGTAAATATATTCAAAATATCACGAAAGTAATACGTATAGCAAAATATTATAGCGGATTTTCAAGGAGAAGGTAATAGTTTTATTTTCATTAAAAATAGTATTTTAGCGTGTTTTGGAGATCTAGTTAGCTGCATATTTTCTTAGTGTATTTTGTAATGCCAATTCGATCATATACTTAAATTTGTCCTAAGTTTTTAGTCCACCACCCACCTCGGGAATAATGTTCCAAAGTAGTTCATGGATTTAAGATTATTCAGTATTGAAATCGGCTGCCATCTAGAGCCAGACTATAAATGGTGAGCTACTGACTAAAGCTGCCCTTCAATAGGGTTTCTATAAATATATTAGCGTATAAATCTGTTATCTGACAACGTACATTAACATAATTGGTATCAGTGGCAAGATGAAGAAATCTTCTTCCAAATTTGTCTTACGTTGGCGGTACGTGCCTTCCAGGAAGAACACTTTAAGATCTATATTAAAAGTTTTACCAATTTTCAGACAAAAATGTTGATTTTTTTAATGTTGATTTGGACTTTATGTTGTTTTGGAGATTGTTTTGTTTCCCCAAGCCTATTTTTGCATCATAAGATAATCGGGACCTTGTTCATGTCATTTTGTATTAACAGCATAAGACAATTCTTACCGTATACCCCCTCCAGAGGGGAAAAGGGGGAGAATGTTACGCTCGTGGTTTCTTAAAACACTCTTCGCAGCAGCACAAAGCTGTAACCGGCGCATTGGCTTGATTTTTACACTCTAAATATTTTTGGCAACTTTTATTTGCCATACAAGTGGATCCACTGTGCAGGGTGGAGAAATTGTTTAACCACTGGGAACCTCAAATGTCGAATTACAGGTAGTTCCGTCCCTAAAAGTAGCTGGAATTCTGAATATTTAGAAAATCGGCAGATACCGTTATATGGGGCCATAACAAAACATGGACTTTGGTGGAGAAGTTTTTCACCAATGGGCACCTCAAAAGTCAAATTACAGATAAATCGATCAACAAATGTAGCTAAAATCCTGAAAATAAGGAGTTTCTGGAGATACCGTTTTATGGGAGCTATACCAAAACATGGACCTATGTTGACAATTTTTATTGAAGAAGATTCGTGCAAGGGTCAAAAAATGGTTTATTACAGCCAGTTTGGTTAAAAATTGTAGCTAAAAACCGAAAAAAACACCGAAAATCGGGAGTGTTATAAAGGGGCTATACCAAAACATGGACCAATGTTAACAATTATTGGTCGAGAAGTTTCGTGACTGCAGAGAACCTTATGTGTCAAATTACGGGTTAGTTCAGCCAAAAAATTTAGCTAAAAACCTCAAAATACCGCATATCTTTAGGTACCATAATATGGGGGCAATAGCAAAACATGGACCTTTGTTGAACATTTTTGGTGGAGAAGTTTTTTGACCACTGAGAACCTCATATATCAAATTACTGAAAATCGGGTGGTACCGTAATATGGGGGATATACCAAAACATGGACCTATGTCGACAATTTTTTGTAAACATCAAACTAAAACTATATCGAAAATCGGGAGGTACCGTTTAATTGGGGCTATTTAAATACAGTGGCGCCCAGATTACTCGATTTCGTTTAATTAAATTACTTATTAAGCAGTTTGGATGAGTCATTAAGGTGAAAATCCTATTTGAAGGATGAGTTATGAGTAATTTTTAAGTCAACAAAATGTGGTAATCTGGTCATTAGTATGTTGACATAATGTAAAAAATATGTTGCTGCTATCTATAAAATTGAGCAAAATTTAGATGAGGGATCATTTACATACACAATTTTTAGAAGGGCTGAAAAACGCCTACATTGATGGTAGCCTTAGGGATCCTTGTGTTAGCTTTTGTATGGAACAAAGTACATTTTCACATCGATATCAATCGATACTACCAATTTTTGAGGGAAAATCAATTTATATTATCGGGTGCATATAAACAAACATTTGGTTTTATTTGTATAGTTTTAAAATTGTACACACAAATGTTCCTATATGCCGAAAAACTCTATTTGTTGGAATAAGTGCAAAATGTTTTTAACACATTATGTCTGAATGCTGATGACCAGATTACCAGATTTTGTTGCCTTAAAAATGCCTCATAACTCATCCTTCAAATAGCATGTTCACCCTAATAACTCATCCAAACTGGTTATTAGGTAATTTAAAGATAAATGTACACCTAGTATGGAGCGGTAATTGCAGTGTATGGTTCGGAATGATGTCCGGGGTTACTAAAAATATAATTTTTTTTGTTATAAAGAGTCAAATGATTATGCATATTTTGGTGCATTAACGAAAAATAAATCTAAAGCATATTATTAGGGATTATAGTAATACTTCGGCCCCTTAAAGGACTTGATACGGGGGTGTAGCATGAAATCAGTTGAATACACTATAAACTAACTAATACGATCAATTCATGTATAAAAGTGTTGAATCAATTATCCCTAAAGTTGATTTTACTTCTAATGTCCCTAATTAGCTGGCCAGGATAATATTGTCCATTTTTAGAAAAGTGGATTGTACTTCCCCCACATACGGGGAATCTCAGTACGTTTTGACATCATTAGATAGTAGTTATACCGATACCTTATATGCAAAATTTATTTCATCAAAATCTTCAATTTTTTTAAACGAAATCGGGTAATATATTAAACTGAATTTATTGTCCCTAAATAGCTGCCCGCCACTGTACGTGAGCCATTTTCTAAATTGACCCGTCTAAAAACAAATTTAATATACCCTTAATACTATTGCGAAGGGTACAAAAACGTATTTTGTCACTTACGAAAATGCTTTGTCTTTCCAATTTAGGGATCTTGACAAATTGCAAAAGGGTTGTTATGGGTGAGGGAGATACATTTTTGAAGATTTGAACTTTAAGGGTACGAGGAGTATTAAAAATTGTTCCATTTGTATTTTGAAAAGAAGTGGAACCATAATGACAAAATATTAATTAGATGGGAAATTAGAGTTATTTTTAATAAGAAACATTGTGGCGTTTTTTATTGGGATAGCGTTTGCAATTTTGTTTTTTCAAAATAGTCTGGCTTAATCCCATTGTTGTTGTTTTAATATTTTAAAACAACTAGTTTATTAGTGGAAAAGATTTGGCATTGTTCGCCAAGGGGTAAGGCAGGGAATACTATAGTTTCGATCCACGCCACTGGATCTCATCAGTTCCCTTGTTTCTTGTTTGTGGATATTCTCCACCGAAGTTATTATACTCTACACCACTATGTGGGGAGGGTATTATAAGTTGGTTTTGGCCAAAAAGTTTGTAACGCATCGAAATAATGGTCGTAGACCCATACTTATATATACCAAAATGAATGTCTCGTCGAGCTGAGTCGATCTGGCTAAGTGTGTCCGTCCGTCAGTCCGTCCGTCTGTCCATCTAAACCTTGTAATAACGCTACAGGTCGCAATTTTGATCGGATCGTCACGAAATTTTGGATGTTGATGGGGGTCCAGGATGGGAAGAAGCCTATTGATTTTGGTGATGGTCGGATAATATTTAGGGGTCGTAATGGGCAAAAAACTTATTTGGAGAAAAAGACAACGTTTTTTTCCTAAGCGAATATCTAAGCTTCAATATGGGGTATACCAAAAGCAGAACCTGGCCATGAAAGTAGAAAATATCGCCTTTCTAATGATGTAGGTGATGTAGGTTGGCGTAGGTGGCCGCATAACGGAGATATCACAATAGTCGGCAATACATCCCATTTTTTCATTTTGATCGGGTCGCAATTTTGATCGGATCGTCACGAGATTTTGGGGGTTAATGGGGGTCACACAGATGAATAAGCCTATTGATTTTGGTGATGGTCGGATAATATTCAGGGGTCGGAATGGGAAAAAAACTTATTTAGAGCAAAAGTCAACGTTTTATTTCAAAGCGAATATCTCCGCTTCTAAAAGGGGTATATCAAAAGCTAAACCTGCTAATGAAAGTAGAAAATATCACCTTTGCAACGTAGGTTGTCGAAGGTGGTCAAACAGCGAAGATATCGCAATTGCCGCTAATAGAACACAACATTTCATTTTTGCGATTTTAATAATAATGACGAATATCACAGCTTTGGTTGGGGACCTTCCAAAAGCAAAGTCTGACAATGAAAGTAAAAAATCCCATCATTACAATGATGTAAAGCAGGTTGGCGTAGGTATCCAAATAACGGAGATATCGCAATAGTCGGTAATACATCCCATTTTTCTACTTTTTTGGAAATCACGCTACAGGTCGCAATTTTAATTGGATCGTCACGAAATTTTGGGTGTTATTGGGGGTCCCACAGAGGAAAAAAACCCTTAGATTTTTGATAATGGGCGGATATTACTCAGGGGTCGGAATGTGAAAAAAAATATTTGGAAAAAGACCAACGTTTTATTTCAAAGTTAATATCTCCCTTCTGCATGAGGTATATCGAAAGCAAAACCTGGCAAGGAAAGTAGAAAATATCAACTTTACAACGATGTGAAATAGGTTGTCATAGATGGTCAAACAACAGAGATATCGCAATAGTCGGTAATGCATCCCTTTTTCCATTTTTGTGCAATCACACTACGAAATTTTGATCCTCACGAAAGTTTGGGGGTTGATGGGGGTCTAACAGAGGAAGAATCCTGTTGATGGTTGGCATACATCCCACTTTTCCATTTTTTATTTGGGTTGTACGGTCGATGCACTCAAATGCGTTTCAAAAAAATTGACCTGTGTTAATGAAGAAATTCAGAGCAAAGGCGCTAAGCTATCCCAATTTTAATATTTTGAATTTTATTAGTCAAAAGCTTATGAACAGGGGTAGTGGTGTAGGGTATCACATAGTCGGCCCCGACCCGACTATAGCCTTGGCTCACTTGTTTTTCAATAACTTCTTCAACAAGAAACTTTTTACACCCAAACATCAATCGTCAGCTCGAAGTATAAAGCTAAGCAAAGAAAAAAGTTCAATGAGAAGTTTTTCTTTGGCAAACTCACACAACTCCGACGAAAGTGTCTGCGAAAACAATTCAAACCTCTTCCACTAGTATGTGTTCAATTAGAAACATTGTGGCGTTTTTTATTGGGATAGCCAGACTATTTTGAAAAAACAAAATTGCAAACGCTATCTTAATAAAAAACGCCACAATGTTTCTAATTGAAGACACTGGCACGACGTGTGTTGTTTTTGCTGTAAAGCAGACCAACCAAATTTTGGTGTGTGCATTCGTTGAAATTCGACGACACATACTAGTGGAAGAGGTTTGAATTGTTTTCGCAGACACTTTCGTCGGAGTTGTGTGAGGTTGCCAAAGAAAAACTTCTCATTGAACCTTTTTCTTTGCTTAGCTTTATACTTCGATCTGACGATTGATGTTTGGGTATAAAAAGTTTCTTGTTGAAGAAGTTATTGAAAAATAACTTCGGTGGAGAATATCCACAAACAAGAAACAAGGGAACTGATGAGATCCAGTGGCGTGGATCGAAACTATAGTATTCCCTGCCTTACCCCTTGGCGAACAATGCCAAATCTTTTCCACTAATAAACTAGTTGTTTTAAAATATTAAAACAACAACAATGGGATTAAGCCAGGTTATTTTTAATATTTATTTTAGCAACGTCAAGAAGAACATTAATTGTTTTGAGTATCAGCATTATCTTACACAAATATTACAAAATATCTTGTCGTTTTTTATGATTTCAGAATAAATAAAAATCCTAAATCGCAATAAGTGGTCTGTTCCAGAACTGCAAAAATCTACTAATTTTTAATATTTTTTCCGATAACATAAAGGAATATCGTAGTAAAAAATAGTAGTTTCTTGCAGGTTCTGGAACAGAGCAATTATCAATTTTTTGGTTTTGAAAAGTCAGAAAAGCATCGAAAAATAGATGAAAGTATTTGTATAAGTAACATTTCCCACTAAAACAATAAAGTACCTGATCTTTTTTATCTGAAGTCATAAGAGGAAACCCCATCACCAAGCAAACCACATGCAACCAAATCTCTTCCGATTATCTGCAAATTATAGATCCTACCGCAGAAACTCCGAGTTCATCCAATCTACACCATTTATAAATTGATTTTGCCAATTATGAAAAACAATCAATATTGCCACTAAATGAAAATATAATAGCATTTTGGAACTCTCGAAAAAACATCGTCAGCGAGATTGCTATTATTGCATTTATTTATTTTTAACGTACGTACGCAACCATTTCGGTTAGGCACGTGGTTGTTACATTACGATGGTGGTTGCGTACTAGAGTTGTATAGTTCATGAACGAACTAGTTCAATTGAACGATTCATTGAAAGGAGCGTATGAACTAGATCAGTCGATATAGTTTATTATAGTTCAATAGTTCACTGAACTATAATCAGAGTCGGTGACCGTACGATCAACGAACGAACGATTCACAATCTAGTTCAACATGTCGTTCACAAATGCATAAAATGACGCCGTCGTCTGTGTTAAGTGATGCCTTCGTTATGTGATGAGTTTGTTTACGTTTTGGATCAAGGTACATGGAATAGATGTTCGAAAATTAAGATTTCTACAAAAACATAACATATTCCAATATGCCGAATCGATTACCTATTGAATGTGCCTTGTTCTGGATAGAAAAAGGAACAAATAAAAGAAACACACACACAAAGCATAACATTTTTTGCCAGCCAACTAAATGAAGGACGTATTTTCTTAAATTTATACCAACTTAATCTTTCTTTATGAGTGGAATGAAGCTATGCAAATGTAATATTTTTGTTCTGGAGTAGTTAAATTATATTATTCTATTGTTTGTTTCTATTTGGTGTATGTATGTATGCGTTTTCATCCAACGAACGATTAAGAGCCGGTGAACGATTCTGATCCGAATGATTGAACTAGATAGTGAACTATGAACCAGATTACTGAACTAGTTCAGTTAAAAGAGCTGAACTATTGAACTAGATCTTTCAAATGAACTAGATTGTACAACTCTATTGCGTACCAAAAATGTGTGTTTGACGTGCGCTCAGAGATGGTCTGTATGACGATTTTTTAGGTTTTCGACTGTAAGAAAGTTGTAAACGTCGAAAACGTCATATACCCGTAGAAAACGTATAAAAAGTGGTAAATGTCATAAACCTCAAAAAATTTATGTTACCATCATATTTTTCACTTAATATTAATTCTGCAAGCCTGTCTTTGTTATTGAAGAGGGTCCGTACATTTTTTGAAAATAACAGCATATTTTTATTAATATTTTAATTTTTAAAATATCTGAAATAATTGAACAATAAATTGGATTACGCACTTAGTACGCCATCTACAATATATTTCGAACACTACCACTACTTTACGTAGATTCAAAGAATTTGCGGGTGAAGTAATAAACAATCATATGTGTAATGCCCATATAATATAAAAAATATATATAAAATGTACATTTTAGAGTGAAATCTTTTTATGCATGCTTTGTAAAAAAACAGGATCTCAAAAAAATAATAAAATGAGTTTTATTATTATGGAAAAACATTGATTTTTAGGTTATAAAATTCGTTTGTTTATTCTGTCAAAAACCTTGTTTGTTTGGCTAGGTTTACGACGTTTCCGACGTATGTAATATACGTCAGAAATGTATGTCATATACGTCATCATTGTAGACAGACCATCTCTGCGTACGCTACGATTTTCGTTGGGTACACGTACATAAACGCTAAAATATTTTTTAAAGATTAAATTCAATTAATTCAAAAAAAGTTTTCATTGACAATAATAAGCAAGTAAAAGAGGGTTATAGACGGACAGGGCAGACCATGTGATACCCTACTCCACTACACCTGGGCACTATTTATATATAATTGCGACATATTTTAGCCGTCCTGTCATATATACAAAAGTTGATATACATGGTAACATACCAGAGATATAGAACAAACATACATATAAACGCCGTCATTACTGTAAACGTAGGGTATTATTTTTCGTATTTTATAATGACCAATCGGGGCCTTTTCGTTACATATTATTAAAACAAGTTAGAAAGTATCAATCAGCTGTACCGACGGACATATACCTCAGCCCCGGATACAAAGAAAATAGGTAAACTCAATACTTATAACGTCTCTATGGTTTTTTTTAATTTGCCAATTTCCTAAGAAGAATGAACTTTGACCCCCAAAAAATTGTACCGCCGAAACAAGGGCCACAAAGACAAATAAAATTGAAACAATCCGAGACGAGTCCTTTCCAAAATTTGTGGGGGAGGCACCCGAAGGAGTGTTCTGATGTAGTCCATATTCGGACGTAATCCAAAATTAAATACCAAACTGGTTTATCCCTTAGGCACTCGTCAGTTAAGTTGTCGTCGTATAAGGAAGTATCTAGTTGCCCAAAAAAAAAAATTGCACCGTCGTAAAAGGGACCGCAAAGCAAACATGTTTCAAACAAATTCAAAACGGTTCTAGAAGAGCTATTAAACTATACTTTTCCAAAGGAATGGGCCGATATAGTCCATATTCGAACCTGATAAATGCATGGAAGTAGTATTTTCACATCCCTAGTTTGGAACAATTTGGTTGGTCCCTCCTGGAAATATTGTGGGGGTAACTTCCGAACTTAAAATAAGTTTGGACAAAATTTACAAGACCCAAAATTTGAACAAAATAGGTTGATTCTTCGGGAGTTATTGTGCGCACCAGCCAGCCAGACAGACGTACGGACATCGGTAAATCGACTCCAAATTGTCTGAAATGGATTTCGTACAAACATACTTGGGGTCTAAAATCAGTATTTTGATAATCTCTTTGGCCTAAAGGTTGAGGGTATAAACAAATATTAAAAGAATTTTTGAAATAGTTTTCGGTGATTTTTATCATATCGATCAATGAAAAATGCTAATATTTCTAGGTACTGTTACGCATTACTTTATACCAAAGGTATCACACAAATTTCAAGAACCCGTACAGCATTGTAATTTGTAACAACTTTTCTATGATGATTGCGACATTTTGTAACATGGAATGTAACATGCAAAAAAATCACAACAATAAACAAGTGAGCAAAGGCTATAGTCCTGACGGGGCCGACCATGTGATACCCTACACCACTACCCCTGTGCATAAGCTTTTCACTGGTAAACATTTCTTTTAAGGAATATAATCCGACTACCACCAAAAATAATATGCCTCTTTCTCTCTGGGACCCCCATAAGCAACCAAAATTTCGTGACCATTCGGTCAAAATTACGACCTGTAGCGTGATTGCAAAAATGGAAGAATTAGATGCATTACCGAATAATCTGGTATCTCCCTTGTTTGACCACCTCGTCAACCTACTTTACACCAATGTTAAGGTAATATTTTCTTCTTCCATTGACAGGCTTTGCCTTTGGAATACCCCTACTAGAAGCCAATATACTCACAAAGAATAAAACTTTGAATTTGTCTCCAAATGAGTTTTTCCCCATTCCGACCCCTAAATATTAAGCGACCATCATTAAAATCAGTAGGCTTCTTCCTCTGTGGGACCAGCATCAACTCCCAAAAAATTCGTGACGATCCGATCAAAATTGCGACCTGTAGCGTGATTACAAAAAAATCGGAAAATGGGATGCATTACCGACTATTGCCATATCTCTGCTATTTGACCACCTACGACAACCTAATTAACATCGTTGTAAAGGTGATATTTTCTACTTTCCTTGCCAGGTTTTGCTTTTGATATGCCTCTTAAAGAAACAGAGATATTGGTTTTGAAATAAAATGTTGACTTTTCTCCAAATAAGTGTTTGCCCATTCGACCCCTAAATATTATCCGACCATCACCAAAATCAATAGGCTTCTTCATCTGTGAGACCCCCATTAACCCTCAAATTTTCGTGACGATTCGATCAAAATTGCGACCTATAGCGTGATTTCCAAAAAATAGAAAAATGGGATGTATTACTATTGCGATATCTCCGTTATTTGGTTACCTACGCCGACCTAGTTTGCATCATTGTAAAGACGGGATCTTCTATTTTCATAGTCAGGCTTTGCTTTTGGAAAATTTTCAACCAAAGCTGTGAAATTTGTCAATATAATTAAAATCGCAAAAATTAAAATTGGGGTTTTATTTGCTACTATTGTGATATCTTCGTTGTTTGATCACCTACGAGCACCTACTTTACATCATTAGAAAGGTGGTATTTTCTGCTTTCATTGTCAGGTTTTTGCTTTTGGTATACCCCATATAGAAGCTGAGATATTCGCTTTGGAAAAAAACGTTGCCTTTTTATCCACCAAAGTTTTTGCCCTTTCCTTCCCCTAAATATTATCGGACCATCACCAAAATCAATAGGCTTTTTCCCCTCCGGGACCCCCATCAACATCCAAAATTTCGTGACGATCCGATCAAAATTGCGACCTGTAGCGTGATTACAAGGTTTAGATGGACAGACGGACGGTCGGACGGACACACATAGCCAGATCGACTCAGCTCGTCGAGACATTCATTTTGGTATATATTTCGATGTGTTACAAACTTTTTTGCCAAAACCAACTTATAATATCCTCCCCACATAGTGGGGACCAGATTACCACATTTTGTTGACTTAAAAATGCTTCATAACTAATCCTGCAAATAAGATTTTCACCTTAATGACTCAACCAAATTGGTGAATAACACTATGCAACACTGAAAATGCAAACAACTTCTAGTATGCATTTTTTGAAAGTACATATTTAGACTATAAAAACCCTAGTTGGTTTTTGTCCTGTCAGATCCAGTTCGATTGTAGCCCTAAACTAGTAGAACTTATCTTTTGAAAAAACCAAATAAGAAAAACTCAATCTAGGGCATCAAAATCTATAAAGTATAGAACATTTTACATAATTGCTGAAATTCTGGTCAGTATCGGCTAAACTATTGGGAGTTGAACCAAGTAACCTTTGCAAAAATCTTCCAAATAAAGTTCTCAACAATTCTTTAGAACATTCTGAAACTCTAAAATGCTTACTTGATGTTGTTTCAGCGGAATTTTGCATCATATCTTTTACAACACGTATTTCAAACACAGTTCACACCAACAGTTCTTTCTCGCATTTCGGATTTCACTACATTATTGACATTTTTATTAAATCGTCGTTGAAAAATGTAGTGAAATCAACGGCATAGAGGCATTGTACAACAATGACATGTTCCGAAGAGTTGTGTATTACATTCCTGGGAATATTTTTCCAAAAGAAAATATTCAGAAAAAATTAACGGTTTTGGAGATACGGTGTGAAATGTATAAAAATTGTGTAATTTTTGCATATATTTTGAAATTTGAGACAATAAATGTAGTTTTTTGAGTTCATTAATTCTCCAAATATGTTATCCTTGTCCTTATCTACAAATTTGCTTCAGAGGTCAGAAGAAGATTCGCATTGGTTTCAGAGATATAGCCCCGAATTTCTTTAAAAACTCAATATTTAACCATGTTTAGATGGGGCCATAAAATCCGAGCTGGATCTGACACAACAAAACCAGACTAGGGTTTCTTGTCGTTTGGGTCTCTACTTTCAAAAAATCCTCAGTTCGAATTGTTTGCACAAGATCACCTTAAAAATGTTGCACAGTGTAATTAAACCAAAATATATATTTAAAACTGGCACAATACATTTTGACATCACAAATAATTAAGAGGTGGACCGATATGGCCCTCTTCGAACTTAAATTAAGTTTGGACCGATATAATAAAAACTTCTATACCAAATTATAAAGCTCTATTTTAAAAATTAAAGCTGTATCTTGATTTCGACAGACTGACTGACATGAATGTATGGACTCAGAATTTTATCCTGATCAAAAATATGTACAGTCGAAATCGCTTATAACGTCGGCTTATACCGATCTATTCTTATGTGAAACCGACCTCCATGTCAAATTTCGTGACGATCGGTCCATAATTGGGGCCTGGAGATTGATTACAATTATGATGGACAGACGGACACACATCGCTGTATCGCTTTATCTCGTCGAGATATGAAAAATGGTATATAACATTGGGGGTCTACGACGAATATTTCGCGGTGTTACATGCCTTTTTAGCAAAGCAAACCTATAATACCATTCCCACATTATTCCCAATGTCACTTGCACATGCTTTACAGCCTAATAATATCGCCTGTTTTTAAGTACTGAGACCTTATTAAATTGTATAGATTTTTTTCCTTAACATAATTTGTTTAAAATTTCTAATGAAAACGAAAACTTACTCTTTATTATGTTTGGGTAATGGTACAAATATTTATCCAAAACTTCCTATGTCATGTTTATGCCTCCCTAAATGAACTTTACAATTGTTTTGGCAGACAAAACAGGCGTTATCATTAAGTTTTCGACAACTTGCAAAAGAACAATAATGTTTTTCGCCGATGAGGATGACATTGAATATTCACGTCATAAGAAGAAGAAGAAGCAGAAGAGACTTTAAGGACAATAGCACTTACCACCACAATACTACCGATGGTAGCTAAAAATAATAATAATGGTAATGAGAATAATGCTTGCGGTTTCACAGAAGGGTGTTGTCGGCATTACTTGCCAACTAAATGACTAATCCATTGTTTTGCCATAAGCAATGCTGCGCATCATTTTGCTCCTTATGGCCATTAGTAACAATGTAAAAATTGTAGCAATTTACTTTAATATCCACGTTTAGCTACCACAAACATAAATGCTTTATTTGTTTTCCTTCAGTGGACAAAACATTTTCGCGAAAAGGCTGAAGTAAAAAAGAGAGTCATGTAATGGAACTGACCATCACCAACAACGCCATAATAACATCCGCGCTACATCATTTATGGATTACGTGAATTGGAATGATACTTTTATAACAGCTGTAAGTTTTGTGGTTTCTTCGATGATTACTTTGCTACTTTTCATCTGATTATACGGGGCGTTAGCATTAAGTTTTCGTTATTTGCTTTAGGTTATTAAGTGTTTACAACTCTAACCTCTGAAATACGTTTAGGACTCTGTTATCGGGTGATTGATAGTAATCGCTACAAATTGAAGTTGCTAACTTATTTCGCCAATGGCAATTTGTGGTTTTCGATAACAAGCAAATGAACAGTAGTAGAAAATGTAGACATTTATATCGGGGATACATGTTTTTTATATTTGCAGGGCTAAATTTCCATACGTTGTAGAATAGCCAACAGTACATTTAGACTTTTGCATTATTTAGCAAATACAGTGGATTTAATTTGTCATTTTCATACAATATTTGCCAAATAAATCGAAATAATGCACTTAATCATCGTATAAGTGTGTGGTCTAAACCAAGCTTAACAATTTTGTTTTGTCATCAGCCATTTCTAAGACATACATATATGTATGTATGTATATGATAAAAATTAAAATATTTGAAGCTGTAGACGTGAGGTGCTCCTGAAGGCAAACTATTTTATTACTTCAAATAAAAAATAATTTAAAAAAATTAAGTTTCAGTTTTTTATTTAGAAATGCACTTAAAACTAGAAAATAATTTGTCGCTTAGCCTCAATAAATATATTCTTTCTCATGTTGGAATCTCTCAAATAAAACGCTTGCCGTTCAATATTGTCACCATTTATAATTTAAATGCAAGCGTTTTATTTGAGAGATTCCAACATGAGAAAGAATATATTTATTGAGGCTAAGCGACAAATTATTTTCTTACTTATTATTGTCTTTTTAGGACGAAGTCCATTATTTATGAAGTTTTTAATTAATTAATTCTAGGAATCATTTTCTCAATACATACACATATACAATCCTTCATGAATTGTAATCCTAGACAAGATACTAGGGCGACTTGATAAAGAAAAAGACTTCAATAAATACTTCATAATAACAAATTTGTAAAAATGTTTGTATAAATAGAAGTTATCAAAATCAGCCTTTGTCTTCTAGCCATTAGCATTCAAATACGCCTGATGAGCCTGGCTTAAACCACCAGGCGAAACGATCGTAGCGTAATGGTTGGGTGTGTGGTATTTCGCTAGAATTCATTTTTCAATACAAAACACTGAAACTTAAAACACTGAAACTTAATTTTTTAAATTATTTTTTATTTTTAACTTTTTTGTAAATACATTTTTTTGACCACGTGAACAAAATTATAGTCAATTTAGTCCGAAAATTTAGATAAAAACTTTAAAATTATATAAAGGCTATACCGAAACCTGGACTTATGTCCATAATTTTTGGTGGGGAAGTTTCTGTACCATTCGGAACTCCAAGTGCCAAGTTGCAGCCAATTCTGGCTAAAAATGAAGATAAAATCCTTAAAACACTTGAAATTGGGTGGTACCACTATATGGGGGATATACCAAAACCTGGACCTATGTCAATAATTTTTGGTGGAGAAGTTTCTGTACCATTGGGGACTCTAAATGCCAAGTTACAGCCAATTCGGCTTAAAAATGAAGATAAAATCCTTAAATCACTTGAAATCGGGCCGTATCGCTATATAGGGGCTATACCAATACCTGGACCTATGTCCACAATTTTTGGTGGGGAAGTTTCAGTACCATTGGGAACTCCAAATGTCAAATTACAGCCTATTCGGGTTAAAAATGAAGATAAAACCCTTAAAACACTTGAAATCAGGTGGTACCGCTATATGGGGGCTATACCAAAACCTGTACATATGTCCATCATTTTTAGTGAGGAAGTTTCTATACAAATGGGGGTTCCCATTGCCAAGTTACAGCCAATTCGGCGTAAAAAGAAGATAAAATCACAATTTTTGGTGGGGAAATATCTGTATCATTGGAAATCCAAATGCCGAATGACAGCTAATTCGGGCAAAAACAAAAAAAAAAATCCTCAAAATACCTGAAATCGGGTGATACGGCTATATGGGGGCTGTAGGAAAATGGGCACATATTCATGTATTGTCATCCAAATCTGAAAAGTGTGCAAAGTTTCAGTTCGATTGGTCAACTGCAACTGCGTTAAAAATGAGTTACTAGATTTGAACTAAATCGGGTGGTACCGCTATATCGGGGCAACAGGAAAAAATGAACCCATATTTGATTTGGTTTCATAATCATGTTTTGTCATCCAAATCTGAAAATTGTGCAAAGTTTCAGTTCGATTGGTCAACTGCAATTGTGTGGGAAATGAGTTACCAGATTTGAAATGCAAGTTAAAAAAAACACCGTTAAAACACTGTAAAATGGACCAAACTTTGTTTTAATTTCATATTCATGTATTGTTATCCAAATCTGAAAAGTGTGCAAAGTTTCAGTTCGATTGGTCAACTGCAACTGTGTTAAAAATAAGTTACCAGATTTGAACTAAACGTTGGTGTCCGTTTAGTTCAAGTTAAATAAAACACTGTAAAAACACAGTTTTTGAAGAATTTTTGAGGTAATTCTCATTTCTCGGAAAGTGTTATAGACATTGGGTTCAGGTTAGGTAGGATAACTGCATAATTTGTTATGGACTAGAACTCCCAAAGACCAAACAAGGCCAGGGGACACATTTTGCAGGTGATTACTGTTAACACTCTTTTTATACCCTCAGCCTTTAGGCTATGAAGGGTATATACACTTTCATACGGGCAAAATGTGCCTCATCGAAATAATGGTTTTAGACCCCAAGTATGTTTGGACGAAATGTGTTTCAGACAATTTGGAGTCGATTGAGCAATGTCCGTCCGTCTGTCTGTCTGTCTGTCTGCCTGTCTGGCTGGCTGGAGCGCACGATAACTCTCGAACGGATAAACCGATTCGGTTCAAATTTCGGCTTTCGTAATATTTTACCCAAAGTTAGTTTAAGTTCGAAGATGGGCTATATCGGTCCACTCCTTCCGGTACCTCCCCCACAAAAGTTCGAAAATGTTCGGAAAATTTGTGCACACGATAACTCTTGAAGGGAGTAACCGATTTGATTCATACTTTGCCCATCGTGAAATGTGTACCAGACTTAAATAAGGTTTTAATATGGACTCAATCGGTCCACTCCTTCGGGTACCTCCCACACAAAACTTCGGAACAGTTCAGTTTGGGACCATCTCTCGAATCGCTTTGATTTTTGTTTTAGCAAATTGTATTCACTGCCCTCCATACGACGGTACAAATTTCATCAGTGGCAAGTCCATACTTCCTCAGAAAATAGCCTGAAAGGTGCAGAAAACCCCTATGACACCGTGTGTAGTGGTTGGAGCGTAAGATATCTCTCGAACGGATCTGCCGATTCGGTTCAAAATTTTGCCTTAGTAATATTTTGTCCAAACATAGTTTAAGTTTGAAGATAAGCCATATCGGTCCACTCCTTCAGGTACCTCCCCCACAAAAGTTCAAAAAAGTTCGGAAAAATTGTTCGTACGGTAACTCTTGAAGGGAGTGTCCGAATTGGTCTATACTTTACACATCCTAATATATCTACCAGATATAGATCAGGTTCAAATATAGACTATGTTTGTCCACTCCATCCGGTACCTCCCACACAAAATTTCGGATAAGTTCACTTTAAGACCTGATATCGAATCACTTTGATTTTTGTTGAAACAACTTGCATTCGCTGCCTCAATTACGATGGTAAAGTTTTTTTAGGGGTAAGTCCATACTTCTTGAGCAAACAGCCCGAAGAGTGTAAAATAAATATAAAAATAAAAAAATAACGGTCAATGTCGATCCACTCCTTTTAGTATCTCCTCCGCAAAAATTTTGATCTTTAATCCTAATCAACATATTTGTCGGTTCAAAGTTCAAAATTTTTAAAACCCCCTAAATACATACGTATTTTGGAAAAAAATTGTTTCAATATACACAATAGGCCGGGGCGATTTGTATGGAAGGAAAAAAGTGTTATCGGGCGCCTGGAGATTCTGATTCTTGGGATTGTACTGAGCAAAAAAGTCAACTAGACCATATGTCTACCATGAAAATCGAGCCCCCGGATTTTGACTTGAAGTTTTTTTCAAGGCTTTTGGATATTTTGGCATATAACAACCAAACCACTGAGATTTTCGATCCAACACAAAGACAACAATTGTAGCCAAGACAATAATAAAGAACTCTAGTACATCGCAAAAGCATTGGAACGCTCCTTCAGGTAGTTATGGCCTCGAGAAGGTGCACATTTTTCGGAAAATATCGATAAACGACACTGTGCTACAAAATGGAACTCAAAGTCAGTGGGTGGAAAATTTCTTTTGGAGATGAAAGCTCTTGGTGAGTTTACTGAGAACCCAAAAGGAAATTTTCACCATAGGTCAAGTTTCCGAGATATTGCGTGATTAATGGTTTAATTTTGGCCCCTTAATTTGTGATCAAATAGCTTTATATCTCTCTAAAGCGTTATTGTAGCTTCATTTTAACATTACATCTCTTCAGTCAAATCGAATGGTGAATCTTTTTGTAGAATATTTCATCCCTCTAACTCAATTCCTTTCATGTCCTTTTCGTCCTTTATTTTTTGAACCGTAGTAAAAGTACCACAAGGCGAGATTTTACAGCATCCAAATATTCTACAAAAATGTTGTTCAGAAGATTTTAGGTACGGTTCTCATTGATGACCAATCGATATTTCCCCGTTTTCATGGTCCTTTTTGACATTTTACCGGTTTTTGTTCAGAAAACTATGTTTTGTTTTTATGTATATTCGTTATTGGTCTGTGGTGCTTCTAAAATACGTACCATAAATAGCTCTTGTAATGACGAACACGTTAATAACAAATTTTATTGGAGGACAGATCCGGTTATCTAAATTTTTGAACCGGATATTCTGATATTATAACCGATTTTGGAACCGGTTTTAAGTAACCGATTATGTATATCATTAGAAAGCTAATAAAATGGTCAATCAAATGACAGCAAGTAGCTGATTACAACTTTGTCGGTTACGAAGCTTTTCAAAATAAATATTGAACAAAACAAAAAACATTATAGTTTTGGATAAAATGTAGGAAAAATAAGAAATATAACATTTTATAATTTTGCGCTATGGAAAAATGAAAATGATAAGGACAGTTATTGACGTGGTTCAAACTTCTGAGTTATGGCGAAATTAGTTCATTCTTGATGAACTTTAAGTGCATGATAAAAAAAAACAACATAACACAAATTCATCTCGCCATAACTCAGAAGTTTGACCTATGACATAACTGCCTTTCCAGATTTATAATATTATCTTAATCGACTTTCATCGCCAAAAAGAACCAAGTGATATTTTACATCAAAATCGGTTTAGAAACGCGGTTTTTTTGTTGTAATCAGCTACTTGCTGTCATTTGATTGACCATTTTATTAGCTTTCTAATGATATACATATTCGGTTAATCGGTTACTTAAAACCGGTTCAAAAATCGGTTTTAATATCAGAATATCCGGTTCAAAAATTTTGATAACCGGATCTGTCCTCCAATAAAATTTGTTATTAACGTGTTCGTCATTACAAGAGCTATTTATTGTACGTATTTCAGAAGCACCACAGACCAATAACGAATATACACAAAAACAAAACATAGTTTTCTGAACAAAAACCGGTAAAATGTCAAAAAGGACCATGAAAACAGGGAAATATCGATTGGTCATCAATGAGAACCGTACCTAAAATCTTCTGAACAACATTTTTGTAGAATATTTGGATGCTGTAAAATCTCGCCTTGTGGTACTTTTACTACGGTTCAAAAAATAAAGGACAAAAAGGACATGAAAGGAATTGAGTTAGAGGGATGAAATATTCTACAAAAAGATTCACCATTCGATTTGACTGAAGAGATGTAATGTTAAAATGAAGCTACAATAACGCTTTAGAGAGATATAAAGCTATTTGAGCACAAATTAAAACCATTAACCACGCAATATCTCGGAAACTTGACCTATGGTGAAAATTTCCTTTTGGGTTCTCAGTATACTCACCAAGGGCTTTCATCTCCAAAAGAAATTTTCCACCCACTGACTTTAAGTTCCATTTTGTAGCACAGTGTCGTTTATCGATATTTTCCGAAAAATGTGCACCTTCTCGAGGCCATAACTACCTGAAGGAGCGTTCCAATGCTTTTGCGATGTACTAGAGTGTTCTTTATTATTGTCTTGGCTACAATTGTTGTCTTTGTGTTGGATCGAAAATCTCA
Organism: Musca autumnalis; assembly: GCF_047663935.1. Classification (NCBI taxonomy): domain Eukaryota; kingdom Metazoa; phylum Arthropoda; class Insecta; order Diptera; family Muscidae; genus Musca; species Musca autumnalis. The sequence goes on from NW_027411644.1 coordinate 107,875,808, forward strand.
GTGGTTTGGTTGTTATATGCCAAAATATCCAAAAATCCTTGAAAAAAACTTCAAGTCAAAATCCGGGGGCTCGATTTTCACCGTAGACATATGGTCTAGTTGACTTTTTTGCTCAGTACAATCCCAAGAATCAGAAACTCCAGGCGCCCGTGATGGTGTTCAAATCGCCCCACTCTAATACACAGGCTGAGGGTATATCTCTGTCGGCAAAGCCGACTGATACATTTTTACTTGTTGTTTGTAATGAAGCTACACGGTGCGCCTTAACTAATTTTAAATGGAAGATGCTTACACCTGGGAAGTTTTTGCAGATTCTGAAACTACAATGCTAATAGATGAGAAATATCAAGAAACAAAAAAAAAATCGACGGAGGGATTTTCAAATAAATCGCGATTTAAGTTCACATTTTTAGGGGTTCTTTAGGTTTTAGGTAAATGGGCCTAAAGGAAATGTCGTAGCTGTAAAAATTCTCCACAATATTGATATTTTCGTAGGTTTTACCGTTTTTGAGATATAGAAGTTCAAGTTGAGACAATGCACTAACTGTATCGCCTCCTTATAAAACAATGTCAATACTGCAATTTCCCAAATTAAACTTATATATCTTGAAAATCGTGCAACCTAGGAAAAAATAAATCATCCAGTCTTGTAGAGAATTTTCACAGCTTCAACATTTTCTTTAGTCCCATTTTGATATGACTTGCGGTTTCCAAGCAATCTCTTGAAGACTTAAGATAAAAACCTATAAATTTGAACTGAACCTCTATATCTCAAAAATGGTAAAACCTACGAAAAAACCTAAAGTTCAGTCTGGTAGAGAATTTTCACAGCTACAACATTTGCTTTAGACTCATTTCGATACGACTTGCGGTTTCCAAGCAAAATCGTGAAAACCTAAAAAAAACCTAAAATTGTGAATTTTGATCGCGATTTATTTAAAAATCCCTCCGGCGATTTTTTCTGTTTTTTGTATTTTTCTTATCTATGAACAGTGCTGTTTCAGAATCCGCGAAATCTTCCCATGTGTAAGCGGTTTTCATCAAAAGTTAGTTAAGGTGCACTAAGCATGATATTGTTTTATAAGGAGGCGATACAGCCAGTGCATTGTCTCAATTTGGACTTCTATATCTCAAAAACAGTAAAACCTACGAAAATATCATAATGGTCAATCTTGTGGAGAATTTTAACAGCTACAACATTTTCATTGGGCCTATTTACATAGGAATCGCGGTTTCCAAGCAAAATCGTGAAAACCTAAAGAACCCCTAAAAATGTGAAGTTTAATCGCGATTTATTTGAAAATCCCTCCGGCGATTTTTTTTGTTTCTTGATATTTCTCATCTATGAGCATTGTAGTTTCAGAATCTGCAAAAATTTCCCAGGTGTAAGCACCTTCCATTTAAATTTGGTTAAGGCACACCGTGGCTAGTCTTCAAAAATTGAGTTTATCCTATTATTTTATTTTTCATGTCCCTATTAAATAAGTTAAAATAATTGGCTGTAATTTGGTATATAACAATTCTAGTTACACAAATCTTCTTAGCAATGGTTGTCGACATGGGTCCACGTATCTTAAGATGTGCGATTTTATGTTCGTTTTTTTTCTTCTTAAAGGAAATAGCCAAAACCTTTAGAACAATCGAAAAATAATCATGTAATGAAAACATTATCTTTTGAAATAACAATTAAAAATATCAAGTTCGGCCGGGTCGAACTTTTTTTACCCTCAACCATAAAATATTTTGAACTAAAATGGAATAATTAGTTTCTTGTTAGGTATAATTGTTCCACAAACATCCCAGGCGGGACAGGGGAGACTTCTCTCATATCAATGAGTGCACCCCGATTCATATTAGCTCAATGATATGGGACCTACTGTTTATCGCCGAGTCCGAACGGCGTGTCTAAGAAACCACTTGTAGAGAAGTTGTACAAGGCTGAAATACTCGGAAAATGTCGCCAACATTACTGAGGGGTATTTTGCCACCGTTGAAAAGTTTTTGATGTTGACTGGCCGGGGAATCGAACCCACGACCTTCAGCGTGCAAGGCGGGTGTGCATACCATTGCACCACGGTGTTAGGTGCAAACATCAAATGTCTAACGTAGGCCAAAACAAGTAAAAAAGTGTCAGTCGGCTTGGCCGACAGAGATATACCGTCAGCCTCGGACCTAAAGAAAAGGAGGAACACACAATACTTCTGAAGTCTGTATAATACGATGTACAAAGTTTGGACCAAATCGGTTTCTCCCTTCGAGGGTTATCTTACGTAGTTGGCGCCGGTAGGCTTTTTGGAGCTTTTGGGCCCTTATCCCAAGAACTAAGGAATTGCCCCTGAAACAAGTAAAAAAGTATCAGTCGGCTTTGCCGACAGCGATATACCCTCAGCCTACGTGTATTGGAACTTTCATCTACGGACAGATCTAATGTATTTATGGTCTTTTCAGAATTTTGTGGCCTTTTTGGACATTTGAACTTGCCGACCAAAATGTGGATTAGGATTAAAGTTCAAAAGTGTTGCGGAGGAGGTACTTGCAGGAATGGACCGACATAGTCCATTATGGAAGGGTTTCTTATTGTGGGAGTCATATCTTTTCTATAGATATTGCGCCAACAAGTCATTTCAGTTTGTCATCGTATAAGTTGTGGGCCAGTATGCCAGGAAGCATGGACTTGTCCACAAAAAACATAATATCGCTGTAAATAGGACCACAAGGAACAGCATCGGTATATATTTCCAGAGGATCTTCGAGCAGACAATAAACTGCAAATGTTGAACATTTGTGGGGGAGGTACCCTAAGGAGAGGGCCGATATGGGCCATTTTAGAAGTTAAACTAAATTTAGAAAAATATTAGGAGATCTAAAGTTTTGAGACAGAGATTGCAAGTTGTTTCAACAAAAAAAAATCAAAATGATTCGAGAACAGGTCTAAAAGTGAACTTATCCTAAATTTTGTGTGGAAGGTACCCGAAGGAGTGGATAAATATAGTCCCTGATCTATATCTGGTAGATATATTAGTATGTGTAAAGTATGGACCAAATCGATAACTCCCTTCAAGAGTTATAGTTCGAACAATTTTTCCGAACATTTTTTAACATTTGTGGGGGAGGTATCTGAAGGAGTGAACCGATATGGCTTATCTTCACACTTAGACTAAGCTTGGACAAAATATTACGAAGGCCAAATTTTGGACTGAATCGGCAGATCCATTCAAGAGTTATCTTGCGCTCCAACCACTACACACGGTGTCATAGGGGTGTTTTGCACCTTTCAGGCTATTTTCTCAGCAAGTATGGACTTGCCCCTGATAAAACTTTTACCGTCGTATGGAGGCAGTGAATGCAAGTTGTTACATCAAAACTCAAAGTGATTCGAGAGCGGGTCCTAAACTGAACTTTTCCGAAATCTTGTGTGGGAGGTACCCGAAGAAGTGGACCGATTGAGTCCATATTGGAACCTTATCTAAGTCTGGTAGAAATTTCACTTAAATTTCGAACTTAAACTAAGTTTAGGCAAAATATTAAAGCTGGGTACATATTGTCAGTTTTGAATGACAGCTCTGTTGGTGCTTGCTAGTGTGGCCGTTCATTTTTGTCATTCATCATGCAACCACAAAATATTTTGTGGTTGCTGGACGGTTGGACAGTTATCGATAATTGCAAAAAATCGCCATTCAAAACTGACAATGTGTACTGTACTTAAGACACCCAAAATTTGGTTTGAGTCGTCCAAACATACTTGGGGTCTAAAACCATTATTTCGATGAGGCACATGTTGCCCGTATGAAAGTGTACACACCCTCGTTAGCATAAATTCTGAGGGTATAAAAACATGTACGGTCGTAATGGGGAAAGCGACTGCAAGTTGTTACAACAAAAACCAAAGGGATTCTAAGTCCAAATGATCCGTTCGAGAGTTATCGCGCGTCCAACCACTACACATGGTGCCATACGGTTTTTTTAACTTTAGGACTATTTTCTCAGGAAGTATGGACTTGCCCCTCATTAAACTTGTAACGTCGTAATGGGGGCAGCGAATACGAGTTGTTACAACAAAAATCTAGGCGATTCGAGAGCAGTTCCTAAACTGAACTTTTCCGAAGTTTTGTGTGGAAGGTACCCGAAGGAGTGGACCGATAGAGTCCATTTAGGAATCTCACCTCTGTCTTCTAGAAATTTCACGATGTGCCAAGTATGGACCAAATCTGTTACTCGTTTCAAGAGTTCGAACTTTTGTGGGGAGGTATCTGAAGGAGTGAACCGATGTGGCACATCTTCGAATATAAACTAAGTTTGGATAATATATTACTAACGCTTAATTTTGGACCCAATCAGTTAATCCGTTCGAGAATTAATGTGCATACCAGCCAACCAGACGGACAGGGCTAAATTGACTCCAAAACATGGACCTATGTGGACAATTTTTTGGTGGACAACTAATTTCTGCAGTCCGCCTTCTTCGCTGCAATAACCTTACAACATTTACATCTTAAGGAACAGTCCGCTACTATCAAACTGCCACATAGTCTATTAGTGGGTATCTAAAATATTGACGTTGGTACTAGGTTAGGTTAGGTTTAGGATGCGTGACTGCCATGCCGGCAGCCACTCCACTCGGAGACCTTGAGGTCCATTGTGATCATCCAGACTATTGTTGTTGTTGGTGATTGATGGTGCGGTTGTTGGTGATTGATGGTATGGTTGTTGTGATGTAGTTAAGTTTCTGTGTTGTGATGATTAGATGTATCCGGTTATTGTGTTTGAATATATGGTGATTGTGTGCATGATGATGATGATGTTTATTGATGGTAGGTATATTAATTTGGTTTGCCAAGAGCAGTGTTGGTGATGTGGGGGTTCCAATGCTATGTGTTGGGAGATGGTTGGTTAGGTAGGAGGTTTGGATAGGAGGGAGGAAAGGAAATGTACAGAATAGATGAGAGGAGGAGGAAGAAAATAAAGTAATTAGTAATAGTCAAAAGGAGGGTGAGGAGTAAATCAAAGTAAAGGAAAATATAGATATAGATATATGTATATGTATATACATGTAAATATAGATATACTACATGCGGATGCAAATTAAGTCTGCACTGACCTGCCCCAGAGCCACTTGAGGCTCTTGCAGAAAGGTACCAGAATTTTTGGGTTGACGGAAGAGAAGTAGGAAAGAGATTCAATCACATGTACACCAAAAAATAAATGCCTTTTGACAGTTAGTCTAGGACATTTACATAGAAGGTGCTCAATTGTCTCCGTTTCCTCCTCATCCTCACATAGCCTACAGTACTCAATGCTGTTGCCATCCCACTTGCATGTCATAGATCTAATGCCACAGTGGCCAGTTATGACTCCTGTGGCGGTCCTGATCTCCGACTTGCAAAGTGAGAGAAGGGACGCAGTTCTACGCCTCGAGATTGCCGGCCAGATTGACTTTGATACCTTACAGCCAGGTACGTCCTGCCATATCCTTTCGGTTTTCTCTGCGTAGAACTGGCTAAGCTTGCCGAGGAAGTAACAAAGCGGTGGTTTAACGTAGTCCTCCACCACGAGGTTAGAGGACTGGGAGCCACGTCTTGCTAGTTCGTCAACAATCTCGTTTCCCTCAACATTACAGTGCCCTGGTACCCAGCATAGCCTAACGCGTAAATTACATGTTTTTTAATAAGGACCTACAGTTTTGAACAATCCTAGATTTAATAGTGTACGACCTTAGCGCCTTAAGGGCGGCCTGACTATCTACGTAGATCGTAACTGCCCTACCTGTTTCGTCCGTCAGTCCTACTATTAATTCTAAGGCCTTCAATACTGCAAAGACCTCCGCTTGAAAAACACTGCAATTCGTATTAAGCTTATAAGAGCGTGTAACGTTCAGCTCCTCGCAGTACACCCCCGCACCAGTACCTTCGACCATCTTAGAGCCATCAGTAAAGATGGAGAGGCTATCGGGTAGTGGCCTGCCATGCTCCCATTCTCTTCTGTCAGGGATATAGACCTCCGCTGCGTCAAAGTCCAGCGAAGGCGAGATGTAGTCTGTTACAGACCCCCCGTCACGTAATTCGATCTGACTGCTAAGATGTAAAATGCTAGCATGTCCAGACCCTGAAGAACGCCATAGATTAAGCTCCTTGAGCCTCAAGGCACTACGGGATGCTAGATACTGAACAGAAACACCCAGAGGCTGGAGGTTCAGTATTGCACTCAGTGCTGCTTGAGGGGTGCTCTTCATTGCCCCCGTAATAAGTACTGAAGCAGATCTTTGCACACTAGCTAATCTAGATAGATTTGACTTACTATTCAGGGCCTGCCACCAAACAAGACACCCATAGGTCAAAATGGGGCATACCACTGTCGAGAACAACCAATGTACGACATTTGGTCTCAGACCCCAACTCTTACCTATCGAGTTCTTGCAAGAATAGAGTTCAATTAGACCCCTTTTAGCGCGCTCCTCTGTGTTCCTTTTCCATCTAAGCTGATGGTCAAGAATAACACCCAGGTATTTCGCCTCTGTAGAGAGAGTCAACTGCACTCCATCCAGTGTTTGTGGTACGAACTCGCTGATCTTCCTTTTCCTGGTAAAGAGCACCAGCTCTGTCTTAGCCGGATTCACACCCAGACCATTGTTGTGAGCCCAGCGTGAGAGTTTAGCAAGTGCCCTTTGCATTAAATCAGATAATGTGGTTAAGAATTTCCCGCTAATCAGGATTACCACATCATCCGCATAGGCAACTACCTTTGTTCCTAGATTTTCGAATTCCATGAGTATCCCATTTATCACCAGTAGCCAGAGCAAGGGGGATAAGACTCCCCCTTGAGGTGTGCCCCTGGTGACAGATCTCCTAATAGAGCTCTCCCCAATATTAGAATTGATAAGTCTGCTTCTAAGCATGCTATCAATCCATTCTATCAAGATAGAGGGGACACCCAGAGATTCTAGAGCGAGATGAATGGATTCGAGCTTCACGTTATTAAAAGCACCCTCTATGTCCAGAAAGGCAGCCAGGGTGAAGTTCGAATCCCCCATATTCTTCTCTATATAACCTACGACACAATGTAGCGCCGTTTCTGTTGATTTACCTTTAATATAAGCATGTTGCGAATTGCTTATAAGGTCACTGCTGAAGAAAGTTCTAATTTCTAAGTCTAACAACCTTTCCAAAGTCTTTAAGAGAACGGAGGAAAGACTAATCGGCCTATAGTCTTTAGGCAGCGAGTGACTTGGTTTCCCAGCTTTGGGAATATAGGTCACTGTCACCTCTTTCCATAGTGCCGGAATGTGCGATAGTAGTAAACATGCCTTAAAAATCTTCTGAAGGATGGTTACCAGCGCAGCCGGTGCATTCTGAAGCATCGCTGGAATGACACCATCAGGTCCAGGCGACTTATATGGCTGAAAAGTACTTATCGCCCATGAGATTTTGGGATAGCTTATTAATCTGTTGACAAGAGCCACCTCCTCGGGCGTGCGGTTCCTGCTTTCATACACACCCGGTGCACTCGAGCTGGCATCCTCACTCCCAGGGAAGTGTGTTCCTGTCAGCAGATCTAAAGTCTCCAGAGCGGAGTTAGTCCAGGTACCGTCATCCCGTTTGATGCTCCCGAAGGGTTTTGGGTCCTTCGAGATCACCTTACGGAATCTTGCCGCTGCATTAACCCCTTCTATCGACTCACTGAAGCTTTTCCACGAGTCCCTTTTAGCTTTCCTGATTTCACTCTTATACCGATTGAAACTCTCTTTATAGAGGTTCCAGTCGGTATCAGACTTTGTTCTGTTAGCTTTATTATATGCTTTCCTACAACTTTTCCTAAGCTTGGCCAGCTCCTTATTCCACCAAACTGGTTGTGTTCTCCTACCAGGATAAGTTAATGGGCAGGACTTCTCATAGCAACACAGGAGGACACGCGTGAGATCTTCAACTTGGCCATCTATTTCCTCCGTTGTACGTGGTTCGGGGAACTCGCGCAACCTCGGGTAAACAAGGGAGCTGTAGATTTCCCAGCTTGTTCTCCTTGGATTCCTATGAGGTGGTTGCCTTTTACCTCCATAATGCACTCGAAAGTGTATCGCCCTGTGATCTGAAAAAGAACACTCATTCGATACTCTCCAGTCCATTATGGAAGTATCTTCCATATTTGTAAGAGTGATGTCTAAGACCTCCTCCCTTACCCTATTATGAAAGGTGGCAGTGTCACCCCTGTTGCATACTCTCAGATTATTAACTAAAATAAAATCGAATATGGACTCACCCCTCGTATTGGTATCTCTGCTTCCCCAGTGAAAGTGGTGAGCATTTGCATCACAGCCGATCACCAATCTGCAACTGCCCGCCGTCTCCTCCACAAGTTTGCGCACCAATTCGCTAGGTGGGTCGGGTGCCTCATACGGCATATAGACTGAGGCCAAGACTAAAGCCCTACCGGTAACCTCGTCCAGTCTCACCACAGTCGTATCACCATCACTGTAATTGTAGAGTTGAATAAGATTTAAACTTTTTCTAGCTACAATACAAGTTCTTACTTTATCTCCATTATTCGCGTGGAATAGTGAAAAGTGCTTATTGTTTAGCCCAGAAACCCTATTTTTATATAAATAGGGTTCCTGGACCAAAGCAATATCCACAGCAGAGTCTGTGAGGGAGAGAAGGAGTTCAGCAGCTGCGGCCTTACAGTGGTGCAGATTAATCTGCAACACCTTGAGACCATGTTGCTGAACAACCTTACTGTGACCCCGAGAACCGGAACCGAAGTCCACCGGAACTGAAGTACAGCACTCCCCCACAGTCTCTGATGTACTCAGCACTTTCACTGTCTATGGTGAAACGCATCACCATGCCGTCTCTCTCCCTGAAGCGCTTCAAAAGCCTCCAGCCGTCTACCGAAAGACCTCTGTTTTGCTTCCGCAACATCTTAACTACTCCCTCTGCTTCAGAGTCAGGAGGCGGCACCCACGTAGTGGCCACAATCCTCCTGGGAATCTCCATAACAGGGACAGCAGCTAGCTTACAGCCTTCCCAGAGGTTACCAGAATCCCCTATTAGTTGGACGAGGAAGTATCTTGACTCCTCATCCTGACAATAGAGAATTCTGATTCCCCTTTGGATGACTGCTCTGCCGAAGCCGGTCTTGCTGGCGTCAACCTCATCAGAGGTGATAGCCTCTCTCAACAGGCGTTCCACTCCAATCCAGTGCGAATCGCTGATCCTCCCATCCAGATCAGCCTTGTCAATTATCGCCACCCGGAGATTCTCCGGGGCGATCACGCCTTCCCGGTTTACTGACATCGGGGCCTTGTCCTTGGAAGACCGTGGGTATGACTTACCTGGGTCGGCTTTACTAGCCTTCCCAGGTTGAGCCCCCCCAGACCTCCCCTGACCGGTCGTCCCATGTGAGAGAGTTCCCATGTGGTTGCTCGGACGACGATCCACCACCCTCTTAGCAACAGGGTGCGGATCCTCAGAAGATCGGACCCTCTTGACGCATTCCTGCGCAGATGTCTTCGAGTATCCGCTCTGTTTTGAGGTCGATGGTCCGTCATCCGCTGCAACCCCATGGCCACTCCCACTGCCAGCACCTCTCTTTACATCAGAAGAATGAGCTCCAGTAGGTGTCGACGACCTTACAGTTGTCTGTTGTCCAGCCAACTGTAAGTTCGTCGCCCCTACTGGATCTACACCCTTCTTTACCCCGGCGGGTTCAGTGGCAGACACTGGCAAGACAGTCGGCATAGGCGGTACCTTTGACGGTTGTCTAACTGGTGGCTGCACTTTACCCTGCACCAACTTCGAAACGGAAGGGATCACACCAGTGTTTCCCTTACGCTCCGTAGTCTTCGGGGCCAGTGGAGTCGACCTGTCTAATCCTGCCGCGGTCGTCGCAGACGCTCGCAAGGGATTAGAGCAGATTGACAGCACTGGTTTTGTGGTTCTCCCCATAGAGGTTGCCTTTTTCTCAGCCGCTGAGCTGGAAACTGCAGCCTCCACAGGGGTCGGGATCTGGTCAATTGGCAGGGAGATCCTTTCAAAGTGAGGGTATTTCTTTTCAAAACGCCTCACAAATCTGATCTTCAGGCCAATTTCCCTAAATTCCGACGGGGTCACCTCGGATGGGTCCTTGCCAATAAATCTACGACAGTAGTAGATGGCTCTCCGGTAGTTATACCTGTCCTTCTTCTGCCGAGATTTATTGGCTTTGGTAGAGGGAGACATGGGGGAGGCCGTCGACGTATCCTCCTCCACAGCATCCTCAACCAAGGCGTCTTGCCTGTTCAGGGTTGGTTTGTCGGAACCGACCGACAGTTTAGCCCCTGAAGGAGAGGGAGCCTCGACCGTTAGGTTAGAGCTCTCCAAAGCACGAGAGAGAGTAGCGGTGGATGATTGAGATGGGATAATTGTAATATCCATCTCATCATCCTCCCAACTCTCCCAGTCCCATGGAGGGGGGCTCTCCTGACGGAGTCGGAGACTCTCACTGTCCCCCAGGAGCTCGAGCAATTCCCTGCTCTGCTTATTGATGGCGTCGTTCACACTGTCCACTGTCGGTTTGTTGACGTCCCCGCCCAGGGGTTGGGTGTTCGCACGAGGTGCGGCATTGTCCGGGTTCGAAGCAAGGGTCGGTAATGTTGATGGTTCGGGATTGTTGTTGTTTGGGGTTTTGTTAATAATTGAGTTTTCCATGAGATATTGACAGTAATGGGGGAGCTGAGTACAGCCATGGCATAGCCCTCCACTACCATGACTGGGGCACTAACTACTCGCTGAGGTGCCCAGGTATCAAGCGAGGCTCCGTTCGAATACAGTTGATACCCTAACTGCAAACCTTTGGAACACCGATGAGCACGAGGTCGCATAACACCCCGGTGTTAGGGGATCTCACCATTATTTTGGTAGGAGATCGCTACCAAATATGTGTCACTCAGTCCAGAGATGCACTATGAGTTTCTAGTGCACCGTGTTGGTGTGTGACAGAGAGTGGATAACCTTTGGTCAATCACAACCTCCCAGTTCAACACTACAAGAAGTTAAATGAGAGTGTTGTGACGTCTAGCCCCCGCATCGCGCCAAGATTGTTATCCCCGGCGGGGGTACTAGGACAGTTATGTTTTCTTCTAGAAATCTATCACAACGTGAGAATTCGAGTTTCTTCGTGCTTGATTTGGTAACAGCCAGGAAGGCGTGGATATTTTAAGATGTTTAAATCTGGTTCTCCAGACAGAATTTTGTTGTATGCACTTAAATCTCATAGTACAATGTTAAGGTCATGGATCGGGTAACGGTCAAATACACTCCCTAGAGACTCCAAAAATATATCTTAAGTCTGTCCCCGGTGCAGAAACAATTTTAAAGAGCGTTGTTTTTACGCGGGTTATGGAAATACAAAAACTTAAGTAAATCTGGAGACTAGATATTTTACTCTCCGGCTTGCAAAAATCACTTATAGATTGCAGATACAATACAGGACAGAATTCTTTGAGTTACTTACTCTGGTGTGTTCGGGCGGTCCGATTACATGGGGACTACATTAAATGTCAGCCATTCTGGTGTGACAATGAGGCTAATACGTTGAAATTTTTCAAAATCGGAAGTTACTTTCAATGGGTGCTATATCAAAACGTGGAAATATTTGAACAAATTTTTAGAGGAAAGGTTAATGCTCCCTCCCAACAAAGGCAAAATAACGAAAACGTGGACCTATGTCGCCGACTTTCAACACCACACCTTCTTTGAGTAAGAGAATTTTCTGTACTTTATAGGGTCTCCGAGGAATATTTAGATGTGTTACAAACGCAATGACAAATTTAAATAAACACCTGCAAACATATTTGAAAATGGAACCACTTTGTTTCAAAGCATCCAAATATAAATAGCTGCTGATTTATTGAATGTCGATCGTTAACAACAACGAGGTTTTCCTTTTCCTTCATCAGCATAATTTTTGGTTGCAGAATTTTGTTTATGAACTGGCAAAGTTACAACACTACCACCCCATGAAAATCCAAAGTTTAAATAATATATCTCACGTGTTATAAAGGGTGTTTTTTTAAGCCCGATAGAACTTGAAATTGTAAAAAATAACACAAAAAATTAAATTGTAATAAATTTTTTTTTTATTCGAAAGATCAATACGTGACATTAACATTTGAAAATGATTTCGGGCATATGGGCACCGCGGCTGTTCTTGACGAAGTGCATTCTGGACATCCAATTTTTGGCCACTTTTTCGAGCACTGCTGGCCGTATGTCACGAATAACACGAACAATGCTGGCCTCCAAGGCATCAATTGTTGCTGGTTTATCAGCATAAACCATTGACTTCACGTAGCCCCACAGGAAATAATCGAGAGGTGTCAAATCGCACTACCTTGGAGGCCAATTGACAGGTCCACTTCTCGAAATCAACTTATCGCCAAATTTTGATTTCAATAAGTCGATGGTTGCGTTCGCCGTATGGCACGTAGCGCCATCCTGTTGAAACCACATCTCCTCCGGATCAATGTCATCCATATTTTCAAACAAAAAATCATTGATCATGGTGCGGTAACGATCTCCATTGACCGTAACGCGAGCTCCGGCCTCATTTTTGAAGAAATAAGGTCCGATGATGCCACCAGCGTGAAAACCGCACCATACGGTGCATTTTTCTGGATGTAATGGAGTCTGTAGGGTCTCTTGTGGATTGGTCTCACTCCATATGCGGCAATTTTGCTTATTAACAAACCCGTTAAGCCAAAAATGCGCCTCATTGCTGAACGCCATACAAATGACGAAGTCGTCTATAAGTTGCGCGAATCGACGACTGATTTTCAAATTAAATTTGGATAATTTCGTAGCGTTGTTCAAGCGTGAGTCTATTCATGATAATTTGTCAGAGTATACTGAAACAAATAAAAAAAAGTTTCATCAAAATTTAATTTTTTGTGTTACTTTTTACAATTTAAAGTTCTATCTAGCTTAAAAAAACACCCTTTACATACCTACATATATAATTACTAGCAAAGTGCCCGCTACTTCGTATGCGTTAAATATACAAAACAAATAAACAATATATAATATAGAATGGTGGAAACATGTTGTGTACAAATACGTACCACTTTAGTTCGATTTTCGTTACGCCTACATATCAAGAGCAATCCACATTTTTTGAGATATTTTAATTGAGGTTCTCAGCGCAAATACGGCCTAACCTAACAACCGCCATCTTCATTTCCAGCTCTATCTGTTCCCCCAAAACCAATTACAGAACTATTTAGTACTTTACATGTAAATACATAAATACGAACCTCTTCCTATTATTTCAAAATTCCCTTTACACAATAACAAATTGTACCAAATTCTGTGCCATTTACAACTTTTCTTCTATTTATGGCACATATTTCTTAAGTCGGACGTTATAAGCAAATGATAACAGTAATCTTAATTCCAAATCTCCCGAATCCAGACCTATCCGTTCATCCAATACAAAATTGTACCATACATGGAACCATCTCGTACCCCTAAGTGTACCTAATTCCACATTTTAGGATTCGAGCGCTATAATTTCACCCAAATCCTAATTGTACAAAATGTAGTACTTTTTGTAAGCATAAGTACGCATTTCCAAAACTAACCCCAACAGTAATATTAACTCCAAAATTCAAGATTCGATCTCTAACCGTTCGCTCAAATCCAATTTGTACCAAATATAGTACCGTTTAGTACGTTTCGTACATATAAGTACGAATTTCCAAAACTTCCTCAATCCTACACCCCAACAGTAATCTTAATTCCAAACTTCAAGATTCCAGCTCTAGCCGTTCGCTCAAATCCAAATTGAACCAAATTTAGTACTATTTAGTACTTTTCCTACCCATAACTAAAAATTTCCAAAATTTTCACAATCCACAATTCAACAGGTATTTTAATTCCAAACTTGAGGATGGCAGCTACATCGGATCACCGAAATCCAAATTGTACCAAATTTAGTACTATTTAGTACTTTTCGTACCCATAAGTACAAATTTTCAAAACTACCTCAGTGCTATGTTCAAACAATAAGCTTAATTCCGAATTTCAGGATTCCATATATATCCGATAACGCAAATCCAAATTTAGTACCATTTAGTACTATTCGTATCCATAGTACGAATTTCTAAACCTACCTCTATCAACACTCCAACATCAATTTTAATTCCGAATTTCACGATTCCAAATGTATCCTATCACTGAAATCCAAATTGTACCAAATTTAGTACTATTTAGTACTTTTCCTACCCATAACTCCAAATTTCCAAAACTTTATCAATCCTACATTACAACAGTACTCCTTATTCCAAATCTCGGGTTTCCAGCTATATCCGTTCACCCAAATGCAAACTGTACCAAATTTGGTACCATTTAGTACTTTCGTACCCATGAGTACGAATTTCTACAACTACCTCAATCCTACACGCCAACAGTAACCTTAATTCCAAATTTCAGGATTACAGCTGCATCCGAACACCGTAATCCAAATTGTACCAAATTTGATACCATTTAGTACTTTTCGTATCCAAAGTTCGAATTTGCAAACCTACCTCTATCAACACTCCAAGAGCAATTTTAATTCCGAATTTCACGATTCCAAATGAATCCCATCATTGAAATCTAAATTGTACCAAATTTAGTACTTTTAATATCCATAACAAAAAATTTCCAAAACTTTATCAATCCTACACTCCAATAGTACTCCTTATTCCAAATCTCGGAATTTCAGCTATATCCGTTCACCCAAATCCAAATTGTACCAAATATGGTACCATTTAGTACTTTCGTACCCATGAGTACGAATTTCTACAACTACCTCAATCCTACACGCCAACAGTAATCTTAATTCCAAATTTCAGGATTACAGTTGCATCCGATCACCGTAATCCAAATTGTACCAAATTTGATACCATTTAGTACGAATTGTATCCAAAGTACGAATTTCCAAACCTTCCTCTTTCAACACTCTAACAGTAATCGTAATTCCGAATTTCAGGATTCCAAATGTATCCGATCACATAAATTTAAATTTGGTACCATTTAGTACTTATCGTACCCATAACTAAAAATTTCAAAAACTTCATCAATCCTACTTACCAACAGTAATCCTTATTCCGAATCTCGGGATTCCAGCTATATCCGTTCACCCAAATCCAAATTGTACCAAATTTGGTACCATTTAGTACTTTTTGTACACATAAGTACAAATTTTCAAAACTACCTCAGTGCTATGTTCAAACAATAAGCTTAATTCCGAATTTCAGAATTAAAGATACATCCGATAACTCAAATCCAAATTTGGTACCATATAGTACTATTCGTATCCAAAGTACGAATTTCCACACCTACCTCTATCAACACTCCAACATCAATTTTAATTCCGAATTTCACGATTCCAAATGTACCCCATCATTGAAATCTAAATTGTACCAAATTTAGTACTATTTAGTACTTTTCCTACCCATAACTAAAAATTTCCAAAACTTTATCAATCCTACACTACATTAGTACTCCTTATTTTAAATCTCGGAATTTCAGCTATATCCGTTCACCCAAATCCAAATTGTACCAAATTTGGTACTATTTAGTACTATTCGTACCCAAGAGTACGAATATCCACAACTACCTCAATCCTACACGCCAACAGTAATCTTAATTCCAAATTTCAGAATTACAGCTGCATCAGATTACCGTAATCCAAATTGTACCAAATTTAGTACCATTTAGTACTTTTTGTTCCCATATTACTTTTGTTCCGAATTTCCGAACCTACCTCTATCCAGCACTCCAAAAGTAATCTTAATTTCGAATTTCAGGATCCCAAATGTATCTGATCACCCAAATCTAAATTGTACCAAATTTGGTACCATTTAGTACTTTTCGTTGCCATAAGTACGAATTTTCAAAAGTATCCCAATCCCACGCTCCAATAGTAATCTTAATTCCAAATTTCACTATTTGGTATCATTTAGTACTTTTCGTACCCAAAAGTACGAATTTCCAAAATACCTCTATCCTACACCCCGACTGTAATCCTAATTCTAAATTTCAGGATTCCAGCTCCATCCGTTCCCCCAAATCCAAATTGTATCTTATTTGGTACTATTTAGTACCTTTCGTACCCATATGTACGAATTTCGAAAACTACCTCCATATCTCAAACCTACGCTCCAATAGTAATAGTAATTCCAAATTTCAGAATTCCAACATTATCGGTTCGCCCAAATTCAAATTGTACCAAATTTAGTACCATTTAGTACTATTCGTACACATGAGTACACATTTTCAAAACCACCTCCTTATATCAACTCATCTTCTAAACCTTGATTTTCATTCCAAATTTCAAGATTTTAGCTCTATCCGTTCACGTAATACCAAATGGTACTAAATTTAGTAACTTTTAGTACTTTTCGTACACTTATAGTTCGAATTTCCAAAAACCATTTGGTACACCTTTCTAACTCTCCATCAATGAACCTCATTCCAAATTTCAGAATTCTAGCTCTTCGCGTTTGCCTAATACAAAGGGTACCATATTTAGTACCTTTTAGTACTTTTAGTACAGTTCTAGTTCGAATTTCCAAAAATCCAGCCTTATCTGACACCTTCGGACCAAGAGTGACCCTCACCCAAAATTTCAAGATTCTAGCTTTAGCCGTTTAGTCTGGGCGTTGATTATCAGTCAGTCAGTCAGTGAGTCAGTGAATCAGTGAGTCATCATTAGACTGCGGAATCCTATGCAAATGCATATATGATTAGGATGGTCGTAGAGAAAATCTGATTAGACAGAAACTCGTTTTATTACAAAATAAAACGAATTAGGCCTAGAAATGTTTGCATATTTTGCATATTCTGCATATCGTGCATATTTTGACATACTTGTACATATCTGCATAAAATGAGCATATGCAAAACCATATGCAAGAATATATTCAAGGATTTGTGGTCTAAATATCCCACCGAAATGGCTGAAATTTGGTATTAAGTCTTCGTTAGGGGTATGCAACTTTACAACTGAAATCTGTCCGCATAGGTCCACGTCTTCATTTAGCCCCCATAGACCGGTACCTACCGATATTCGGTATTTTGAAAGTTGTAGCCTCAATATCCCACCGAAATGACTGAAAATTGGTATTTAGTCTTCGTTTGGGGTATAAAACACTCCACCTGAAATTTGTCAGCATAGGTCCACGTCTTCATATAGCCCCCATAGAATGGGACCTCCCGATATTCGGTATTTTGAAGGTTGTGGCCTCAATATCCCACCGAAATGACTGAAATTTGGCATTTTGTCTTCGCTCTGG
The DNA here is from genome assembly GCF_047663935.1 of Musca autumnalis. NCBI lineage: Eukaryota > Metazoa > Arthropoda > Insecta > Diptera > Muscidae > Musca > Musca autumnalis. The sequence continues at coordinate 107,893,113 of NW_027411644.1, forward strand.
GGGTAAGTAAAACTTTCCACCTAAAATTTGTCGGTATAGGTCCACGTCTTCATATAGCCCCCATAGAACGGTACCTCCGGATTTCTGGTATTTTGAAGGTTGTGGCCTCAATGTCCCTCCGAAAGGGGTGAAATTTGGTATTAAGTCTTCCTTGGGGGTATAAAACTTTCCACCTGAAATTTCTCGATATTGGTACACGTCTTCATATAGCCCCCATAGAATGGTACCTCCCTATTTTCGGTATTTTAAAGGTTGTGGCCTCAATATCCCACCGAAATGACTGAACTTTGGCATTTTGTCTTCGCTCTGGGATTAAAACTTTCCACCTGAAATTTGTCGGTATAGGTTTACGTCTTCATATAGCCCCCATAGAACGGTACCTCCGGATTTCTGGTATTTTGAAGGTTGTGGCCTCAATATCCCTCCGAAATGGCTGAAATTTGGTATTAAGTCTTCCTTGGGTGTAAAAAACTTTCCACCTAAAATTTGTCGGTTTAGGTTCAGACTTTCACATAGCCCCCATAGAGCGATACCTCCCGATTTTCGGTATTTTGAAGGTTGTGGCTGTGGTTATGCATTTCTCTATTTTATTGACTTGTCTGAAGATAATTTTAAACAGAAAAATTGTACACACAAACATTTTTGTACCTATTAATGAAATATTTGTTGCATAAGAAAATATGTAAAATGCATAAATTTTGCATATGCAAAAATTTATGCATTTTGCATAATTTTGCATATGTCATATGTTTTGATTGCAATGTAATCAGAAGCCAAAAATATGCCCAGTCTCAAAATTTGACATGAATCGGACCAAAAATAGGGGTTGCATAAAATTCCGCTGTCTAGTCATCATTACTGAACTCTTTTATAAGTATAGATGAAAATTTGAACATTTGAACTGCGTTACCAGTTCACCATTAAAAATATTTACTCTAAATGTTCAAAGCAGTGGAAATCATATTCCTAATCGAAGATGATTTTTATTGTTTCTTATCACGCGAATCTAAAACGCATTTCAAACGCTTTAAAATATTTTGTTTAGCAGCCAATCATGCAACGTCAATTAATTTGATGCGTGCTTTTGCATTTAATTTATTACTTTGAAAGATCTTAACGGTATCTGAAGAAGTTTTAACAAATTCTATAGGGCAAAGAAATAACAAATTGATCAATATACAGTAGCATAAAGCTACAAATTATTTAAACTAACCAATTAACTTCATTTAAAACGCAACATTATCATGGATGATGAGGGATGCTAATTTGGAAGCGACATGATAAGAACAGCATCAAATAAATAGTTGAATTTTGATTATAACTTTGTGCAATCTTAATCCTCTCCAAACACGACATTTATGCTCTCTTACGGAATTCTAAAAATATACCAACATTAACTTTAACTCTCATAAATAAATTTTTTATCTAAATTCACAATAATAGACACGCCGACAAATTTTCAAATAATCCTTTCTTCCCCTCCTTACCCCTTAGACAATTTGCATAATAAACCACAGCAATATTGTCTAACCTCCACATACTTTATTTACCATGTCTGTAAACTAAATATAATTTTTGTGAAACATTCCTGCATATAATTTACCGACACTTGGCGGCATATTAAGACGCTTGTAGACAGTCTTAAGTTAAGCGTGAAAGTCGTTGTTGCAGGAGTAAATGTTTCTCACATTGTACAAATATGTTCTCATATATCCACATGACTACATCTACCATTGGATGTCTGTATTGAAAGAAAATTTAAAAGAAAAGCCAAAAGAATTTCCTTCACATACGCCAACGATAATAAAACATTTCCAGCGGACATCTTTTAAAAGCAAAGAAATATGTGTTATGAAAAGCAAAAAAATTATGGCGTTGAAATCTGGGAAAGGTTCCTACGACATGGAACTAACGACATGTAAATAAAATGTGTGTTGAGTTAAGCGGAAACAAATACGAGGGGCACTAGAAAACCTTCTGGCCTAGGCAACACACAGTGTTGCCAAGCGTCATTTGACATTTTTTTAGAAAGTTTGACAGTTTTTTAGCCTAGGCGTACTCAGGACAGTTTGACATACGACCATGCGTTGGGTTATTTACTGTGACTTGAAAAAATCACTTTGCAAAAAAAATGGAATTTACTTGTGGACATTTTCGTCAGATAATTTTTCACAAATTTCGACGTGGATAATGTAGTCCGGTCAAAATAGACATTGAAATAGCAAAAATTCCCACAAAGCTGAATTTTGGTGGAGAGCTAGGGTTTGCCATTAGAAGCAACGTCCTAAAAGTCCCCATCGAACCCATGTGTGCAAAAAAAATTATTCGGTGTCAAAGATCAAAATTTAAGGGTTTTTAGGTTTTCGGATTAATTTTTTGAAAACGGTTGATCTAATCAAAAAGTGACTAAAGTAAATATTGTAGACAGAAAAATTATCTACAAGTTTGACCATTATAATTTTTTTCTTAGAAGGAACCATTTTTGAGATATAGCTGTTCTAAAAAACACATGATTTTTATGCACTTATAAGGGAAATATGCACATATTCAGACGAACCGGCTAAAATAAGCGAAGTAATCGGGTCTGTCCCCCCAAAAATATATATTTTCTTGAAGAGCGAAATTATAGCTATCTTCTAAAAAAAATTCCAACAAAATCGGAGTGTGTTTAGTAGAGTTATTCAATGTTAGAGTCATTTTATGCAAAAATAGCCCATTTAACCCACATGTATAATCGAAAGCCCAACGGGAACGGCCCCAACGAAAACTCTCCGATTTTTTTTAATTTTTGTCCGAAGGTAGGGTTTGTTGCGCTGATTACGGAAATGTATAATTTTCAACGGTTGCGGATTCGGTTCGCCGGTTAATACACCCGAAAGGCCAAATTTTAAAACCGGGTTAGACCCGGTTCTACTTAACCGATTACTGCAAAGTGGATATCGTTTGAAAGGTTACGGAAGTATCTAACACATACTGTCGTTACTTTAACCGGTTCGCCTCATAATGTACTTACGCGGCTAATTTTTTATTTGACCTTTAGATCGAGATATCTCGAAAATGGTAAGTCTTTTTTAAGAATCATGAAGACCAATCTTGTAGACAATTATTGCATCTACAACTTTTACTTTAGCGGGCTTTTGCTAAGTATTACCGTTTTTGAGAAAAATTAAAAAAACTGAATAATGCCTCCGAAAATGACCTTTGACCCCGAATAACTTGTTTTGCACACATGGGATCGATGGGGACTTTTAGGACGTTGCTTCTAATGGCCAACCCTAGCTCTCCACCAAAATTCAGCTTTGTGGGAATTTTTGCTATTTCCCCCTTATACGCATGTCTATTTTGACCGGACTAATGACGGCAAAAGTGCATCGATCAAATTAAATCTTTGTATGTCGATAAAGGACCATCCTATAACACTATGAAAAACCGGTTTAATGAATTCAATCGTGGCCCGACACTCACCAAAAAATGAAAGTCGTGAGGGTCTCCCAAAATCGGACGTTGTGTTAGAAAAAAATAATGTCGTGCGTGAACGGATAATGCAAGACCGCCACGTCATAGACCGTGAGATAGAGGCATCCTTGGACATTTCTTCCACTAACTAACATTTGATATTGCATGAAAGCCTGGGCACAAAAATGGATTTTTTCGATCCAGAAAAATTGGTCAATCGCCCCAAAAAGGAAAGGCTCTTATGGATTGGAGCAAAGAAATTGTGAATAAAAACAATCGCGTTGCTTCAAACGACATTTATAAGATCGTCACAGACTACGAATCTTGGATCTATGCTTAGGAGATCGAAAGAAAACAGGAATCGACCGTTTGGGTCTTCGAAAGCGAGCCAAATCCAACGAAAGTTGTTCATGGAAGAAGAGCTTCAAAGCAAATTGTCGCCTGTTTCTTCGGCAAAACTGACCGTGTGGCGACTATACGGCTTAATTCTCCTGAGAAATTCGAACAACGAACAGGGGAAGACGAATCATTCTGCATCATGACAATGCGAGCTCTCACACATCGATTGAAACCAGCGCCTGTTTGACCAAACAAAACGTGGAATTAATGGGTCATGCGCCGTACAGATCTGACTGGGGATCCAATGGCTTCATTTGAGTCCAGCACATCAAGAAAAAGGGCGTAGTCAACGATTTTCGTCGCCAGAAGATGCTGTAGAAGCGTTCAAAACCCAAGTTTTGGAGGTACATATCTCAATCCACTGTAAACAACCCAACACATGGTCTTATGTCAAACTGTCCTTAGTACGCTTAGGCTAAAAACTGTCAAATTTTCCAAAAAAAAAAATGTCAAAAGACACCTGGCGACACTGCGTGTTGCCTAGGCCCGAAGGTTTTCTAGTGCCTCTCGTATGTGCTATATTTCGTTCAGAACGATCTTCTATACAACTCATGCCTTCGTTAGTAGAATATATCTTGAAGAATTGGAAAAACAATGTAAGTATATTCTGATTCGAGGCGATAGGTACGGATGATTTTTAGGTAATCGGAAACTCAATGGTAGGATCTCACTCGATGTTCTTATCATGGACGATTTGCAGATAATCGGGAATTTTATGTGAGATTGGAATAGCCTCTGTATAACGGTCAGATATCTTGACATTTTTTGCTACATTTTCAGACCAATTTTGGAAAAAACGTAAATTTTTTGGTATAGCCCGCCATAAAACTGTACAACCCGATAACAGTAATTTGGAAGATTTTATGTACATTATCTCACGAAATGTTGCTGTAATTTGGAATTTGGGGTTCAAAGTAGTCAAAAAGAAATCTCTTAAAATATTTTAGACATAGACCACGTTTTGGTATAGCTCCATATACAGGTACCGCCCGATTTCAGCTATTCGGAAGTTAATATCCACACTATTTTCGGCCAATATAGTCTGTACTTTGGCAGCAAACAAATGGTAAAGAAACTTCTCCATTATAAATTGTGGACTTAGGCCAACTTTTTTATATAGCCCTCATAAAACGGTACCGTCTACCTACAGGTATTTTTGTTTAGATAGATTAAGTTTGCTTTTCCGTTTGTAATAAATTGAAATTATCATTTGTGACTCTATGAAGTACATATATGGGGATTTTTGAGTGAAATCGGACACTTTTTCAAAATGAGGTTTTTGATTTCCGCTATTATTTGCTGTGGTGATGCTGGTCATCAGCAAACCAAATCTGAATATTTTCAGATTTATTTCCAGAGATATCGCGCCTTAAAATACTTCTTTAATTTTGGTACAATTTGAAAAAATCTTTTTCTGTATTTTGTTGTTTTATCTGCTACTCAATAAAAAAATCAAAAAAAAAAAGATTGAACAGTGGGCATGTATGCAATTTTCGCCATTTAATATTTAAAATCGATTTTTAACAATGATTGTAATCTTCGATTTACTGGAATTTTTTTTTTTTGTATTAAACTAGGATTAATTACAAACATTTTATGTCCTATTTGGTAGTGGGATTCGAGTGATTACTATTTGTTCTTATTTTTTTTTTAAATTTGTCAATACAATTTTTCCTTTATACCAGTGCACTGCAGTGTCAAAAATGTGTTATTTTATAAAAAACACACACACACACACACACCAAATTACATTTTTTAAAAATTGTTTTGTTGTTTTATTTAGGAATTTATCTTAAACATCTTAAAACTGCGTTAAAATGGATTAGCAATTATTTTACCAGCCGAAAAATAAACAAACCAAATTGATGATCAAATAAATGCAGCCCGAATAATCTACCAAATATTAAAGTGATATTTTTCCGAAGATGGTTATTTAATAAATAAATTATTTAATAAATTAAATTATCTAAAAATTATTTATACGAAATAGTATAGGAGGATTTGAATTTGAAATATGCAATGGCTAAACCTATCGCGGGCACAAAAAAACTTAATTTAATACCCATTAATGTTGGTACACTAATGGCTAAACCAATCATAAAATCGCAAAATAAAGAAGTTTTTAAGATGTTTAAGATAAATTCCTAAATAAAACAACAAAACAACTCTTAATAAATGCAACGTTTTTTTTTTTTTGGTAAAATAACTTATTTTGCGCAGTGGTATATAGGAAAACTTAATTGACAAATTTTAAAAAAATTAGAAAAAATAGTAATTGTTTGAATCACACTACCTAATAGGACTTAAAACTTTTGTAATTGATCGTAGTTTAATACAAACAAATTTTAAGATAATCGAAGAGTACAATCATTGTGTGCCACCGTGGTGCAATGGTATGCACACCCGCCTTGACACATAAGGTCGTGGGTTCGATTCCCCGGACAAGCAACATCAAAACACTTTTCAACGGTGGCAAAATACCCCTCAGTAATGTTGGCGACATTTCCTGAGTATTTCAGCCATGTAAAACTTCTCTACAAAAGTGGTGTCTTAGACACGCCGTTCGGACTCGGCGATAAACTGTAGGTCCCATATCATTGAGCTAATATGAATCGGGGTGCACTCATTGATATGAGAGAAGTCTCCCTTGTCCCTTATGGGATGTTTGTGGAACAATTATATATATTACAATCATTGTTAAGAATTGATTTTAAATATTAAATGGTGAAAATTGCATCCAAGCCTACTGTGCAAATTTTTTTATATCTATATATATAAAAAAGGATGATGTTAGTTACTACGCTTATAACTCAAGAACGGCTGAACAGATTTTGACAATTCGCACCAATTCGGAATGGTCTCATGGCAGAAAAGGATAAAACCTAAAAAAATCGCGAAAATTTGCGAAAAATTTGCAAAAATATTTTTTCAATAAAGTCAATTTTTCCAAAAATTTCTATCTAGCTTCGCGTTTGGAGTAAATCTTGGCACTTATTTGGACAGTTTTTGGTGAAAATTGTATTTGCACCTACTGTGAGGGTCCATTGTACGCCTCTGTTTTGTAAATTTTTGAAAGTTGTATAGAATTTTTTATTCACAATCAAATCGATTTTCATTTATTTTCAAGCGTCTTTTTAGGAAATTAACAGCGAAAAATGGTTAAAAGGGCTTAGTTTAGAGTTTCTAAAGATTAGTGGTGGTTTCGGTCAGATACCGATTGAAAAGACTAAGATGATAATGCCAAAAGTAGTTTCCACAGTTTTGAGGAAAAAGGTACAAATCCACAAAATTGGTGGGTTAATTGAAACATCAAGAGCTCCGAGGTAATTTCATTGGAAGTGAAGTTGTGGCATATGTGTATACTTTTAAACCGTAGGTAAAAACATCTTCGAAAGATAAACTTCCGATAATATTTAAGCTGTACCAGATATATTTTGATACTGTTTAGATTTTGTCATGATACAAAAAAAATGATGCCCCCACTGTAAAAGGAGTATGAATTCAATCAATTTAGTTCCCGCAGAGCTGGAAGGCAATTACAAAAGGCCAAATACATACATACAAACATACATATATACATTGGTACTGTTCGTACACTGTATGTATGTCATTCGAAAAAAGGATGATATTCAAAATTGAAAAAAAAAACAAGAAATCAAAGGAGCTGGAGTTTTTTTGGTCGAATTATCTGACAAATATTCTTTATCGGCGACATAAGTAGGTAAATACTTATTAATCGTTAATTAGTTTGTGATATTAATTTGACTATGTTATTTACGTCGAAATTAAATATAGGGTGACCAAGTAATCGACAACAGTCACGTGTTAGTGTGACAAGACTTCAAGCATCCGAAACACACAAAGAACGGCAACTAATAGAATAGCTCTGTCCATGTTACCAGAGCCATTGCATCTAATACCGAATTTGCAGTGCAAGCAGAATTCGGGAGATCACATTAAATAGAGAAGTCAGAAAAAATAAGTAAAAAAGCGTTAAGTTCGGCCGGGTCGAACTTTTTGTACCCTCCACCATAAAATATTCTGAACTAAAACGGAATAATTATATTCTTTCCTGTCCACAATTTTTGACGAAGATATTTTGTGACCTCTGATACCTAAATAAGGTAAAAAACATAAAAACGTATATCAAAGTGAAAATCGGGAGGTACAGTTATATAGGGGGCTATACCTAAACATGGACCTATGTTGACAATTTTTAGTGGAGATATTTTGTGCTTACTAGAAACCTAAACGGTCAAATTACAGGTAGTTCGATCAAAAATTTTAGCTAAAATACTCAAAATACCAAAAATCGGGAGGTACCGCTATATGAGGGCTATACCAAAACATGGACCTTGACTGTTTTTAGTGGATATACTTTGGGAACCACTGGGAACCCCAAAACTGAATTTACAGATAGTTCGGTCAAGAAATGTAATTAAAATCCACAAAATACAGAAAATCGGGAGGTACCGTTATATAGGGGCTCTGCCAAAACATGGACCTATGTTGACAGTTTTTGGTGGAGATGTTTTGAGATTACTAGGAACCTCAACTGTCAAATTACAGGTAGTTCGGTTAAAAATTTTAGCTAATATCCTCAAAATACCGATAATCGGGAGGTACCGTTATATGGAGGCTATACCAAAACATGGACCTATGTTGACGGTTTTTGGTGCAGATGTTTTGTGACCACTGGGAACCCCAAACGTGAAATTACAGGTAGTTCGGTCAAAAAATGTAGTTAAAATCCCCAAAATACCGAAAATAGGGAGGTAGCGTTATATAGGAGCTATACCAAAAAGTGTTCCGATATAACCCATCTTCGAACTTGACCTGCCTATGGAAAAAAAGACGCTCGGGTGCAAAAATATAGCGCTCTAGCTCAATTATTGCGAACGCTAGAGTGATTACAACAGACGGATAGACAGACAGACGGTCATGGCTAGATCGTCTTAGAATTTTATCCTGATCAATAATATATGCGCAAATGATTAGTTCGATGTGTTACAAACAGAAAAACAAACTAAATATACCCTCCATACTATGGTGGAGGGTATAAAAACAGACGAAGGCGGTTACCCGATAACGATCGGATCAAAATGGGTAAGTAGGTTAAAATGGGTTAATTGATTAAAACGCAAATTTAAATAAGCACTATATTCAGCATTAAATTCAAATTCATATTCAATTGCTTTAGTGAAATATCGTGTTCAGTGGTGGAAACAAGAATTGCAGAAAACCATTGATTATGAAACGAGTAGGGCGTTATGATATTATTTTGCTTCAGCTGCGCTACCAAATATTTTTATTTACATCGCAAAACGTGTTATTTGCTTAAAAAATATATCTCAGTCCCGATTTAGAGTTACCTAATTTTTTCACGGCTTTTGTCAGTTTATAGAAGAGAGAGTCGAGGAAAATAGAAACAATTTGCCTCCCAGTACCTTCTCTCTTCGTCAAACTGACAATTGTCGAAAGTACAATTGTCTAATGTGCATCTGCTTCAAAGATCGTCCTAAACAGTTCAAAACAAAGAAATATTTGCCATTGAACAAGGTGATAGCAATAATAGTATTATAGGTTTGAACAAAAGCCATAAAGTTCTGTACCGAACAAACTGCGAGACGAAGTTCGCCGGGTCCCCTAGTTTTTTATAAAACAACAAAACATACAAAAAAATATTTTTTTTTCAAATTGGACCAATATAAAAGAAGTTATCAGTATTTCTTTGCATATAGTTTTTACAGAATTCGATTTTTTTCAACGCGCGATATATATGGAACCGTTTGTCAAAAAAAAATCTGAAAATATATTGAAAAGTTTTGCTGATGAGCAGCTTCGCCACAGCAACAAATGAAGGAAGTCAAAAACCTTGTTATACCCTCAGCCTTAAGGCTAAAGAGGGTATTTACACTTTGATACGACCAAAAATGTGCCTCATCGAAATAATGGTTTTAGACCCCAAGTATGTTTGTACGATATCCGTTTCGGACAATTTTGAGTAGATCTAGCAATGTCCGTCCGTCTGTCTGTCTGTCCGTCTGTCTGGCTGGCTGGTGCGCACGATAACTCTCGAACGGATCAATCGATTCGGTTCAAATTTTGGGTATCTAAATATTTTGTCCAGATTTGATTTAAGTTCGAAGATGGGCCATATAGGTCCACTCCTTCAGGTACCTCCCCCACAAATGTTCAAAAATTGTCGCAAAACTTGTGCGCACGATACCTCTTGTAGGAAATAACCGATTTGGTCCATACTTTGCACATCGTGTAATTTCTACCAAACTTAGATGAGGTTCCAATATGGACTCAATCGGTCCACTCCTTCGGGTACCTCCCACACAAAATTTCGGAAAAGTTCAGTTTAGGACCTGGTCTCGAATCGCATTGATTTTTGTTTACGCAAGTTGTATTCGCTGTCCTCTATACGACGCTGTAAGTTTCATTAGGGGCAAGTCCATACTTCCTGAGAAAATAGCCTGAAAGTTACAAAAAACCCTATGACACCGTGTGTAGTGGTTGGAGCGCAAGATAACTCCCGAACGGATCTGCCGATTCGGTCCAAAAATTTCGCTTTCGTAATATTTTGTCCAAACTTAGTTCAAATTCAAAGATGGATTATATCGGTCCACTCCTTCCGGTACCTCCCTCACAAAAGTTCGAAAATGTTCGGAAAATTTGTGCGTACGATAACTCTTGAAACGAGTAACCGATTTGGTCCATACTTTGCACATTATGAAATTTCTACCAGATTTAGATGAGGTTCCAATATGGACTCAATCGGTAAACTCCTTCGAGTACCTCCCACACAAAATTTCGGAAAAGTTCAGTTTAGGACCTGCTCTCGAATCGCCTTGGTTTTTGTTGTAGCATCTTTTATTCACTGTCCCCTATACTAAGGTACAAGTTCCCTCAGGGGCAAGTCCATACTTCCTGAAAAAATAGACTGAAAGTTGAAAAACAAACCTTATGACACCATGTTTATGGGTGGAAGCGCAAGATAATTCTCGAACGGATATGCCGATTCCGGCCAAAATTTTGCCTTCGTAATATTGTTTCCAAACTTAGATTAAGTGCGTAGATAAGCCATATCGGTCCACTCCTTCAGGTGCCTACCCCACAAAAGTTCAAAAATATTCGGAAAAATTGTGCGCACGATAACTCTTGATGGGAGTGACCGATTTGGTCCATACTTTACACATTCTCATAATATCTACCAGATATAGATCAGGTTCGAATATGGACTATATTTGTCCACTCCATCGCGTACCTCCCACACAAAATTTTGCTGCTATTGAATCACTTTGATTTTTGTTGAAGCAACTTACATTCGCTGCCTCAATTACGATGGTAAGAGTTGTTTCAGGGGCAAGTTCATACTTCTTGAGAAAACAGCCCGAAGGGTGTAAAAACCCCCTATGACACCCCCATGGTCTATGTCGGTCCATTCCTTTAAGTACCTTTTCCGCACAATTTTTGAACTTTAATCCTAATCAACATTTTTGTCGGTTCATACGACCAAAATTTTGAAAACCCCTAAATACATAAGTCTTTTGTGAAAAAAGTGTTTCAATTTGCACAGACTGAGGGTATATCTCTGTCGGTAAAGCCGACTGATACTTTTTTACTTGTTTCAAAAAAGTGTCCGATTTCACTCAGAAATCCCTATATATTCTTGGCCAGGATAAAATTCTGGTTCGATCTTGCCAGTCCTTCTGGCAGTCTGTTGTAATCAATCTACCATCCACACTAATTGAGGGACCATACCCGAGTGACTTTTTCAAATCAATTTTGTATGAAGTACTTTCTTTGAATATAGTATAATATTTTATTTTTAATAATTATCTATGTTATCTTAGTCTGTAAGGATAATGAATTCCATTGACTAATGAATATATAAATAAATAAATAAATTGTTCCATTAAAATTTTTCAACATAGGTCCATATTTAGGGATAGTTCCCACATAACGGTACCTCCGAATTGTTAGTGTTTTGAGTGCTTTACCTACAATTTTTGACGGGAATACCGTGCAGTCACGGAACTTCTCCACCAAAAATTTTCTACAAAGGTCAATGTTTTGGAATGGCCCCCATATAACGGTACCTCCCGCTTTTCGGTATTTTGAAGGTTTTAGCTAGTTTTTGACTGAACTACCCGTAACTTGACATTCTCTGCAGTCACGAAACTTCTCCACCAGATATTGTCAACATAGGTCCATGGTTTTCAATAGCCCCCATATAACGGTTACTCCCGATATTCGGTATTATGAGGGTTTAACTACTGTTTTTGACTGAACAACCCGCAATTTAACATTTGATGTTACATACAGTCACGAAACTTCTCCACCAAACAGATAGGTTCATGTTTTAGTTATAGCCCCTATATAACGATACCTCCAGATTTTCGGTATTTTGAGGGTTGTAGCTACACTTTTTGACTGAACTACTTTGATGTTCTCTGCAGTCACGAAACTTCTCCACCAGAAATTGTCAACATAGGTCCATGTTCTGAAATAGACCCCATATAAATTTACCTCCCGATTTTCGGTATTTTGAGGGGTTTAGCTACAGTTTAACTGAACTATCCGTAAATTTACATATGATTGATTGTCAACATAGGTCCATGTTTTGGAATAGTCCCCATATAACGCTACCTCCCAGTTTTTGGTATTTCGAGGGTTTGGCATTTAACAGTCAGGAAACTTCTCCACCATCAAACTAGGTCCATGTGTGGCCTCGCTATAACGGCACCTCACGATTTTCGGTATTTTTAACATATTAGTAACATTCATTGAACAAACTACCTGTAATTTGATATTTGACGCTCCCAGTGATCATACAATTTCTCCAACAAAAATTGTCCAGGTTTTGGTATGCCCCCATAAAACGGTACCACCGATTTTAGGTTTTTATTTATCTACATCTTCGGCAAGATTGAATGTACTTTGACATTTGTGGTTCCCAGTGGTTAAAAACTTTTCCTTTAGAAATTGTTGAGATAGACCCACGTTGTGGTATAGCCCCCTGAATTGGCCGACTGAATTAGTAAAACTAGATATTTGGGGCTTCCAATGTCTCCTCTTTCGTTAAAGAAAGAAATTAATTATTCCATAAAAGTAACAATGTTTCATGGAGAAAAAGTTCGGCCGGGCGGTGTAATATAACATTAGGGGTTGATTGTGATCAAAAAACATCTCGGCCAAAAGTTGTGGACATATGTCCTCACCCGATTTAAGGTATTTGGGTGTAATTTAGCACTTAGGGTTCTTCTAAACCAAAAATTTAACGGTACCAACAATTTCAAGTTTTTTATCTACAATCTAAAATTATCGACATTGGTAATTTCGTAATAGAAAGAAAACTAATTATTTCATTTTAGTTCAGAATATTTCATGGTAGAGGGTATAAAAAATCGGCTTGGTCGAACATAATGCTTCTTTACTTGGTGAAACCTCGTTTGGCTCCTATTTGCTCGGAGAAGCTCTTTGCTGTTTTAGTAATGGATAGTGTATCAGGAAATGCCATCCTTTCTCATCTCAACAGGTTGAAGCTCCTGCAAAAACGCCACAATTTCTATCTCTACGATAACCACGGTGCGCCTTAACTAATTTTAAATGAAAGGTGCTTACACCTTGGAAGTTTTTGCAGATTTTGAAACTACAATGCTCATGGATGAGAAATATCAAGAAACACAAAAAATCGCCGGAGGGATTTTCAAATAAATCGCGATTTAAATTCAGATTTTTAGAGGTTCTTTAGGTTGTCACGATTTTGCTTGGAAACCGAGAGTACTATGTAAATGGGCCTAAAGAAAATGTTGTAGCTCTGAAAATTCTCCACAAGATTGACCTGTACGATATTTTCGAAGGTTTTACCGTTTTTGAGATATAGAAGTTCAAATTGAGACAATACACTGACTGAATCGCCTCCTTATAAAACAATGTCATTACTGCAATTTCCAAAATTAAACTTATATATCTTGAAAATGGTACAACCTAGGAAAAAATAAATCATCCAATCTTGTAGACAATTTTCGCAGCTTCAACATTTTTTTTAGTCCCATTTTGATATGACTTGCGGTTTCCAAGCAAAATTTTGAAGACTTAAGATAAAAACCTAAAAACTTGAACTGAACCTTTATATCTCAAAAATGGTAAAACCTAAGAAAAAAAACCTAAAGGTCAATCTTGTAGAGAATTTTCACAGTTACAACATTTTCCTTAGACTCATTTCGATACAACCTGCGGTTTCCAAGCAAAATCGTGAAAACGTAAAAAACCCCTAAAATTGTGAATTTTGATCGCGATTTATTTAAAAATCCCTCGGTCGATTTTTTCTATTTTTCTTATCTATGAACATTGCTGTTTCAGAATCCGCGAAATCTTCCCATGTGTAAGCGGTTTTCATCAAAGGTTAGTTAAGGCGCACTGAGCATGATATTGTTTTATAAGGCGGCGATACAGTCAGTGCATTGTCTCAATTTGAACTTCTATATCTCAAAAACGGTAAAAACCTACGAAAATATCATAAAGGTCGATCTTGTGGAGAATTTTCACAGCTACAACATTTTCTTTAGGCCTATTTACATAGGCTTTGCGGTTTCCAAGCAAACTCGTTAAAACCTAAAGAACCCCTAAAAATGTGAACATAAATCGCAATTTATTTAAAAATCCCTCCTTCGATTTTTTTTGTTTCTTGATATTTCTCATCACCTGGGGAACTGCCTTTAACACCCGTTAAAGGTAGTGAGCTAACATGTGCCGCGCGTTCACCCATAAGAACGTTAAAAACTTGGGTTTGGGCGTCGGGTTAGTAACCCTCCCCTAGAAAAAACAGCCTACTATGAAAAAACGAAAGAAAAGAAAAGCAAACCCCTCTAAAGTTGACGAACCCCGCAAACGTTTTAAGGACCATGATCTGCGAATCTGCACCTGGAATGTTCGCACTCTTTATAGAGAAGGTGCAGTCTTCGCATTGGCAGACGTACTTGAAAAGTACAAGGCCGATATTACTGCCATACAGGAAATACGATGGATTGGGAAAGGCGTCACAACAACACCTAAAGGTGACGCACTGTATTATAGCTGCCATGACGTAAAGCATGAGTTTGGTTCTGGATTCGTAGTTAGTCGGAGACTAAAACATCTGGTATCCAGCTTCACCCCAGTGAATGAAAGACTTGCTGCAATTCGAATAAAAGCTAAATTCTTCAACATCAGCTTTATTTGCGCTCATGCTCCCACTGAAGAAAAGGACGAACAGACCAAAGATATATTTTACGAGCGCTTAGAAGAAACATATGACCGTTGCCCTGCCCATGACATTAAAATCATTCTAGGCGATTTTAATGCCAAAAGTGGAAAGGAGAATATCTTTGGCCCAACAGTCGGGAAATTCAGTCTCCACAGTGAAACATCTGACAATGGTATGAGGCTGATAGACTTTGCAGCTGCAAAAAACATGGTAGTTAGCAGTACCAGATTTAATCATCTCGATATTCATAAGGGCACCTGGCTGTCCCCAGATCAAAGAACAAGTAATCAAATTGATCATGTTGTGATAGATGGAAGACATTCATCCAGCGTGTTGGATGTACGATCGTTCCGAGGCGCAAACATTGATTCGGACCACTATCTTGTTGCAGCAAAGGTACGTACCCGTCTAAACGTTGCAAATAAAGCACGAACAGACACAACGCGGAAGTTGGACATCGATAGGCTGCAAACACAACAGATAGCCACAGCATATTCCACTCAACTAGCCCAATTGCTTAACGCGAGCACTCCTTGTCCCGATAACATAACAACACAATGGCAAAATATTGCCCACTCCATGCAAAAAGCCGCAAAATCCATACTTGGATTCCAGAGACCTCCACAAAGGAATTCATGGTATGACCAGGAGTGTCGTGCTGCTACCGAAGATAAAAATGCGGCATATAGAGCTACTTTACAATCAGTAGCAACGCGTAGCGCACGAGAGAGGTATCGGCAGAAAAGGAGAGAGGAGAAACGTCTTTTTCGCATGAAAAAGAAAGAGATGGAAAAGCGGGAGTTTGAACAAATCGAGATGTACAGGAGCCAGAATGAAGTCCGAAAATTCTACCAAAGAGTGAAACATCAAACAGATGGCTTTGGTACAGGCACATCCTCCTGTAGAGACCAGCAAGGTAATCTGGTAACAGATACAGATAGCGTGCTCAGGATATGGAAGGAACATTTCTCCAATCTGCTGGTATCCAATAGTGGCGAAGACGATGATACCGCAGATCCAATCCCAGAAGATGGTATAGAATGTATACCACCCGGCCAAGATGAGGTAAAAACAGCAATCAACCGGCTGAAGAATAATAAAGCAGCAGGAGCCGATGGCTTACCAGCCGAGCTGTTTAAAACCGGAGGCGACGCGCTGATAAGGTGTATGCATCAGCTAGTTAGCACCATCTGGCAGGAAGAACGCGTACCCGACGATTGGAACCTGAGCATCCTATGTCCCGTCCACAAAAAAGGAGATAAGACTGTATGCTCCAACTATAGGGGCATAAGTCTACTCCCTATTGCCTATAAGATAGTGTCAGGGATACTGTGCGAACGAATAAAGCCTATGGTCAACGAGATAATTGGACCATACCAATGTGGCTTTAGACCTGGCAAGTCCACCATTGACCAGATATTTACCCTGCGGCAAATCCTAGAGAAGACCCAAGAGATGCAGATCGACACATTTCATCTTTTTGTCGATTATAAAGCAGCATTCGACAGTCCCCTCCGATCAAAGGTATTCCATGCAATGTCTGAATTTGGTATTCCCGCAAAGCTCATCCGGCTTTGTAAAATGACTCTAACTGATACTAGGTCCTCAGTTAAAATTGGAAAGAACCTCTCCGAAGAATTTTGTACCAAAAGAGGTTTCAGACAAGGAGACAGCCTTTCGTGTGACCTATTCAACATTTTGCTGGAAAAGGTAATACGAGATGCAAATGTCAAAAGAAATGGCACAATTTACACCAATAGCCACATGTTACTTGCCTATGCTGATGACATAGACATCATGGGACGATCAGTAAAGGAAGTAACTGATAGCTTTAGGAAGGTCGAAGCAGAATCTGCGAAAGTGGGTCTGGCGGTAAACGGCGAAAAGGCCAAATTGATGGTGTCGACGCGCAAAGCGTCCATAGAGCTCGGACCAACCGTAGAAGTTGGTACCTACAATTTTGAGGTAGTTAAAGACTTCGTCTACCTCGGCACTGCCATAAACACAACAAACAACATCAGTTGTGAAATAAGAAGAAGAATTGTATTGGCCAACAGATGCTACTATGGATTAAGTAAGCAATTTAAAAACAAAGCCACATCTCGTCAAACAAAAATAACACTATACAAAACGCTGATACTACCCGTGCTAATGTATGGCTCCGAAGCATGGGTACTTGCGCAAGCAGATAAGGCAGTGCTTGGTGTGTTTGAGAGGAAAATTCTTCGAAAGATCTACGGGCCGATTTGCGTTGACGGTGAATATCGACGTCGTATGAACCACGAGCTATATAAGCTATACAAAGACATGCATATAGTTAAACGTATCGAGATGCAACGATTGCGTTGGCTAGGCCATATCATGAGAATGCCACATGGCGGTGCCACATGGCGGTGCACGCAGAATCGGCAGGCCTAAGCTTCGATGGAGCACACAAGTGGATGAAGAAATGGAAAGGCGCGGTATTCCAAAAAGTCAAGCGAAAAACAGAGAGGAATGGAGATCTTTTCTTAGTTCGGTCTATTGAACAAATGTTCTGTAATGGGCCAACTAAGTAAGTAAGTAAGATATTTCTCATCTATGAGCATTGTAGTTTCAGAATCTGCAAAAACTTCCCAGGTGTAAGCACCTTCCATTTAAATTTGGTTAAGGCACACCGTGTAACGCCACGACACTCTTAGTCGTACTATGTACCAAGTACGGACGCAATGCTACATTTTTAAAACACTTATTTCATTATTATGGCATACTTCCCAACATTAAAAATATTTTCCGCCACCAGCATTTTTTCAATGGTTAGCCACATAAATTTTACACATTGTGAAAGTAGAGGGTTTTTGTTGGTGATGGCATAAGTCACATTAAGAAAAGGTATATTTTTATTTGCCTACAGGTAAAGGTAAATGCGAACTCCCATGTGTACGAAATAGAGAAATATTTGAGATTCCTATGCTGACAAAAGGGTAAAACATAAATTAACGAAAAATAGAAAAATGCAATACTTTGTGTATAACGACAAATTTGAAAATAAAAAGTGATTTAAGAATTATTAAAAAAAATTAAAAGTAATCTTTTATTTTTTCTTACAAACAGATTAAAAGTATTCTTTGTCTAAGAGCTGTCTAAAATATGGGATATAGACATACATATCGTATGTAGATAATAGTGTGAACATTAGGTTTAATTAAAATATTTACCATTGAAATTTGAAGTTACATTCGTGTTGTATCATCGAACATTTTATAGCTAACTCTGATCCACTACATATTCCCAAAAATTCCGATCTTAAAAAATTGAGTCATTTTTATATGCAATTTAGCTATATGTATATGTAACGAATCATCTTCTTAAACAATTGATAAATCTTGTAAATAAAACTCATACTGGAAACAATAACGGCAATTTATATCAATGCAATACCAACTACGTGTGTCCCTCACAACATTCACCTCAAATACTACTTTTAAAAATTACATTTCAATTTACCCGTATCCTGTCGTAAACCATGCTTAAGAGTGTTTACCACAAAATTACAGCAATAAACTTTAAACGCAAATATTTTAACATCCTCAGCATTTCCTGAAACAAACCGTAAGCAAATATGGGAAAATAAACTTCCAAAAATTATGTTAATCTGCAGTAGCGACAGGCAGACAAGGAACAGACAAACATACAAATTGTCTGTAGTAATGATACACAATGTCGTACTTTTTTGCCAACAGATCAGATAACTGGGGAAACCCCAAAATGAAAAGCATCACAGACAGAGAAAAGAGACATGCAAATTCTAGCCTCATAGGCTAGAGTATGAAATAAAGAAAACACAACCCACCAGAAGAATTTTCGGCAATGTTTGCCAACATGGAAATGCCTATCACCCTTCGCAGTCATTATTAAATTGAGAGCGTCATTAGCCCATAAAATGCCAAAGACCCAAAACCCACATCTCAACTCATGTGACCTGTTAGAAAATAAGTTCGGTTTGGTTTCAAACAATTTGCTAAACAAATTCAAAGTTAAAAGTATTTAAATTCAAAGTCAACGGTGAATATTTGTTTTGGGGATAAGAAGCAACATCCACGGACGTGGTTTGAGTTGTCATGATTGTGGCGAAAGGCAGAATAGACAGTGAATTTGTAATTTAAGTGTCTGGCTGAGGAAAACGATATCACAGGAAAATTGAATTAAAATTTGTGAAAAAAGGAAATATAAATTGTTTTATTGATTTCGCATTATAGTCATTGATATTGCAATTCAAACACAATAATAAGGGAAGTAATTATGAAATGGGGAAATAAATTTAGTAAATAATAAGATCAATAGTAGGAAACTACGAGATTTTAAAATTAAAATAAGGAGCTGAAATAACAAAATAACAAGTAAAAAAGAGTTAAGTTCTTAAGAACTTTTTATACCCTCTACCTTGAAACAATACATATTACTTAATTTTCCTTCTTGGCCACAATTTTAAATAGAGATATTTTGTGATCACGGTAACAGTTAGTTGGGTAAAAAAACGTAGTTAAAATTTTTGAAATACCTATAATAGTGGGGGCAATACCAAAACATGGACCTATGTTGGCAATTATTGGTGAATAGGGTTTTGTGACCATTGAGAACCTCAAATGGCACCGAAAATCGGCAGGTACCGTTATATGGTGGCTATACCAAAACATGGACCTATGTTGACAATTTGTGGTAGACAAAAAAATTTTCAAAAAAATTTTCTAAAACCCTCAAAACACCGAAAATCAGGAGGTACCGTTATATAGGGCTATACCGAGACATGAACCTATGTTGACAATTTTTGGTAGAGATGTTTTGTGACCTTTGGAAACCTTAAACGTCAAATTATAGGTAGTTCGGTCAAAAAATGTAGCTAAAACCCTCAAAGTATGTTGAAAAATTTGGTGGAGATGTTTCCTGACCTCTGGAAACCTCAAACGTCAAATGCAAGTAGTTCGATCAAAACATGTTGTTAAAAACCTCAAAATACCGAAACCTTAAACGTCAAATTATAGGTAGTTCGGTCAAAAAATGTAGCTAAAATCATCAAAATACCGAAAATCGGGAGGTACCGTTGTATGAGGGCTATACCGAAACATGAACCTATATTGAAAACTTTTGGTAGAGTAGTTTTGTGATAACTGGGAGCCGCAAACGTCAAATTGCAGGTACTTCTGCCAATAGAGGTAGCTAAAGTCCTCAAAATACCGAAAATCGGGAGGTACAGTTATGTGAGGGCTATACCGAAACGACTAAAATGAGGCTCCCCTGTCTTTTTTCCAACCACTAACTACGCCAAGATATTTGGTTAACAGCATATTTAGCAGCATATTTAAGTCGTCCGTGCAAGCCACAGCTATTTGCAACAAGGTTCCCAAGCCGCTAGCAGGCATCACTTGTGGTGCTGACAAAGAAACCTTGTTGACCTCTTATAATGCAATATACCGGTCTGTGGAAAGCTATGCAAATGTCAGCGCTACTCAGTGGACGAATATACAAAACTGCCAGAATGCCGCACTGATTACTGCAACAAGGTGCCTCTTTATGACGCCAGCGGACCATCTTCATGAGGAGACGTAGATTTTACTGGTACATCAAGACAACAAGATGTTGTCGATGCAGTACATGCTTGTTAGGGCTATAACCAAAAAAATACCACCACATAGCCGTGTAGAGCATGGAAAACTGTTACGGTGTAAATTTTTCTCTATCGCGAATAAAGTTTCCGCACCAAATGCATCATGGGCATAGGCAGCTATGGGCAGAGCCATCAAAAAAGTTTGAAAAATTATAAAAAACTGTGTTTTAGTTTAATAACGGCAAATGGACGACTAATATCTTTCGAATAAGCTATATTTTTTTAAAAGCGGTTAACAAATGTTTGGTTTATAGTCATAGAAGTGTAAAAACGCATTAAAAATAGCAAAATGCTTTTCCTCCTGCTCTAAGCTGCTTGGAAGATACCAAACATAATTTATTATTTGTAAGTAAACTTTGAATTCTGTTGAAAAATACATGAGATATGCAATTTTTAATTTAAAACTTCTCTACAAGCGGTGTCTTAGACACGCCGTTCGGACTCGGCGATAAACAGTAGGTCCCATATCATTGAGCATTGGTACATTTCCAATACTCCTCCTCAATGAAAATATTTACATTTCCTTTTTACCTTTACAGTTGACATACAATGTTTTCTTAAATATAGACACACTATAAATTATCTTACATTCTAGTATATACAGATACATATTTACATAATTTCATATTATCAACTATTTACATTCTTAACTCTAGTAATGTATTTCTATACATACTTCATATCATATCTTTTTCTTCGAACCAAAAACCCATTTGCATCCTATTGATCGTTCTCGTTGGCCGACTCGTAATCGCTCTCGACCTTTTCTTCTTGATGCAAAAACAGGTTTCCACATTTTCTGGCGAACATAACTGTTTTTCCTCTGTCTATTATTTTAGCACCTCTGCTATCAAACTTCACTGTTGCCTTTTCGGCGATCTTGCCCACAGACATAAGATTGCACTGCATCTCAGGTACATACAGCACGTCATTCAGCATGATGTCACAATCTGCCAGCCACACACTGCCTTTGCCTCTAGCAACGATCTTCTTTTCGCCAACCAAATCGATCTTTTCTGTGTGCTCTGCAAATTCCTTGAACAAGCTTCTGTCACAACACATATGACTTGATGCTCCGCTGTCGACACACCACACGCTGGAGTTAAACACGCTCTTCTTGTTCGACGATTGCAGCACTGCAGATGTGTGTTGTTTCTCGCTGGACTTTCCCTTGTCCCTGCACTGATCGGCAAAATGTCCTCTACGACCGCAATTGTAGCATTTCACATTTTTCTTATTGTTACCTGCGCGCCTGTTGCCATTGTTGTTGTTGCTGTACACACGCTTTCTTGTGCGCTCACCGCCGTTGCCTTTTACACCTCGGTCTCTACATTGTGCGGCGTAATGTCCTGAACGCCCACAATTGAAGCATTTGAAGTTGCGATGATTTTTCGGCTTACTGGTACCTGCGTCGTTATTTCTGCCCTTGTTGCTTCTTTTTGTGTGTGCCATAAAAATCTGGACGTCGTCATCTCCGTGTGCGCTGTTGTTGTTGACTTTTCGGCGATCACATTCTTCACCCAATTTGATCTTGAGGGTACTCAATTTTGGCAGCTCGTCCCTCGCTTCTAGTGCAACAACTAGATTTTCATATGATGTTGGCAGGCTCGCTAACAGCATGATGACATACAGCTCCTCCTGTAGATCTATTCCCGTTTCTGCTAACTTTTCCACTATGGCCACGAACTTGCAAATGTACTCCTGTACATCTTCATTTTCTGCCATGCGCATCTGGATCAGTTGCTTGAAGAGGGTCACTTTTCTTACCGGTCCCTTTGGTCTGTGCACATCTCTCAGAGCTTCCCACGTCTCCTTCGCTGTTGTGCAGTTCTTGATGTGAGCAATCTGCACCGGCGTTGCACTTAATATGATGGTTGCTGTAGCCTTTTCGTCTTTGCGCTTCCATGCTGCAACCTCGTTGGCATTCTTTTCATCTGGCACAGGCTTTTCCATCTCTCCATTAACCACCGACCACAAGTCTTGATGTACCAGGACACTTCTCACTTGTAGACTCCATGAGTCGTAGTTGGTATCGTCCAATTTCTCAATGTTGTAGAGGGAACTCATTTTCCTTGCTATTCACTTTCACAGCTGCGCACTTCAATTTTTCACAATGTATTACTGCTCACTGCTTGTTGATTTTTCCTTTTTCACTGCTGCTTTTTCCTTGTTGTCTCTATTTGTCACTTTATGCACACACACTTTTATTTCTGCCTGGGCCCATAACCTGTTAAGATGTACACGAGGAAAAACACACAAGGATATAATATTATTATTATTATTATTATTATTATTATTATTATTATTATTATTATTATTATTATTATTATTATTATTATTATTATTATTATTATTATTATTATTATTATTATTATTATTATTATTATTATTATTATTATTATTATTATTATTATTATTATTATTATTATTATTATTATTATTATTATTATTATTATTATTATTATTATTATTATTATTATTATTATTATTATTATTATTATTATTATTATTATTATTATTATTATTATTATTATTATTATTATTATTATTATTATTATTATTATTATTATTATTATTATTATTATTATTATTATTATTATTATTATTATTATTATTATTATTATTATTATTATTATTATTATTATTATTATTATTATTATTATTATTATTATTATTATTATTATTATTATTATTATTATTATTATTATTATTATTATTATTATTATTATTATTATTATTATTATTATTATTATTATTATTATTATTATTATTATTATTATTATTATTATTATTATTATTATTATTATTATTATTATTATTATTATTATTATTATTATTATTATTATTATTATTATTATTATTATTATTATTATTATTATTATTATTATTATTATTATTATTATTATTATTATTATTATTATTATTATTATTATTATTATTATTATTATTATTATTATTATTATTATTATTATTATTATTATTATTATTATTATTATTATTATTATTATTATTATTATTATTATTATTATTATTATTATTATTATTATTATTATTATTATTATTATTATTATTATTATTATTATTATTATTATTATTATTATTATTATTATTATTATTATTATTATTATTATTATTATTATTATTATTATTATTATTATTATTATTATTATTATTATTATTATTATTATTATTATTATTATTATTATTATTATTATTATTATTATTATTATTATTATTATTATTATTATTATTATTATTATTATTATTATTATTATTATTATTATTATTATTATTATTATTATTATTATTATTATTATTATTATTATTATTATTATTATTATTATTATTATTATTATTATTATTATTATTATTATTATTATTATTATTATTATTATTATTATTATTATTATTATTATTATTATTATTATTATTATTATTATTATTATTATTATTATTATTATTATTATTATTATTATTATTATTATTATTATTATTATTATTATTATTATTATTATTATTATTATTATTATTATTATTATTATTATTATTATTATTATTATTATTATTATTATTATTATTATTATTATTATTATTATTATTATTATTATTATTATTATTATTATTATTATTATTATTATTATTATTATTATTATTATTATTATTATTATTATTATTATTATTATTATTATTATTATTATTATTATTATTAAATTAAAGATCTCGACGCGCTCACGACAGAAGAGGAAGTATTGGATGCTATAAACAAACAGCTTAACATCGCAAAAGAAGATGTGAAGGTGCAACTAACGGCTACAAACGCGCGAGAACAAAAGAAAGCGTTTGTGTCTTTACCTGTGATTGACGCAAATAAACTCATTGACAAGCGCAAGATATTTATAGGACTGGGATACGGTCATATAAAATACAAGGAAGAAAGGAAACGATGCTACAGATGTTTCGAATCGGGTCATATGCAATGGGAATGCAAAGGCCCCGACCGAAAAGGCATGGGAGTGTGCATACGATGTGGCCAGGAAGGACACAAATTGAAGGAGTGCAGGAACGCAGTGAAATGTTGCATTTGCTCGCAATACAAGAACAGTCGAGCAAGCCACATGCCAGGCAGTAATAGATGTAATCCAAACAAATACAGACATCTATGAGGTTCCTCCAAGCAAACATGCATCGGGGAAAAGTTGCGCATGCACTGCTGTCCAAAATTGTCCAGGAAGAAAAATCTGATATCGTCATAATCAGCGAGCAGTATGCAAGCATTACAAGTGGAAGTTGGGTCGAAGACATATCAAAGACAGCTGCAATTTGGGTCCCATGGAGCAAACAATATATAAAAAATAGCGGCCATGGAAATGGGTTTGTATGGATTCAAGTAGATAAGGTTACAATTATCAGTTGTTACCTTACTCCAAGTGATAACATCGATACCTTTCAAAAGAAACTGGAGAACATTGAAGATTTCGCAATGTCCCAAAATGGAGATCTTATAATCGCGGGAGATTTTAACTCCCGCGCAGTCGAATGGGGGATGCCGACAACAGACCCCAGAGGCAATCGAATAGTGGACATGATTGCTCGACTGGGTGTAACCACAGTTAACATCGGAAGCACTACAACTTTCAGACGACCTGGGTGCGAAGGGACCATCCCTGATGTAACGTTTGTCTCAGATGGACTATTTAATAAGATCAAAGAATGGAGAGTACTGGAAACATACACCGGAAGCGACCACCAATATATCTCATTCTGCTTAAAAGAGAACGAAAACCTTCGGACGAGGTGTAAAACCGTAGCTAGCAGAAAATGGAACGTTAATAAACTCAAAACAACCACACTACTCTCGGAGATAGATAGGCTAGCGGTTGTAACACAAAATGAAGCAGACGCTAAACAAACCGTCAGAGATGTAATGACACTTATCACAAGTAGCTGCAACAAGGCCATGCCAAAAGCAACTTCCCGACCAAAGCGAAAGGAGGTGTATTGGTGGAACACCACGATCGATGAGTCCAGACGAAACTGCCTGAAGTTGAGAAGAAAATACACCCGAGCTAGGCGAAGAGGCGATGCTCATATGGAACACGCCTCATACAAAGATGCCAAACAACAGCTGCAGAACGCCATTGAGACCAGCAAGAAACAGAAGTGGGAAGAACTGAGAGAGAACATAAACCAAGATCCATGGGGACTTGGCTACAAGGTCGTGATGCAAAAACTAGGATCAAAAAACACGGTTGCCCAAATGGATGAGGACATAATGGATAATATTGTGAATACCTTATTTCCAAAACATACCATTAGAGAAGATTCAACAGAACCAGATTCTCCCACAGACATACCACTGTTCACCACGAACGAACTGCAAGCAGCTGCTCAAAGTCTCAAAACTAAAAAAGCACCTGGCCCCGATGGTATACCAACCGAAGTTATTAAAATAATAGCAAAAAACCGCCCTGATGTACTACTTAAAATGTATAACAGATGTTTAATAGAAGGAATTTTCCCGGACCCATGGAAAACACAAAAGCTGGTCCGATTAAGCAAAGGAAAAGGCGAAACCACAGAACCATCCTCGTACAGACCACTCTGTATGCTCGACACAGCTGGGAAGCTACTAGAAAGGTTAATCAAGCCCAGATTAAATGAAGCAATACAAGCTGCAGGTGGTCTCTCCAGAAGACAATATGGCTTTCGTCCCGGTAAATCAACAGTGGGAGCCCTCAAAGACGTAATAGACACTGTAGAAAGCGCACAATGCGGAAATCATTATTCCCGGCCCATTATACTGCTAGCCACTTTAGATGTAAAAAACGCCTTCAACAGCCTGCGATGGGCGGACGTAATAGAAACGTTAGACAAGATTTTCAATATTCCGAAGTATTTACTTAAAATCATCCGAGACTATCTGAGAAACAGAAAGCTGGTGTATGATACCAAGCAAGGTAACAAATGCATACAGGTCACGTCGGGAGCGGCACAAGGTTCTATATTGGGTCCAGATTTGTGGAACGCAACCTATGATGAAATTTTGAAGATCGAAATGCCACATGATACCTACCTTGTGGGATACGCAGATGATATCGCGGCGGTAATTAAAGCTAGGAGCATAAGCGAAGCCCAAAGTAAACTGCGCCAAACAATGATACGCGCGAAAAGTTGGTTGGATGAACATGGTCTTCAATTAGCTCTCCAAAAAACGGAATTGCTTCTCCTTACCAGGCGACATATTCCCACTGAGATTGAGATGAATGTAGGTGACATAAGAATCCCCACAAAGCAGTCAGTAAAATATTTGGGGATGAGATTAGACTCAAAGCTAACATACACAAAGCAGATTGAGTATGCTACCACTAAAGCTGCAAAAATAACCTCGCAACTAAGTAGACTGATGGCAAATACAGGTGGTCCTCTGTCAAGCAGGAGAAAAATTCTCATGGAGGCGAGCAATAGCATTCTGTTGTACGGCTCGGAAATCTGGGCCCCGGCCCTAAGAACCCAGGTCCGGGCGAGTAAGTTATTGTCGGTGCAAAGAACATCAGCCCTACGGGTAACTTCAGCCTACCGCACTGTATCCGCAGGAGCTGTACTTGTTATAGCTGGAATGATCCCCATTGATCTACAGGCGATGGAGCGCCATAAGATTTTCATCGCTAAGCAACAAAGTGAGCCACAAGCGGAATATGCCATGACCGCACGACTGGAAACTTTAGAAACTTGGCAACAACGGTGGCAAAACGAAAATAAAGGTCGATGGACACATAAGCTAATCCCAGTAATAGAAAATTGGCATAACAGAAAACATGGAGAAGTTAATTACTATATAACGCAGATGCTAACTGGTCACGGATATTTCCGTAAGTATCTACACCGAATGGGGAAATGCAGCACACCGTTTTGTATATACGAAGAAGAAGAGGTGGTCGATGACGCTGAACACACGTTCTTCAAGTGTAACCACTGGACAGAAAGGCGACAAATACTACAAAGCGAGATCGGACACGTTGCAAGCTCAAGCATTATAATAAAAATGCTGGGAAGTGAAGCTGGATGGAAAGCGATATCGAAGTTTGTGGAGTTCGTTCTCCGCAAGAAAAAGATAGACATTGATATGAACCCATAAAATAAGGCAGCGGTGCCTGGACGCAGGCAATTTTTGAAGAAGTTGGTGAGAGGCACCATTAAGGGGTCCACCTCGAAGTAATGCGTAAGCGGTTCCGAGGTGGAGGCGAATCCCGGGGGAGGAGAGAGGTGGGTTTTTAGCCGGTATAGACATGAGTCCGGCATACGACGACTGTGACGACGTCGCCACATGCGTAAACGCATTTTCCCATCTCTAACCGCAAAAAAAAAAAAAAAAAAAAAATTATTATTATTATTATTATTATTATTATTATTATTATTATTATTATTATTATTATTATTATTATTATTATTATTATTATTATTATTATTATTATTATTATTATTATTATTATTATTATTATTATTATTATTATTATTATTATTATTATTATTATTATTATTATTATTATTATTATTATTATTATTATTATTATTATTATTATTATTATTATTATTATTATTATTATTATTATTATTATTATTATTATTATTATTATTATTATTATTATTATTATTATTATTATTATTATTATTATTATTATTATTATTATTATTATTATTATTATTATTATTATTATTATTATTATTATTATTATTATTATTATTATTATTATTATTATTATTATTATTATTATTATTATTATTATTATTATTATTATTATTATTATTATTATTATTATTATTATTATTATTATTATTATTATTATTATTATTATTATTATTATTATTATTATTATTATTATTATTATTATTATTATTATTATTATTATTATTATTATTATTATTATTATTATTATTATTATTATTATTATTATTATTATTATTATTATTATTATTATTATTATTATTATTATTATTATTATTATTATTATTATTATTATTATTATTATTATTATTATTATTATTATTATTATTATTATTATTATTATTATTATTATTATTATTATTATTATTATTATTATTATTATTATTATTATTATTATTATTATTATTATTATTATTATTATTATTATTATTATTATTATTATTATTATTATTATTATTACTAGCTGACCCGGTCCGCGTTGCTGGCCCGTTGTTTGGGTTCTCCGTGTAAACTTTAGTTATCTATCCAGCATTGATACAGCCATAATTAGGCATCCCTCTAGAAACTTCATAATATAAATCAATGTTTTGACATAAATTCCATGTAATGGTATCCCCCAAATTTAAGATATAAAATCTCTTTTATTATACCCTTCATCATAAATTGCCAGTTTAAAGCACTTTGTGACCCACATATAATGATCGGTGCGCGTCAATTAACATTGCTATATATTGGATTGTTGGTCTCGGTTGGGGTCGTAATTATTACTGCAGAGAATTGTCAGTATAAGTCCACGTTTTCATATAGCTCCCATAGAACGGTACCGGCTGATTTTCGCTATTTTTGAGGATTTAACATCATTACCACACCGAAATGGCTAAAAGTTGGTTTTAATGTAATTTAGAGAGGAGATCAGAAATATTCGTATCGACCGAAAGACACGACTTTTTATTTGCGCTCGGTATGCAACAGTTATAGGTTCACGTTTTGATATAGCTCCCATAAAGCAGTACCTCCCGATTTTCGATAGTTTGGAGATATAGTCACTTTTGGGGGTCGTAAAGATTCTTGCAGAGAATTTTCAGTATACGTCCTCGTTTTGATATAGCTCCCATAGAAGGGTGGTGCCTGATTTTCGCTATTTTTGGTGGATTTAACCTCTGAATAGTGACATCTCAAGTTATCGGGATTTTACTGTATTCCAAAATGTAGTGTTGATCGCGCTATCCCACTTATTGTTTAGTGTTCACCGTTTATAGCATTTTTTAGGCACGCAAAATTATGTATATTATCCGAAATAATAAATGTTTGAACATTTTGTGACGACCGTGATATTTCACTTCCGCGAAGACCATTCAGGGTCAAGACGGTAATTACAGTAGTATGGCAAACAATCTATAAACAATACGTTCAAAAATATCATGGACTTTAAAAAAAATTGAAGGAGAACCTCCGGTCACCACACTTAGCCATATTAAAATAGCTCACGACCGCGCTATCCCACTTGTTCAACCTAGTGTTCATATCATTTTTGTTTCACGCTTACTAAAATTATGTATATCAATTGAATTAATACATTTTTGAAAAATTTTGCAATGACCGCGATCATTCAGGGAAAACAATCTGTAAACACTACGTTCAAAAATATCAAAGATTTCTGATTTTCTTAAAAACATTGTGGGGAGGACCACCGGTCACTATTCTTAGCAGTAAACAACAGCTTACGACCGTTCTAATTAATTGAAATAATACATTTTTGAAAATATTGGGATGAACGCGATATTTCACTTCCGCAACGACCATTCAGGGTCAAGACAGTAATTACCATAGCAATGCAAATAATTTGTAAACAATATATTAAAAAGTATCTTGAATTTCGCGGTTTTCTTAAACAATTTGTGGGGAGGACCACCGGTCACTACACTTAGCGGGATAAAAAAATAGATTACGACCTATTCTCAGACCTAAAAACTCCACATACAAAATTTCATAAGATTTCCAATCGATTTTTCAGAATTTCTATATAGTGACATCTCATGTTATCGGGATTTTACTGTATTCCAAACTATGGCGTTGACCGCGTTATCCCACATAGTGAAGCCAGTGTTATAGAGGTTTTGTAGTCACGCTTACTAAAATTAGGTATATTATCTGAAATAATACATTTTTGAATATTTTGGGATGACCGCGATATTTCACTTCCGCGACGACCATTCAAAAAAATATATAGCCTATTTTCACCACCGGTGTTCCCAGTACATTATCTGAAATTTTCAAGAAAATCTATTTAGCCGTTTTTGAGTCTATTCGGAACATACAAGCATACACACATTGCCTTTTATATATTAGATACTAGGGGACCCGGCGAACTTCGTCTCGCAGTTTGTTCGGTACAGAACTTTATGGCTTTGGTTCAAACCCATAATACTATTATTGCTATCACCTTGTTCAATGGCAAATATTTCTTTGTTTTGAACTGTTTAGGACGATCTTTGAAGCAGATGCACATTAGACAATTGTACTTTCGACAATTGTCAGTTTGACGAAGAGAGAAGGTACTGGGAGGCAAATTGTTTCTATTTTCCTCGACTCTCTCTTCTATAAACTGACAAAAGCCGTGAAAAAATTAGGTAACTCTAAATCGGGACTAAGATATATTTTTTAAGCAAATAACACGTTTTGCGATGTAAATAAAAATATTTGGTAGCGCAGTTGAAGCAAAATAATATTATAACGCCCTACTCGTTTCATAATCGATGGTTTTCTGCAATTCTGTTTCCACCACTGAAAACGATATTTCACTAAAGCAATTGAATATGAATTTGAATTTAATGCTGAATATAGTGCTTATTTAAATTTGCGTTTTAATCAATTAACCCATTTTAACCTATTTACCCATTTTGATCCGATCGTTATCGGGTAACCACCTTCGTCTGTTTTTATACCCTCCACCATAGTATGGAGGGTATATTTAGTTTGTTTTTCTGTTTGTAACACATCGAACTAATCATTTGCACATATATTATTGATCAGGATAAAATTCTAAGACGATCTAGCCATGACCGTCTGTCTGTCTATCCGTCTGTTGTAATCACTCTAGCGTTCGCAATAATTGAGCTAGAGCGCTATATTTTTGCACCCGAGCGTCTTTTTTTCCATAGGCAGGTAAAGTTCGAAGATGGGTTATATCGGAACACTTTTTGGTATAGCTCCTATATAACGCTACCTCCCTATTTTCGGTATTTTGGGGATTTTAACTACATTTTTTGACCGAACTACCTGTAATTTCACGTTTGGGGTTCCCAGTGGTCACAAAACATCTGCACCAAAAACCGTCAACATAGGTCCATGTTTTGGTATAGCCTCCATATAACGGTACCTCCCGATTATCGGTATTTTGAGGATATTAGCTAAAATTTTTAACCGAACTACCTGTAATTTGACAGTTGAGGTTCCTAGTAATCTCAAAACATCTCCACCAAAAACTGTCAACATAGGTCCATGTTTTGGCAGAGCCCCTATATAACGGTACCTCCCGATTTTCTGTATTTTGTGGATTTTAATTACATTTCTTGACCGAACTATCTGTAAATTCAGGTTTGGGGTTCCCAGTGGTTCCCAAAGTATATCCACTAAAAACAGTCAAGGCCCATGTTTTGGTATAGCCCTCATATAGCGGTACCTCCCGATTTTTGGTATTTTGAGTATTTTAGCTAAAATTTTTGATCGAACTACCTGTAATTTGACCGTTGAGGTTTCTAGCAAGCACAAAATATCTCCACTAAAAATTGTCAACATAGGTCCATGTTTAGGTATAGCCCCCTATATAACTGTACCTCCCGATTTTCACTTTGATATACATTTTTTATGTTTTTTACCTTATTTAGGTATCAGAGGTCACAAAATATCTTCGTCAAAAATTGTGGACAGGAAAGAATATAATTATTCCGTTTTAGTTCAGAATATTTTATGGTGGAGGGTACAAAAAGTTCGACCCGGCCGAACTTAACGCTTTTTTACTTATTTTTTCTGACTTCTCTATTTAATGTGATCTCCCGAATTCTGCTTGCACTGCAAATTCGGTATTAGATGCAATGGCTCTGGTAACATGGACAGAGCTATTCTATTAGTTGCCGTTCTTTGTGTGTTTCGGATGCTTGAAGTCTTGTCACACTAACACGTGACTGTTGTCGATTACTTGGTCACCCTATATTTAATTTCGACGTAAATAACATAGTCAAATTAATATCACAAACTAATTAACGATTAATAAGTATTTACCTACTTATGTCGCCGATAAAGAATATTTGTCAGATAATTCGACCAAAAAAACTCCAGCACCTTTGATTTCTTGTTTTTTTCCAATTTTGAATATCATCCTTTTTTCGAATGACATACATACAGTGTACCAACAGTACCAATGTATATATGTATGTTTGTATGTATGTATTTGGCCTTTTGTAATTGCCTTCCAGCTCTGCGGAAACTAAATTGATTGAATTCATACTCCTTTTACAGTGGGGGCATCATTTTTTTTTTTTTTTTGTATCATGACAAAATCTAAACAGTATCAAAATATATCTGGTACAGCTTAAATATTATCGGAAGTTTATCTTTCGAAGATGTTTTTACCTACGGTTTAAAAGTATACACATATGCCACAACTTCACTTCCAATGAAATTACCTCGGAACTCTTGATGTTTCAATTAACCCACCAATTTTGTGGATTTGTACCTTTTTCCTCAAAACTGTGGAAACTACTTTTGGCATTATCATCTTAGTCTTTTCAATCGGTATCTGACCGAAACCACCACTAATCTTTAGAAACTCTAAACTAAGCCCTTTTAACCATTTTTCGCTGTTAATTTCCTAAAAAGACGCTTGAAAATAAATGAAAATCGATTTGATTGTGAATAAAAAATTCTATACAACTTTCAAAAATTGACAAAACAGAGGCGTACAATGGACCCTCACAGTAGGTGCAAATACAATTTTCACCAAAAACTGTCCAAATAAGTGCCAAGATTTACTCCAAACGCGAAGCTAGATAGAAATTTTTGGAAAAATTGACTTTATTGAAAACATATTTTTGCAAATTTTTCGCAAATTTTCGCGATTTTTTTAGGTTTTATCCTTTTCTGCCATGAGACCATTCCGAATTGGTGCGAATTGTCAAAATCTGTTCAGCCGTTCTTGAGTTATAAGCGTAGTAACTAACATCATCCTTTTTTATATATATAGATATAAATATAGATTATTATTATTATTATTATTATTATTATTAATAATATTATTATTATTATTATTATTATTATTATTATTATTATTATTATTATTATTATTATTATTATTATTATTATTATTATTATTATTATTATTATTATTATTATTATTATTATTATTATTATTATTATTATTATTATTATTATTATTATTATTATTATTATTATTATTATTATTATTATTATATTATTATTATTATTATTATTATTATTATTATTATTATTATTATATTATTATTATTATTATTATTATTATTATTATTATTATTATTATTATTATTATTATTATTATTATTATTATTATTATTATTATTATTATTATTTTATTATTATTATTATTATTATTATTATTATTATTATTATTATTATTATTATTATATTATTATTATTATTATTATTATTATTATTATTATTATTATTATTATTATTATATTATTATTATTATTATTATTATTATTATTATTATTATTATTATTATTATTATTATTATTATTATTATTATTATTATTATTATTATTATTATTATTATTATTATTATTATTATTATTATTATTATTATTATTATTATTATTATTATTATTATTATTATTATTATTATTATTATTATTATTATTATTATTATTATTATTATTATTATTATTATTATTATTATTATTATTATTATTATTATGCAATTTTTATACCTTCCACCATAGAATGGAGGGTATATTTTTCCGTTTGTAACGCATTGAAATACTTATTTGCAACCCTATAAAGTATACATATTTGTTATCAGGATAAAATTCTGAGTCGATATAGTATAGATTGACTGATATAGTCTATCAAAATTAAAAATTTGTTAAAGAAGTTTTTATTATATCGGTCCAAAATTAGTTCATGTTCGAAGAGGGCCATATCGCACTGTGGTTCCGCCCGTGGACAAAAATCGAAAATTTATGGCAACAAATTTGATTCCGATTGAAATAAATATTACCTAAACACATCAAATTGCTAATATCAATTACAATTTTTGCCAATTTACAACGGCAGTATGTCAAGTAAAGTCGAAAATTGAATAGCATTCGCAGCTTATGAGTGAAATTATAAAAAAAAAAATAAAGAGGTAAATGTACAAATTCCAGATTTAAACTTACAGTTTATAGCATTGACAATGTTTTTACGTAAAAAGATATTCGTACATAGTTTCTAACTTCCTTAAAAATAAATTCTTTGTAAATAATTTTTCTGGTACTTTTAAAATCAGTACTATAAATTTATGTTGAGTTTTACTAATGTTGGGAGTATTTGGGAGACTCCGTGTTTTTTTAAAAAATACACCTTTATATGGGGGCTATACCTAAACGTGGACCTATATTGAACATTTTTTGCGAGGTTGTATTTTGTTCACTGAGAACTCAAAATGCGAAATTTCAACCAAATCAATTGGAAACTGTGTCTAAATTCATCAAAATACCAAAAATCAGGCATTACCTTTATAAGAGGGCTATACCTAAATGTGGACATACATCCACTCAAATTTTTTTCTATCATCTTGCCTCGTTGTAAAACTATGTTTAAAATTTCGAGGCGATACACTGTGGGTGAAATCCAAATCTAGCGGGGAAAAATTAATAACTCCTAAACTAATTAAGGTAAGCGGCTATAATTTGGTACAGATGTTACTTATTTGTATAGGTATGATTACACTGAGTATGGCGAATATAGCTCACCGTTAAGTCATATCGTCCTCGTAACGGTACCTCCGCATATAAGGTATTTTGGGTATGTGGGCCACATTTCACTGTTAATTTTGCTGTATTTTGGTATTTAGGATCTTCAGGGGGTACATAACATTAGTTCCAATGATGGGGGTCTTAGGTCCACGTTTTGGTCTATCCCCGAGATTATCGTTATTTTGAATGTATTCTTCATATTTTCGAATCAAATTGGGTGTACTTTGGTATTTCGGGCTCTAAGTACACACAAAACCTCCGTACCAAAAATGTTCGACCTAGATCAACGTTTTGATATAGTGCCCAATGGGCACTGCCCATATATAGGTATCTCCCGATATCCAGAATTGAGAAGGTTTTAGCAAAAATTTCCAACGGAAATGGCTGCAAATTTTGTTTTCCGGTTTTTAATAGGCAAAACATCTACATACCAAACATTATTCACTTCACGTTTTGGTATATCCCCCATACAAATGTCCTACTTTATATTACGTATTTTCATGTAAAAATGTGTTTATAAAATTGTTGATAACATGAAAAAAGGCAAAAAAAGGCAGACGAAATGTTGGGAGTAGATACCTCGGAGTATGTAATTTAATATTAAAAAAGTCCTGTAGTGTTTCCGTGTGTTTCCCATAAGTTGCACTTTACTCAAAATGCTCTAAGTAGAAAAAATCTCATATAAATATTTACGGATTTTTTTCAGAATATTTACAACATCAAATAATGCTACAATTATTTTTTAATAAACACTACTTCTAAACTATCTGAAAAAATTCAATTACGGTCATATTTATTTTCATTTGTATATATTACTTGTCAATATACAAATCATCAAAAAAAGTCGATTTTATCACTTGCAAAAAACTCCTAGTAAATGTACCGTTATAACGGCCAATAACCATTAAATGCAATACTGATTGTTATTTTTAGGTCTACCAGTATGTTTGGAAAAATACTGCATTAATGATTTTTACTTAGCTCTTGGTCAGTTTTCGGACTTTTTCCCCGCTAGATTTGACTTTCGCCCACAGTGCGATAGCTCGATTATAACTATTTTTGGTACTCCTTTCAATACAAGTGAGACCGCGTCTTAATTGTTTGTGATGTCAAAATGTAAAGTATGTTTGGACGATCTATGTCGCTTAGAAATATTACGATGTGCAAAGTATGGGCCAGAGTGAACGAAAAAATTATTAAAGAGTAGTATAGAGTCTTCTTTGGGCTTACAAAACTTTCCCCCGGAAATGTGTCAGTGCTGGTTCACGTTTTGGATTACCGGTAACGGTACCGCCCGTTCTATGAAACTAAACTTTTATCCAGAAATTTGTGAGCACTGGTTCATGTTTTATGTAGCCAAACTAGAACGGTACCTCCCGATTTTAGGGGTTTTCAGGATATTGTAGGATAGTACGGCTATCCTACAGAAATGTCTGAAATTTAATATTAAGTCTTCTATGGGGCTATAATAACTCTTCCCCTTAATTTGTCCATACATTTCCACGTTTTGATATAGCCACTGACATTTATGACAATTTCAAACAGTCAACTTTGCACATATGTATGTAAAGTCCTGCTTGTGCATCTAAATCATCTTCTTTATGTTTTGTGCAACAGTTTTATGTATTGACAATAATTCAACATGATTACTTTTTAAATTTCATGGTTTTTTTTAATTTTTTTAAAATTAATTTAAAATAGTATCCAAAATTATAGGCTTCAAAAATGCACCCCTACCATCGAGGAGGAGGGGAAGTTTTCAAGGGAAGATTTTTTTTTGGATAACGACATTACGTTATAAACAATGTCGTTTTAAGCGATTTCGTGTGAACGTTAAGTTACATATTATTAACATATTCTTGGTATGATATATGTATCTGTTAAGAAATTACTATGCTTGAACCACAAGAGGATGTGCATCCAATGCCATGTGAACGAAAACTCTCGAAGGGAGCAATCGATTTGGTCCAAAATTTGCAAATCAGATATAGTCCATATAAATCCAGTCCTTCGGGTACCTCCCATTCTAAATTTTTATTTTTATTTACATTTTCTCTCTAAATTGGGTGCAATTTAGCATTAAGTGTTCGTAGTTGCGGACATAGGTCCTCGTTTTGGTATACCCATAAACAACGAAACCGCCAAATTTCAAGTAATTGGTTTACGCATAACGAAAAGAAAGCTAAATATTCCACATAAATTCAGAATATTTTATGGTGGAAGCTTTTTACTTGTTTTTCATTAGGTATGTACCTAAATAAAGGGTTTAAAATTTTGTATGTAAAAACTATACACATCGCCAAAAAACAAAAAAAAATAGTTGCCCCCCCCCCCTAGATTTGATCCTGGCTACGCCCTTGTAATGCATTGAAGTTTAGTAATGCATTTTTTTAATTTTATCTGTTATAACAACATATTTACTTTATATTAAAATTTTTATTTTTTTGTAATCTAATTTAAAATCATTATCAAACCGTTCTGGACCAATTTGTTCTCAAATCACGCCATTTCGGAGCATATTAGGAACTTTTGACACTATTGCAATTTTTGGTTTTTCTTTATAAACTCGTGAATTTTATGTTTACATTTTTTGTACCTATCGGACAAGAGAGAATATGGGGTAATTCGCAACGAATTCGCGAATGTTACAGGCTGTTTTTGTTGACTTTGCCTGTGAGAATCATATTTGTTTTCTACAAAAATAAAACATCAGTACCATGTGGGGAATTTTGTCCTAATAATGAAAACGCGTTTCTAAGATAGATTCGGTGAAAAAAGTTTCCGCACCGACTGTGATTACTAAAACCCTTTTGATATTTTTTCTACTTAAAATTTTAAATTTGCTTTGTTTGAATAAATATTTATAGAAAATAAATACAATTCTCACAGGCAAAGTCATTAAAAACCGTCTGTAACTTTCGCGAATTTGTTGCAAATGACACCATATTCTCTTGTCCGATAGGTACAAAAAGTATAAACATAAAATTCAAGAGTTTATAAAGAAAAAACAAAAATTGCAATAGTGTCAAAAGTTCCTAATATGCTCCGAAATGACGCGATTTGAGAACACATTGGTCCAAAACGGTTTGATAATGATTTTAAACTAGATTACAAAAAAAAATTAAAATTTTAATGAAAAGCAAATATGTTGTTGTAACAGATAAAATTAAAAAATGCATTACTGAACTTCAATGCATTTGGTGCGGAAACTTTTTTCGTGATAGAGAAAAAATGACACCTTATTTCATAATAGTTTTTCATGCTCTACACGGCTATGTGGTGGTATTTTTGATATTTGCAAAAAAGTGCAAAAAGTTATATCCCTAATGCTTGTGTGTTACCTGCCACGATCCAGGGGACAGTTTTCCCCCACCCATGAACGTCAGGAGAGATCTTCATGAACTGGAACGAGAGGTCCAAAGGTACAAGCGAGAACGATCCTAACAAGCAGGCTTGAATATCATTCACATTGATGCAGTGGTGCAGGTACATAGTACCATACTATGGTGGACATCAGATATCGACAATCATAGGCGCTTCGCTACTCCTACTGAGTTTCGTGAGATGGATTCAGACGGAACCGAATCCATCCCCAACCGAAGTTCAGTTTGTGGAGTTCAGTGGTTGTACACTCACTCTATCCACACCTTCATTAGACTAGTAATGGTCCATCCAGAGGAGATCTGGATTTTAAAACTCCACCATTTTCAGCATGAGCTCCATTTCCACCGTATGTGAGGAAAACCAATGTGGAAACACCTTTCTACATGATGTCTCAGAAAAAGAGGCCGCAGCAAGAAATCTCGCGATTTCTTGTTATGGCACCCTGGTATACCAACCACCATGTCAGAAATAATGATCTTTCGAAAACCGGTTTCGACAAGCAACCACTGACCTTCGCCGATTCTCCCGTCGGGCTCAGCTCGGTCGATGGTTGTCACTTGAAAGTCGTCAGCGATCATCATTGGGGTCGGTCTGGGGTAGGGCTTGTTGCGCCCTTGACCAAGTGCATTGAAAGTCGCTTATCCCGAGGAGGTAATTGAATTCTCGGTATTTGGTTTATTCTCATCGTGTTCTTGGGCTAGGGCTGGGGGCCTTCGGAAGATCGGACCCGTTTAATTCTGTGAAGCTTTGTCAGAAGAGGGTGGTTTCTCAGTTGTTCCAGCCAACTTAGTTTCCTTGCAGCCTGTGGAGGTCTGTCGACCCTTGTTTCCTCGTTTTGCCCTTGTCTTCCTGGGTTGAGTTGGGCTAAGAGTCAGATCCCTTCCCAAAATGGTCACCATTACGAAAGTCATTTGGTTTAACCTTCTTCATTCCCTTTTGGTATGAGCTTGGTTTCGGAGTAGAGAACGATTGTACCTTTTTGCTTTGGACAGTAGGTTTCGTCACCTTTACTTGTTTGCTTCGGATGAAGAAGATTTCCATTTCAGTATGCAAATTCACGTCTCGTCTCACGAATTTGCCTGTCGTTGGGGTTATCTACTGTTGTTGCAGCCTCCTCGGATTCCCCATTACCAGTCAGATCCCGTTGCATCCTTCCTGCTGGATCACAAGCACTTGATCTCGACGACACATGGCTTGTGGTCTCACCACCGTTTGTCGCTGATATTGGGTTATGCACAGTGCATAACCGCTTATTTTTCCCCATTTTCAAATCTACTTATATTTTTGTCTGTAAAACAGATTATGCAGTTGCCTCTAAAAATCTATAACATGATTTTTTGCATGACTTCGTTTATACTGGCAAATCGCGATTACATTACACTACATAAGCTTTAGATGCCAAATGCTATGGCAAAAATACAAACGAATGACACAGATCTTTAAAACATTTGTACTGGCATGTACCACTCTCATATTATTTTTGGATTTTTTTTCTAAAATTCCCCGGAAAAGGATGTAAAGTATTGACAACAAGCTAACAGCATGTGGTAAGAATCTCAAATTTAAAAATCGAAAACTAATAACTCAAATCAATTTTATGAAAACACCCACTAGTTTGCATGAGCCAAGAAGGGGTAAACCCAAAAGTACACTTTATTTGCCAAAGTCAAAAGTCAGCAATTACAAGAAATTACAAACTGGGAAATATCAAAATAAAATAATCTTTGAATTGCTAAAGCCAACTAGGAATGCTGAGGCAATGGATTTCGAAGATGAAAAACCAAAGTATAGGTTTCAATTTTAATCAGAGACGAAGGGGTATGAGTCTGGCTATCACAGATATGGCGAAGTCTCTTACCGTGCTATACCCCAAACATTCCAAGTTGACAGTTGTTGTTGGC
This sequence comes from Musca autumnalis, assembly GCF_047663935.1. Lineage (NCBI taxonomy): Eukaryota > Metazoa > Arthropoda > Insecta > Diptera > Muscidae > Musca > Musca autumnalis. The sequence goes on from NW_027411644.1 coordinate 107,933,872, forward strand.
AAAACTAAATAGTGTCACTACAATTCCTACCAAAACTACTATCACCCATCTGAATAAAGGCCACGCCGTATACCACCTTCATGCTCACATTTTATTGAAAATTCTCATGTTTTATGCCAAAAAGGGGACACAAAGTCATAAATCACCGTAAGAAAACAAGCGACAACGACAACTATCACAATGGCTGAGGACAACAAATAACGGCATAAAAGGAACAAATCTTGAAAGGATGTTAAATTGTATACAAATGATTTGACATGGTTGTATAAACATGCAAACGTCGTTTCATCTTGCTGTGCTACTTGGCTCACCCTCCTTCTGGTAATGTCATGCTTTCCTTTCACTGATAAGAACAATATTTGCAAGGGGTGATTTCTGTTTTTGGCATCCCGGCATCATGTGGGAGTGAGCCCGCCACTTTGAGTGTGTTGTTGGAAATAATCGCAATATCTTGCATATTTTACCATCCCTATAATAACTATGAGCTATGTTCGGAATATATAAGTTCAAATTAGACAAATTAAAGAATCATTGATATTTACTGAAATATTGGCTGTTATAAATGTAAAAAATGGTTTAAAGTGAAATAAGTATAAAAAGACAGTGAGCTCTTTATGTCATACAACAACATTGGAGAAGATCACCGCAAAAAAAACTGTACTAGTAGCGGATCAGATCGAACCACAGTAAAAAATGAAGAAAATCGAAAACCTCATTTTGAAAATGTCCGATTTAACTCAAAAATCCCCATATATATTCTTGATCAGCATTAAATTCTATGTCGATTTAACCATGCCCATCTGTCCGTCCGTATATTGAAATCAAGATAGAGGTCGCAATTTTTACGATAGAGATCAATAGTTTGGTATACTAGTTTCCATTACTGCTAGGATTTTGGATACAGAACGCTTGGAACGGCACCTCCCGATTTTCGGTATTTTGAAGATTGTGGCCTCAATATCCCACCGAAATAGCTGAAAGTTGGTATTTAGTCTTCGTTGGGGGTACTAAACTTTCCCCAAGAAATTTGTCGGTGGACATACCTCGTCTTTATATAGCCTCCGCAGAACGATACATCCCGATTTCCGGTATTTTGAAGGTTGTGGTATTTAGTCTTCGTTGGTGGTTTACAACTTTCCACCTTAAATTTGTCGGTGTAGGTCCACACCTTCATATAGCCCTCATAAAGAAGAACCTTCCGATTTTCGGTATTTTGAAGGTTGTGGCCTCAATTTCTCACCGAAATAGCTGAAATTTGGTATTTGGTCTTCGAAAGGATACAAAGCTTTCCACCTGGAATTTGTCGGTATAGGTCAACCTCTTTATATAGCCCCCATAGAATAGCACACCCGATTTTCGGTATTTTGAAGGTTGTGGCATCAATATCATCAATTCGATTCCATAGAAATGACTGAAATTTGGTTTTTAGTAATCGTTATGACTATAAAACTTTCTACCTGAAATTTGTCGGTATAGGTCCACGTCTTTATATAGCCCCCACGGAATGCTCCCCCGATTTTCGGTATTTTGAAGGTTGTGGCCTCAATATCCCACCGAAATTGCTGATTTTCGGTATTTTGATGGTTGTGGCCTCAATATCCCACCGAAATGGCTGTAATTTCATATTTAGTTTTCCATGGGAGTATAAAATATTGCAGAAGAGAATTATCAGTATTGGTGAAATGTACTTAGTCCTCTTTGGGACCAAGAAATTTTCCACCGAAATTTGTCAATATAGGTCCACGTTTTAAAATTTGTATTCGACAAGGGTCTAAAAGATGCCTACACATAATTGTGGCTAAAGAGGCACGTTTTAATATAGATGCCACTGAAGAGATATAGCGGATTCGTAGAAATTGGTAGAAACAAGTAAAAAGAGTATCAGTCGGCTTGGCCGACAGAGGTATACCCTCATCCTCGGACCTAAAGAAAAGAAGTAACACACAATACTTCTGACGTCTATGTAATACGATGTAGAATGTTTGGACCAAATCGGTTTCTCCCTTCGAGGGTTATCTTACGTACTACCCCGCCAGAGGTAACAATTTTGGCGCGATGCGGGAGCTTAAGGTCACAATCTCATCCACCCAATCTTCTGGAAGCTTGGGTTGAGGAAATCGTGGGCGACCAAAGGTTACCCACATTACTTCCTACGTAGTAGAGATCCCCTAACGCCGGGGTGTCAGGCGAACTCGTTCCTATCGGTTTTTCAAGGTTTGTATTAGAACGGAGCCTCATTGAATAACCTGGGCTCCTCAATGCAGTATAGACTTAGTTGTCAAGTCCTTGCCATGGTACTGGAGGGCTATGCCATGGTCGACCTCCATTCCCCCAATAAATTAATGACTTATGGATTTGAACTTTTTAACAAACAAACTAAAAACCCCAAAACCCAAAGTTGACAACAAACTCGCAACGCCCATGGATTATGATATGTCCACAGCCATATCTGACGTTACTCTACCTACAGTTGACAGGACATTAGCTACGGGAGGGGACGGACTACTAATATCCAAAATAGGACTCATCGAGAATAGTCTTGCTGAGCACAGCAGACAGATCCTAGCCATACTGGAGCGGCTGGTGGCCCCAATTCTGGTTGGATATGTGTTTCTGCCGAGATTGAGGATAGTTTATCTGACGACGAACTCAACAACACGTCCGTTCCAGCGGCTGCAGTTGCAGATGAGCTGTCCCCCGACTCAACGGAAATTACAAAACCTGCGGGTACGGGTTTACCGGTGACCCGGGATATCTGTATATCGGCCGGAGCTGACAAGCCAAACCTACAGAGACAATACGCCACGAAGGAAGGAACCCCGACCAAAGTTTTGGACGATAAGGTTCCCACCACCTCGAACAATACCGTAAGTCGATTAACAATAGAGAAAAGCGGTTATCGGAAGTCAATGCACTATCTTAGAAAGTGCGTCGGCATCTCGGTGAGGGATTGCAAATTAATCAAAATCAACCTTAGTGTAGTGAACAAATTTGAGAGGAAGTATCCTCACCTACCTAAGAGGAATGCTGAAATTGATAGGCACTCCCTCATCCAGATGGTCGACAAGATATTGCTGTCGTCAACACACGTTCCTACAGCCCGCAAGGCTCACAACACGAGCGATACTGGCTTGACTCAGCCACCTATGTTGTCATCACCTTCATATAAGAAACCTCAGGATTCAGGGGAGGGGAGAACCGGAAAGCCTGTCCCAGCACCGGACTCTGTATCTGGGTATGTGGTACCGCCTAACCCTACTTCATCGAAAAATCCGGTGAAGAGGTTTAGATCTACGGAGGAACCACATCCTAATGGCAAGAGACCCACTCCGAGATAGGACTCCAGGCCATCTACCTCCTCTACCCGATACCAAGACGACAAGATCAGTGATAGACACTGGCGGCTGATCGAGAACCAGCTGCGTGACATAGTGTTTGCTGGAGAGGGGGGCCTCCCAAGCACACTCAATTCGGCAGTGCCACCTCATACAGAGGCATCAAGGTCATCTGCTGTGAAAACAGGGAATCGCTAAACATCCTTGTTGACACAATAGATGGCCTTGGTGAACTCTGGAAGGGCTGTCAAATGTCGGCTGTGGGTGTGAATGAGATTCCCAGAAGAACGCTATTGACGACATGGATTCCACCGCCCGCGGTCGACCCAGCAAGAATACTGAAAATACTCGGAAGACAAAACCCCAACCTCCAAACCGGCTCTTGGAAACTTGTCAGCCACAGTCCGGAGGGTGAGGGCATCGTCATAAGTGTGTCATTTGTCACACAAGCACAGGAGTACCCACGGATTCGTGAGGGAAAACTGCACTTTGGCCTAGGATGGATAAGGATCCGTCTAGGTCAAAGACAGTAAAGGAACGACAGCAGCTGCCGCTTCGCATCATGCAGATCAACCTGCATCACTGCAAAGCGGCTGCTGCTGAACTTCTACTTTCTCTCACAAAATCCGAAGTTGGCATTGCTCTGATACAGAAACCTTATCTTTACAAAAATAAGGTTGCCGGCCTAAGTGATGGCAACTATACTACCTTCGCCACATCCAGCGGAGACAAGGTAAGAACCTGTATAGTTGCCAAAAAGAATCTCAATCGCATGTATCTCTCTAATTTTAGCGAAGGAGATATCACGGCTGTAAAAATGCAAGATCGGTCACAAAAATCCACCATCTTCGCGTCAATTAACATGCCATATGAGAGCCCTGATGCACCTGGCCAACACGTAGAGAGTCTCATAGAAAAGATGGGGAGCACTTGCCGCATCATCATGGGGTTCGATTTCCACTGGGGAAGCAGCGATACGAATGCTAGAGATGAGTCCGTATTCGCATTTATACTAAACCATAACATGAGAATATGTAATAGGGGAAATGAGAGTACTTTTCAAAATAAAAATAAGAATAGAAAGATATTGACATAACCCTCATTAACAAAGACGAATCTCACATCATTGACTGGAAGGTGTCCAAAGAGTGTTCCTTTTCCGATCACCGAAAGATACTTTTCCAAGTCTCTATTAACGGAATTCGGCATCCACCACACCACGCATCGTTGAAATGGGATGACTGTAACATGGTATTTCCGATTCTGAATGGGTATAAAAGATCGATGTCTCATTGGCATTAAACCTTGTTAAAATAACTTGACATTCTCCAGTTAGCATATGCCACTTCTCTTAGGAATAAGCCTTGACGTAGCGCAGGATTTAGTACTTTCATAAACGAAAGGAAACTAATTGCTTTATTTTACCTCAATACAACTCATGGTGGAGGGTATAAAAAGTTCAGCCCGGCTGAACTTAACGCCTTTCTTACTTTTTTTAAACATAATTCATATACAAATACTAGCCCATCAATAATAATATCATAATGTCCTCCCTTATGCTTTCTGGAATGTTTGTTTAAAATTAATATTATAATGCCCTCTTTATACTTGAAATACAACAAAATTATTTTAATTTCATTTTTCAGTTCAATGCTCTAAATTTTTGTCGGTCAAATTTCCCTCAAAACCATCAACGATTAAATGAAAATGAACTCTTTCTTTGCCGAGTCAATAAATAAATCGCAAATCGTAGAAAGCAATAAAAATTCAAGTGGCAAAATGTATATTCCGATTTCCAAGTGAATGATAATGACATTGTCTAGCGTTAAAGTGTCGTCTCATTGCCCCAATAAATATTTTTATTATTCTTTGCTACTTATCTGCAGTAGTCACTTTAAATTATCCATTTGTACGACTTTTTATTGCTCGTTATCTCATCAGTTAACACGCTTCATAGGGTGAGTATAGTGATATCATCTATCGGACGCCATGGCATTCAGTGATTTCGTGCAACAATTGAGGAACGTTGAAATCGAAAGAAATTCAAAGTTATTTTCCATTGGTGCAATGATAGGTACTGACATATTCAGAGATAGAATTATTCGAATATATGTATGTATAAGGTATGCTATGGTCGATCTTAGCCGGTTACATTTTATAGCTACCTCTCTACAAAATTGAACGGAGACACTTTTCGACGTCACAATGTAATGTGTTAAAAATAAATTTCAAAATTCTTTGCATACTTATATATATATATATACCCACTATACATACTTATAAACTCGCTGTCAAGTGTATGAATGAACACTTGAAATTTTCTAAAATTGTATCACAATTAGCGTAACTGTAATAAACTTACTGTAACTGTAATAAACTAAGTTGTAACTATAACTAGCTACTTGTGTATGCAGAACACTATACTCATACATAGTTTATATTTCCTGAAATGTACCTTGAACTTGGACTGGTGTTATCATATGGTCGGTATCATGCTTAAGTGTCCCATATGCCATTTTCCCGTTTTGATATAATCGCATTTTCATGTTTGCGTCAAAACTGTTTGGAGCTGACTGAAGAAAATATTTATATTTTTGACTAAATATATTATTAATAGTATATAGAACATCTTTGCCAAAAGTTAGAGTAATATCTGCTGGAATAAAATAGTTATAGATAATTTTTTAAAAATAGCATTTTTGTCGAATTGTTCCATATCCACACTTATGACACAAATGTAAAATATTGTAAATCACATGGAACAAAGTGACAAATAAATGTTCCCATCTTTGGCTCAATACATTCAAACTTTCTAAATCGAAAATTAAAGTTCTGAATGTATTTTTAAATTCGGAATGTATTTTTAAATGTATTTTTAAATTCGTAGGTTATTAAACTATTAATTTCATACTTGAAATTAACATAAGCTTTCGGGCCGAAGAATGGATATCTTGGAAACTAAAGCCGAAGAAAGATCATACGCCAAAACCCTGGAATCCACCTATATCTCAAAAAGTCAAAAATGGCATATGGAACACTTAAGCATGATACCGACGATATATTGACTTCAGCATCATATATTTGCTTTCTGTCTGCACACTTTATGAGGGTGTGTTTTGCGAAATCGTGAAAGCGACTCTAGAGATGATTCAGAACATTTATACAAATTGACTTTGATTTTAATCGTATTAGTCGTTTTTTCCTTTCCTGGTCAAAACTCTTTAACTTTTGAACAGACATAGATATTTTCATAATTTTTATTTTTTTCAACAGATAACACAATTAGCGAATCCCATATATATAATCCCATATATACAATTTGGCCAGGAAAATCGATTTCTGAACCATTACGGTTACCATTATGATTACTTTCGAGAAGAAAATACTCCTGTGGTCCTGGTTAAAGTTATACAGTTTAATTCTCGAGGAAGCCAAACTTATCCATATAATGATCTCAATGTTAAAAAAGTAAGAACGCCGTTAAGTTCGGCCGGGCCGAAATTTTTATACCCTCCACAAAAACTGTATTGAAGTAAATATTAACAATTAGTAATTGCTAACTAATAATATCTTAACTGATGATAATCACTTAATTGATAATTTCCTGCGTGGAGGTTTTCTATCCATTGATATACCAAAATACCATGTTACATCCTCTTCAGAAGGAAAATGTAGCAACACTCTTTAAAAGAGCTCATCAAATTACAGCAATCTCGGTTCGAAAATTTAACAAAAACCCCTCGAAGTACATAAAATTGGGCAATACCGGTCCATGGGGGTTAGACTAAAACCTACATATTACACTATGCAACACTGAAAATGCAAACAACTTCTAGTATGCATTTTTTTTAATGTACATATTTAGACTACAAAAACCCTAGTAGGGTTTTGTCCTGTCAGTTCCAGTTCGGATTTTATGGCCTCATCTAAACCGGGCTAAATATACACCCTTTTGCATTTCTCAGGCCTTTATCTCAGCAACGAATAGGAATTTGGCCTTGCTGTCTTTAGCAATATTGTAGCCCAAAACTGGTAGAATTTATCTTTTGAACAGACCAAATAAGAAAAACTCCATCTTGGGTATCAAAATCTATAAAATACTAGCGGACCCGGCGAACTTCGTCTCGCTATTAAGGAATAAAATTTCATACAAAAACTCAATTTTAGATTTTTCCAATTTTCCGACTTTTCCAGAGAGATTTTCCAAAATTTTCTTCCGTAAAGACCTTCTCCTCCAAAATACGAATAGCTGACAAAAAATTTTACAGAAATCGGCCTAGCCGTTCTCATTTTATGAATTACTATAAATTTTTTACACCATTTTTATATATATAGATAGAAAATTTCACATAATTGCTGAAATTCTGGTTAGTATCGGCTAAACTATTGGGAGTTGAACCAAGTAACTTTTTGCAAAAATCTTCCAAATAAAGTTCTCAACTATTCTTTAGAATATTCTGAAACTCTAAAATGCTTACTTCATGTTGTTTCAGCGGTATTTTGCATCATATCTTTTACAACACGTATTTCAAACACAGTTCACACCAACAGTTTATTTTCGCATTTCGGATTTCACTACATTTTTGACATTTTTATTAAATTGTCGTTGAAAAATGTACTGAAAACAACGTTATAGAGGCATTTTACATTTTTGTTTATTACATTCCAGGGAATATTTTTCCAAAGGCAAATATTCAGAAAAAATTAACGGTTTTGGAGATACGGTGCGAAATGTATACAAATTGTGGAATTTTTGCATATATTTTGAAATTTGAGGCAATAAATGTAGTTTTTCGAGTTCATTATTTCTCCAAATATTTTATTCTTGTCCTTATCTACAAATTTGCTTCAGAGGTCAGAAGAAGATTCGCATTGATTTCAGAGATATAGCCCCGAATTTCTTTAAAAGCTCAATATTTAACCATGTTTAGATGGGGCCATAAAAGCCGAACTGGATCTGACACAACAAAACCCAACTAGAGTTTGTTGTCGTTTTGGTCTGTACTTTCAAAAAATCCTCACTTGGAATTGTTTGCACAAGATCACCTTAGAAATATTGCACAGTGTTATTGATAGTTATATATATATGTAAAAAAAAAACCTTAATGAGCCCTTCGCGTTTCTGATTCCTGGGATTGAACTGAGCAAAAAAGTCCACTGGACCATATATCACCGTGAAAATCGAGCCTCCCGATTTTGAATTTGAATTTCTCATAAATTTCAAAATAAATATTGAACAAAACAAAAAAACATTATATTTTTGAAAATTATGAGAAATTCCTTTATAGGGTTTTTGTGGGGTTTTTCAGACATAAACCACTATAACTTAGCCATTTGTTAACCGATTTAAAACAATAATAGCTTATTCAAAATACATTATTCACCCCTTTAAAAGGAAGAAGGATCAAAAGAAATCCGTTGTGGAAAAAATAAGATATGCCCGTTTAAATTTGAAAATTTAAGAAACCCAGATTTTCACTACTTTTACCGTTATAAAAAAATAAAACGAAGTGATCCAAACGAAATAAAGGCATTGTCGTTGTCCATGGATCCCAACACGATATAATTTTGCATCAGAACACTTGAATATTTTTCGGGTCAAATTTTGTAGCACAATGTCATTTATCGACATTTTCCGAAAAGTTTGCACATTCTTAAGGCCAAAACTGCCTGAAGGAGCGTTCCAATGCTTTTGCGATGTATTAGAGAGTTTTCAATTACTGTCTTGGCTACAATGTTTGTCTTTGTGTTGGATCGAAAATCTCAATGGTTTGGCTGTTATATGCCAAATTATCCAAAAAACGTCAATAAAAAACTTAAAGTCAAAATCGGGAGGCTCTATTTTCATCGTAGACATATGGTCCAGTAGACTTTTTTGCTCAGTTCAACCCTAGGAATCAGAAACGCGAAGGGCCCTTTAAGGTTTTCAAATCGCCCCGGCCTAATATATATTGATGGTTTTTTGCGACTTCAAAAATTTTAAATCGAGTGGTAACCTTACATGGGACCTTTGACAAAACGTAGACGTACGCTGTCTGATTTTTTTGCAAAGAATATTTTTTTATAATGTTTTGTACCCCTGGCTTAAACTTTCAAGGTATCGAAAATCGGTGAGTATCGTTCCATGGGGGCAATACACTGAAAGAAAAATTTTCATTGATTTTGAACCAATGTAGAGTTTTATTGAATAAATGAAAAGTTTCATTAAATAAAAATAATAAGTTTCTTTAATAAAAAAAAACATTGTTCCACAACATCCCATACGGGACAAGGGAGACTTCTCTCTTATCAATGAGTGCACCCGATTCATATTTAGCTCAATGATATGGGACCTACTGTTTATCGCCGAGTCCGCATGGCGTGTCTTAAGACACCACTTGTGGAGAAGTTTTTCAAGCTGAAATACTCAGGAAATGTCGCCAACATTACTGAGGGGTATTTTGCCACCGTTGAAAAATGTTTGATGTAGCCTGGCCGGGGAATCGAACCCCCGACCTTCTGTGTGCAAGGCGGGCTTGCATACCATTGCACCACGGTGGCATATATTTCTTTAATATTCTAATGAAATTTCCTCAATTATGCAATGATACTTCTTAATTAATTCAATAGAGTAGTTAGAAGTTACAATTCTAGTTTTGCTATGAAACTTTCACATTAATGCTATGAAACAATAATGAAAGTTATTTTATGAAACTCAATGAAACTTCTTCATTAATAAAATGAAGTCTGACGTTGGTTTAAAATCAATGACAAATTTCATTGATACAACGTAATTTTCTTTCAGGGTATGAAGCACTATACTGACAAATTTGAGGTGGAAAGTTTTATACCCCCAACGAAGACTAAATACCAAATTTCGAAGACTAAATACCACAAAGTCCAAAACACCAAAAACCTTGAAAATGCCGAATATCGGGAGGTATAGTTCTATGGGGGCTACATGAATACGTGAACTTATGCCGACAGATTTCAGGTGGAAAGTTTAATAACTGCAAGGAAGTCTAAGTGCCAAATTTCAGCCATTTTGGTAGAATGATAAGGCTTAAACCTTAAAAATATCGAAAATCGGGAGGTATCGTTCCATGGGGACTATATGAAGACGTGGACCTATATCGATAAATTTCAGGTGGAAGTCTTAGTACCACATTTCTACCATTTCGGCAGTATTATGAGATTAAAACCTTCAAAATATTGAAAATCGGGAGGTACCGTTCTATGGGGTCGATATGAAGAAGGGGACATGTACAAATTTCGGGTGGAAAGTTTTATACCACCAACGAAGTCTAAGTACCAATTTTCAGCCATTTCGGTGGTATAATGAGGCTAAAACCTTCAAAATACCGAAAATCGGGAGTCACCGTTCTACACTCTAAATTATTTGTTGAAAATCACAGTGATTTTCTGTTGATTTTTTAGGAGGGGCGTAATAATTAACGCATTCTAGTGCAATTTATGAAAATGTGTGATTTCAAATACAAATTAGTGCAAAAACAGTAGTTTCAACAGAAGATGCTTGAAATTGAACACAAACTGCTTAATTTCAAATACAAAGTGTTGCAAAAACAATAATTGCAGCAGAATGTGCTTGAAATTGAACACAAACAGTAGCAAATTCATATTGGCAAAAATGTGTATTTTTCAAGCAGAAGAACAACAAAACTAAAAACACACGTGTTAGTGGTGAATTGTTTTTTAATAAATCACAATTAAAATAAGAAGTATATAAACAAATTGTAACCAATTGCTTAAAAGCCGATGATGTTGTGCATTAAAGTGTAAAATATTCTTTTAGTGTCATAAATAATTGTTATTAATGTTTAAAAGTCTGCAACCAAATGTTATATATAATTAAATATATACAGTTAATATATATTTACTTTAGTTAGCATTTTAAATTACATAAATGAAATAAGTTATGTTTTTATATAAATAAAACAATTTTTTCTGTATTCAAAATGTAGTTTTATTGTAAACATTCAGAAATTATTTGGGTACTTTTGCATATATTTTCATAAGAAGTGTGCAAAATTAGAAAAAATTATGTTTAAATCGCAACTCAAAATGTGTAAATTTTAAACACATTTTGTGTAAATTTGTACAACAACAAAGCTGTTGAAAATTACTCATTCTTGTGTCGCATCTTGTTGCCTGTCATTATCATTGTGAAATTCAGCAGAAAAAGTTAAGAGTGTGGTGTGTTCGTGAGTAAAATTCTTCGAAAGATCTACGGGCCAAAATGCGATGACGGTAAATATCGACGTCGTATAAACCAGGTATCGGCACCAATACAAATGAAGAATGTACGGTCACACGCATACGACATCGAGAGTGTAAATTTCGCTCTCTCCACAAACATCGTGTGGGTTAATGCTTTGCTAAAATTAAAAATTATTGAAACAAGCGACAACATAACCTTCTTCATTGACTTCTGAATGAAGACTGAATGGTGGTTGTTCCGCTGTTACTCTCATCAAGGGCACGTGTGTCCCTTTTTGCCGGATGCTGGTATAAACCACGAGCTGTATCTGCTATACAACAACAACATACATACACGTTTTGGTATAGCCCCCATATAACGGTACTTAATATTTTGACTAAATTTCTCGACCAAATCGGCTGCATTTTGAGGTGTAGGGTTCCAAGTTGACAAAACATTATGGCCATAGGTTCTCGTTTTGATATAACGGTACCTCCCGATTTTCGGTATTTTTAAGATTTTACCTAAGTTTTTCTTCAAAATTAGCTGAATTTTTGCATTGAGTGTTCCCCGTGGACAAAAAAACATTTGTGATAAAAATTATGAACACAGGTCCATGTTTTGATATAGCCCCCATAGAACGGTACCGCCCGATTTTCTGTATTTTGAAGGTTTTAGCTACATTATCCAACCGAATTAGCTGATATTTGGTATTTAGTCTTTGCCAGGGCTGCTAAATATTCGTACAGAGAATTGTTGGTATTGGTCCACGTGGAACGGTACCGCCCGATTTTCGGTATTTTGAAGTTTGTGGCCACAATAATCCACCGAAATGACTGAAATGTGGTACTTAGTCTTCGTTGGGGATATACAACTTTCCCCCAGAATTTTGTTTGGATAGATCCACGCCTTCATATAGCCCCCATAGAACGGTACCTCCCGATTGTCGGTATTTTGAAGTTTATGGCCACAATAATCCACCGAAATGACTGAAATGTGGTACTTAGTCTTCGCTGGGGGTATAAAACTTGTCACATGTCTTGACGCGCTGAGTCAATCTGGCTATGTGTGTCCGTCCCTCCTTCAATCCGTCCGATTGTCCATCTTAACCTTGTAATCGCGCTACAGGTCGTAATTTTGATCGGATAGTCACGAAACTTTTAGGGTTAACGGGAGTCCCATAGAGGAAGAATCCTATTGAGTTTGGTTATGCTATAGGACTATAGGCCCAATGGCAGGTTTCTGAGGCAAAAAGTCTATTTTTGAAGTCATATATTTGGATAAAATAGTAACGGGATTAGATTCTTAAAACTTTGAGCCACTTAAAAATAAAATCATTTCAACCTGGCAACGCTTCATGACCACATACCGTGCTGTCAAAGATATTACATCTTACATTGTAAAATTTTATAAAAATCTATCAAACGAAGAACAAATTTGTTTCGCTTGACAATTAAAAACCGCTAACATAATAAACAGTTTTTTATGGATATCACGTGTAAAGGTATGTAAATTAATATTCTGATTAAGAATTAAAAAAGTTATATTTGGTAAGGAATATTTGATGTAGACGTGTGTTGTATTTTTTTTTTGTAGTTTATATGGTTTTTGGAATAGAACTCTCGGTATTGCGCGGTATTCGCGAAACTATATACATATATGTGGTAGAAGGTAATAGTGAGTACTATATGTGTAGAAAATTTTATCCCCGTATGGATCCGTAAACTTATAGAAAAATGCTTACAGATAGCTTGACACTTAAAAATTTGGATATTTTTAAGTATTGGGCTGGGCTGGGAGTGAGCCTTGTCAATATGACACAAGTCGCGAAATTTGATAGTTATCTTAATCGAGTTATGCCAAACATTGAAATCTTTTATGTTCAAGATCTCTTAATTTAGTAATTGGGACTACAAAAACCTACAATATTTAAAAATCTTGACCTGTAATTATAAAGTATTCAAAAACTGAACGCGATCGTGCCAGACCTGAATAATTTTCTATATATATGTAGATATATGTAGGTTTGGTTACCTTACAGTTTATAATTAAAACACTTTGGTTCATGTTTATATTATAAAATAGTTTATTATTATTAATGGTTCAGTTATTTAGATTAAATAAAGTAAGCAATTATATTATAAAATAGTATTTACACGAAACATAAAATAGTTCACAAAATATTCATTTTTAAACTTAATACTTCAAACATCACTTTTTAACATCGAAAATATTTGAAACTTCTAAACTTCTATGTGCACTTCTAAACACTTCGACTTCTAATTAGCGACTGTCCTCGATCGTCATGAGTGTGCGCTCGTTTTACTTTTTGTGACGTTCGCTTTCCTGTGATATGTGTTGTGTGTCGTCGTTGTCTTCGTTATGTGCTGTGTATTGTCTTCGTCTACGCTACCCAGCAAAAATTTGGATCCGGTAGTCATTACGTAACCCTTTACAAAGTAATGTAAACAAGTTTCTTTTCGCATTACAGGTAATCTGAAAAGTAATGGGTTACTTCTTAAAAAATTTACAAGGTAAACTTACTTACTTTACTCCTCCCTAAGTAATGACGACGGTGGCACAGTGAGTGTGTGTCCGACTATAAATCCTAGGGTTGTGTGTTCAACGCTCACTGTCACTTAATATTCGTGTGCGTGGCATAGTGTGTAGTGTCTTTGGCTAGAAATCATAGGGTTCGTGTATTCAATTCGGGCAGACAGCGAAATAAAATAAAGTAAAATAAAAGTAAGATGTGTGATGAAATTAAAAACAAATTCTCTCCTACATATATATACCTGAACCGATCAGAACCAAATTTTCTGGAGGTTGATTATTAATTGATCAGGATGTACCATATCAAATTTTAAAGTCATCGCATGCAAATTGTGTCCTTAGTGCGGCCTAAATATAAAATCGGTTTAAACATATATACGAAAGCTATATCTATATCCGAACCGATTCCTTCCAAATTTTGCAGATATATTTTTATGCTCACTATAATAATCAGGACGAAATTTGAAAGGTCCAGCAGCTTCCAGTGACTTGTTGCCTCAAAAACCTGTCATTGGGCCCATAGTGTGATGGTCGGATAATATTCAGGGGTCGGAATGGGCTAAAAACTTATATGGAGAACATTCAACGTTTTTACATTGTTGCAAAGTATGTGGTTAAACAATGGAGGTATCGCAAAAGTCGGTAATGCATCCCATTTTTCCATTTTTTGGAATCGCGTACAGGTTGCAATTTTGATAGGATCGTCAGGATCAGTTTTTGTGGTTAATAGGGCTCCCAAAGAAGAAGAAGAAACATATTGAGTTTGGATGAGGAAAATATCGCATTTATTATGATGCAAAATAGATTGGCGCACATCTCACCTTCCCATTATTTATTTGAATTATACTGACGAGTATCTTAGCTTTGTTTGGATGCGTTTCAACAATGAACACATTCTGAGCCTTAAAATTTTCGCCATTACGTTACCAAAATTGTTGATGTTGAAAAAGACGCTGGTATATCCCAATTTCCAATTTATGGAATTTTATTTCCATGTCAGACCAGCAAAGCTTTTAATCAGTACCAAGTAGATGTCGACAGAAGTCAAATATAAAATTAAATATCAATTATTTTGGCTCAGTTCGCCTTAAGTCATTTGGTATAAAAGCCAGATAGGTGAAAACTTTAGTAAAATGTTTACGAGTGAAAAGCTTATGTATAGTGGTAGTGGTGTAGGGTATCATATAGTCGGCCCCGTCCCGACTATAGCCTTTGCTCATTTGTTTTATTATGGGGTCTGTTAAACAGATAAGTTCTACTACTTTAGGACTATAATATTGCAAAAGACAGCAAGGCCAAATTCCTATTCGTTCCAGAGATAAAGGTTCTAAAATTTAGATACAATTCCATATGTGCGCGACAGAAATTTCGAGGTATCTTCAATATACAAACTTACCACTATCGATACAAGGCTAGAGCATTAACTCACCCTTTTATTTTACAAATATAAATGAGCTTGAAGATTTGTATCAAATAGATTACAATTGACTAAAAATAGACATATACCACTATCTGTTGCTGATTTAGAATGTACAATGCCATACATATTTGTTAAACAATAACCTATAGTGTATACATTATCATGTGACAATTGAATTTGTATAAACATGTATTTATCAATATTAAATCAATTGTTATACAATTGCATTAGATGTTAACATAAGTAGGTACTTCAATATACATACAACCCCGTACATTTCCTATAGGGGATAGATAAATAATCCTGATAATAATGATTTCTGTTCTCTGTGAATATAGACTTTGCTATATTAAAGTTGCCCTCAGTGGTCTTTAACTTAACTATCTGATTGAAACGTGGCGCCACATGCCCTTTTGATTTTCGCTAATATTTTTTTGCTAAAATTCATTTCGTATGTTATTTACTAAAATTATTTATTTTATTTTCGATTTTTTTATAATAACTACAAATACATAGATAACAAATAACATCGTACAACTTATACATAATTCGTATTTCGTTTTTTTTTTTTTTTTTTTTTTTTTTTTTTTATTTAAGCAAATATTACATTGGTTGCTTAACTATTACTACAACTAGTCTCAATTACATAGTGACTAACTAGTAGTTTGGATACATCTTAAATTAGGGTTGATAATTTAACTTAATATTATTAATTAAGGTAAATAAATATAGAATAATGGAATAATAAGGATCAATCTAAACGTTGGAGAAGATCAAATGGTTTCTTACGATTCAGTCTTCTAATAAGAGTTGATGTTTGTAGAAGTTTTTTAGCTTCAGCGTTTTCATGTTGGCTGAGACGTGTGTAGTATTTCTGAGTGCAGTCAAATACTTCCTCTTTGACTGTATTCATGTTTAGATCCCTGTGTAGATCGCTATTTCGCACAAACCAAGGTGCCCTGACGCAGTTTCTTATAATTTTGTTCTGGAAACGTTGAATCTTTTGAATTCGTATTTCGTGAGATTGAACTAAAACTAAATCATAAATATCAGCTAAAATTACAAATATATATCAGTGTTCTGAAACGAACAGCATAGACTTTTGCCTCGGCATACGTTTTTTTTTTTCTTTCTTAATCTACTACATCGATTGAAACGTGTGAAGGCGTCTGATGTCTAGACATAAATGTAATTTTATAAATAACACTTGTGAATAGGGACGCAGCCATAGGCGCCACCCAATAGATCCAGTGATGGTTGAAATCCAGCGACCATAACGCTGGACCAAAAGAACGTGCTGGACTCATGCTTCCACCACTAAGATTACCCTGTAAGAAGAAGTGAATAATGGTATAATTAGAAAATATTAAACGTGAATTTTATAAAGAACTTTAAGGGGATAGAGAGGAAAACATTTTCTCGTAAAGATGTTAAAAACAATTTTCATAAGGAAATAAAACAAATAAAAAAGCGTTAAGTTCGATCGGATCAAATTGTTATGTTTAAATGTTTTCTTTCTGTTACAAAAGTATCTGCCTGTCCACAATTTGTGGTGGGGAGGTTTATTGAGCGCTAGGAGTCCTAGATTAAAACTTCAAAATGAATACTAATTTTGCTGGGGAACTTTTTTGACCACTTTAAACTCTAATTGCCAAACTACATCCAAGTTCGGCCGAAAACGTAGATAAAAACTTCAAAATATTCCGTTATTCGGGGGCTATTCCAAAACGTGAACCTATGTCCACAATTTTTGTTGAAGAAGTTTTTTGACCACATTGAAGCCTAAATGTCATATTTCGTGAAATTTTTGCCGAAAATTTTGATAAAAAAACTTCAAAATACTTAAAATCGGGCAGTACCAAATGGGGGCTATTCCAAAACGTGGTCCTATGTCTACAATTTTTGTTGAAAAAGTTTTTTGACCACATTGAAGCCTAAATGTCATATTTCATTTCAAAATACTTAAAATCGGGCAGTACCAAATGGAGGCTATTTTAAAACTTGAGGCCTATTCCAAAACTTGGGGGGTTATTCCAAAACTTGAACCTATGTCCACAGCGTTTTGACCGGAAAACGGGTGGTACCGTTATATGAGGAATATTTGAAAACGTGGACCCATCTCCACAATTTTTGGTGAGAATATTACATAAAATTTTGTTCGAAAACGTCGATGAAATCTTAAAAATACCTAAAGTCCGGGTGCTGTTATATGGACGCTGTAACAAATCATGCATCCACGCAACTTCAAATGTTAAATTGCAGGTAGTTCGGTCAAAACTTGTTGCCAAAATTCTCAAAATACCGAAAATCGGAAGGCAATGTTATGTGGGGCCCATATCAAAATTTGGACCTATATAGATAATTTTTGGTGGGGGTTATTGGGACCATTAAGGACTTCAGATGTCAAATTACACCTATTCCGGTTAAAAAATTTTAGTTAATATCCTCAAAATACCGAAAATCGGGAGGTACGGTTCTATACCATATATACCAGCAAAGTTGTATACCATTTCGGTGCGATAATGAGGTCACAACCTTCAAAATACCGAAGGTACGGTTCTATACCATATATACCAGCAAAGTTGTATAGCCATTTCGGTGCGATAATGAGGTCACAACCTTCAAAATACCGAAAATCGGGAGGAAAGATGTATACCCGCAATGAAGAGTGAATTCCAAATTTCAGCCATTTAGGAGGGATATTGAGCCACAACCTTCAAAATACCAAAAATCGGAAGGTACCTTTCTATTGGGGCTACATGAAGACGTTGACCTATATCGAAAAATTTCAGGTGGAAAGTTTTATACTCCCAACGAAGATTGAGTACTATATTTGAGCCATTTCGGCGGGATATTGAGGCCACAACCCTCCAAAATACCGAAAATCGGGATGTACGTTTTCATTGGGTCTTTGTCAAGACGTGCACCTTTACCGACAAATTTCAGGTGGAAAGTTGTATACCCATAACGAAGACTAAATACCACATATCAGCCATTTCGATGGGATATTTAGGCCACGACCTTTAAAATTCCGAAAATTGGGAGGTGTCGTTCAATGGGGGCTATATGATGTATACCCCCAACTAAGACTAAATACCAACTTTCAGCCATTTCGGTGTGATAGTGAGACCACAATCTGCAAAATACCGAAAATCGGGAGGTACCGTTATATAGGGGCTATATTAAGACGTTGACCTATACTGACATATTTCTGGCGGAAAGTTGTGTACATCCAACGTAGACTAAATAAAAAAATTTCAGCCATTTCGTTAGGATATTGAGGCTAAAACATTGAAAATACCCAACATCGGGAGGTGCGTTTCTATGAGGGCTATATGAAGAAGTTAACCTATAACGACAAATTTCAGGTTGAAAGTTCTATACCCCAACGAAGACTAAATACCAAATTTCAGTCATTATACTCTACTAGCGGACCCGGCGAACTTCGTCTCGCTATTAAGGAATAAAATTTCATACAAAAACTCAATTTTCGATTTTTCCAATTTTCCGACTTTTCCAGAGGGATTTTCCAAAATTTTCTTCCGTAAAGACCTTCTCCTCGAAAATGCGAATAACTGACAAACAATTTTACAGAAATCGGCCTAGCCGTTCTCATTTTATGAATTACTATACATTTTTTACACCATTTTTATATATATAGATACCACAATGTGGAAAAGGGTATTATAAGTTTGTTTTGGTAAAAATTCATGTAACACCGCGAAATATTCGTCGGAGACCCCAATGTGGTGTACCAATCTTCATATCTCGACGAGATAAAGCGATTTTGAGATGTGTGTCCGTCCGTCCGTCCGTCTGTCCATTATAAATTGTAAACACGCTCCAGGCCGCATTTATGACCGATCGTCACGAAATTTTGTATGGAGGTCGGGTTCAGATCAGAATAGATCCCTATTCTTATTGGTGATGATCGTGAAATATTTAGCGGGTGAAATGGACCAAAAACATAATATTTATCCAATTTTCTAGCGGCTCTGTAGGTCTCAATAATAGTCCGATCAACGCGTAATTTTAAATAAGGTAAGAGTATATCACAAAGGAGAAGCTTGCAATTTGAGATGGCGATCGGATAATATTTAGAGGGTTAAATGGACCAAAACTTTTGTGTGAAAATTGTGAAAATTTTTAATATACAACTTATATCTTAATTCCTGGAAGTGACATTCCGGACAAGTGAGATATACTTGAAACTGGAACGCTTAACCTTTCAATTGATATATTGGTATGCATGATCAGATAACAGAGTTACAGCCTAATATATTCCGTTATTTGTTTGTAGTGTAATAATAAACTCGCTAGAAGTCGCAATTATACATCGATAGGCACGAAATTTTGCACCGGGTAAGAGTATAGGTCGAAAAAGATGCCTACAATTTTCAATGATGATCTGATATTCTTTAGCGGGCGAAATGGACCATTACTTTTGTATGAAAAATATAAAAATTTTATTTTTGGTCGATATTTTAATTCCTTGAGGATATATTTCGCAAAGCAGCCTACATGTAGGAAAAAACTACTGACCTTTCCTCTGATGTAAATTGCAATAAAGTGTTTGCTAGATAACGGGCCTACTGCCTAATATATAATGGGTTCTGTGTAGAGAACCACATTTTTATCCCATGCTACATATTGTCTCTCCAAAAGTTTATGTAACACCACGAAATATTCGTGCTAGACCCCTTATTTGGTATGCCAAAATTCATATCTCGACGAGATAAAGCGATTTAGCGATGTGTGTACGTCCATTAAAAATTGTAAACAAGCTTAAGGCCGCAATTATGGACCGATTGTAACGAATTTTTTAGGGAAGTTGGGTTCGGGCCAGAATAGAAATGATTGGTTTTTGCTGATGATCGTGAAATTTTCAGGGAATGAAATGGACCAAAAACAAAATTTTAACCAATTTTGTAGCGGCTCTGTAGGTTAAAATAGTAACCCGCAAAATTTTAAACAAAGTTTGAGTTTATGATGAAGAAGAAGCGTACAAACCAACGTGAAGGTCAGATAATACTTAGCGGGTTAAATGGACTGAAACCTTTGTGTGAAATTGATAAAAATTTCAATAACGTAGCGGTTAAACAACGGAAGTAGTAGTACTACATAAGTGGGTTTCATTACATTTTAGTTTGTGTGAACTAAATTTTCCTTTCCTGCTACAAAAATGTCATTGTAACTTTTTGGTTTTGGCCATTAGTATTATACATTACATCTCTGACATTTGATAATTAAATTTTCACAATCATTGAAAAGAAGTTCCGTGGAGAGCGATTGTCCAGGGATAGTGGTATAGGGTATCCCATGGTCGGCTCCGTCCGACTATAGACTTTTATTACTTGTTTTAAATAAATAAGTACCTAATTTCATCCATTTCGGGGCGATATGGAGGTCACAACCTTCAAAATACCGAAAATCGGCAAGTACCGTTCTACGGGGGCTATATCAAAACGTGGACCTATATCTACAAATTTCAGGTGGACAGTTGTTTACCACTATCAAGTATTAAATACCAAATTTGAGCCATTTCGGTCGAATATTGAGCACACATCCTTCAAAATACAAAAAATCGGGAGGTACCGTTATATAAGGGACTATTTGAAGACGTGGACCTATACCGACAAATTTCAAGTGGAAAGTTCTATACCCCAACGAAGACTAAGTACCAAATTTCAGCCATTTTAGTGGTATATTGAGGCCACAACGTTCAAAATGCCGAAAATCGGCAGGTTCTTTGGGGGCTAAATGAAGATGTGGATCTATACCGACAAATTTTAGGTGGAAAGTTGTATACCCCCAACGAAGACTAAAAACAAAATTTAGCTATTGTAGGGGCGATATGGAGGTCACAACCTTCAAAATTCCGAAAATCGGGAGGTACCGTTCTATGGGGAATATATGAAAACGTGGACCATTTTCAATGCCATACATACTAGGAGTAATAGAAACATCTACCCCAAATGGTAAAGCTCTATCTTAAACATTTTCAGCTGTATCTTGATTTTAGCAGACGGACGGACTGGCCGACCGACGGACGTGGTTATATCGACTTGGAATTTTGTGCTGATCACGAATATATATACTTTATAGTAGAGTTGTGTAGTTCCGGAACGAACTAGTTCCAAGGAACTATTCCGGACAAGGAACTATTGGAACTATATCCGACCTTGCATTTATATAGTTCCTTTAGTTCATATAGTACCAGTCCTACATTTAATTCCTTTCATTTGTATAGTTGATTTTTTCCTTTAATTCCACACTCACTTCGATCTTTCTCGTTCGGTTCGTTCATCATTCAGATGCAATCACATTGTAAAATAAACGTAAATCACATCTTCGTTACATCGCTGCAGTTTATTTATTTGTATGTAAATTAATCCACCATAAGATGAAAACGAACAAAAAAAGAAAAATTCGTTAAACTACTTCACTCTCGGAACTATTTGGAACGAAGAAAACAGAAAGAACGATGAAAGAGAAAGATTCATTGAACTATATCGCACTCGGAACTATTTGGAACTATGGAACTATATTAAGGAACTAGTTCCTTTTAGAAAAAGGAACTAGAAAGATCGATCCGCTCCAGGAACTAGATTGCCCAACTCTTCTTTATAGGGCCTCCGACGATTATTTCAATGTGTTACAAACGGAATGACAAATTTTATTATACCCTCCATATTGTGGATCGATCCGAGACGTTGCCTTCAGCTGGATTAAGTGCAAAAGTATAGTGAATCCTTAAAGGACAATTATAGTCCATCTTGGAACTGGATCTAATTTTGGTAGTCATTCCTTTCGTGCCAACCAAAATTACATCTTTACAATCAGAATAACAACGGCTACCTTTAAAGAAAATTCATCTCTTAAACTGCATTGAAACGAATATTGTGAACGTTTCTGAATGAGGTTCTAACGAGATGTTGTCCGAAATATACCTCCTTGGAACTTGATATAAGTTTGAAAAAAAAAATATCAATCATTTTAGTTGGTACCGGCAGAAGTTTTTGAAACTTTTGGTCCACTATTTCAGCCACATATCCTGAATTTTATTTTGTACACTGTCTTTTATAGACATCTCAATACCAACCCATAGAATTATTTCGATCGCCAAGTAGGACCAAATAACAAATTATGATCCCATGTTACATACTTCTCTAATGTTTAAATTCAAATAAATATTTTAAAACAATTCTACTTACCGCTGAAAATAGCAGCGTTCCAACGGTTAAACCCAATCTCAGGGCCAAAGAATCTTGATATTTTGCATTTTTATCATCCCACGTTGCACAGCAGACGGCAATTAGTATACAGCTAATAACAAATTCGATGACAAAAGCTTGACCCGTACTAATGTTATTCCCCGGCAAGGTCATACAAAATCCATTATCCGTAGAGACAATTAATTTGAGTAATCCAAAACCAACAACGGAACCCAAAATTTGTCCCAAAAAATAAGCTGCAATCATGTAGGTCTTTACAACACCACAAATCCAACCAGCCAATGTTACAGCCGGATTAATATGGCCACCGGACACATGACCAAAACACTGAACAGCCACCATTACCATTAGGGCCATATTCAAACTATATTGAAAATGGGAATTGTCAAAAAGTTTTGTCTCCAAGGCACCCATGCAACCGGTAAATAAAACCATAGCGGTACCGAAAAATTCCGCAAAGAAACATTGTAGCACCAACTTCAGGCGATTATCCATTTCAACGGGTCGATACGTTGTTTGTGTTTTAATCATAAGACAAAAAAGTAAAATACGACAGAGTATGTCTACACACCGCAAGCTTCGAAAACAGACTAATTGTCGGGGTTGTTTGTTTTGACTAAAAGAAAACAGTTGTGCGAATGCTTTATATGACTGCGGCTAAGGGAAGCATAGCCATTAAGCAATGCTGGGTGGGTAGTTGACGATCAACAAAACAAAGAACGTGGCGCGTAGATAATACAAATCGGTGCAATGCACATTGTTAACTGCATTGGGAATAACGTCTTAAAGCAATGTTCTGCTTACGAAATTGTGCAGAGAAGTTTCTCGTTTTAAGGGTCGATGAGTAAGTAATGGGTGTGTTTTTATACATTGTTGTAAATATTTAATATCAGAGCTTCAAAGAGGTTACTTATATCGATATTGAGAATTATAGTATTACATGACCATAATATCAACCTAACTTTTGCTCGACCTAGATATTGACTTCGGGTCATATTAGATCATGGACCATTAATTATCAACAATTAATACGGAATTGCTGAAGATATAAATATATTCATGATAATGGAGGTTAATAGAGGTTTGCTGATAATCGATCTGCTCTAGTGTAGTCTTTATGTTACAACCGCAGATATACGACTTTTAATGGTGTATATTTTAAATAACGATATATCTTACAGAGATATATTGATGGTAAGCTCAACCTAATCCAGAATCGATGTAAGAACGTCCATAAACGACCCTGTATAGAATATTTCATAGCGCGTATTTCACTTCATATATAAGCTTCAACCTAACGAAGCTTTCGATCGGCAAAGGTTGATTTTGTTCCAATTGAGACTGTGATACTCATCCCTACTGGAACACCAAATATGGGAGGGCTTTGAGAAACCTCAGCTAAAGATTCTAAGCTGCAATTTAGAAAACTCGATCAAAAATTATGCTTTCGAATAGATATCACCGATGTGATATTTATTCCCATAAGAACGTTAAAAACTTGGGTTTGGGCGTCGGGTTAGTAACCCTCCCCTAGAAAAAACAGCCTGCTATGAAAAAACGAAAGAAAAGGTAATCAAACCCCTCTAGAGTTGACGAACCCCGCAAAGGTTTTAAGGACCATGATCTGCGAATCTGCACCTGGAATGTTCGAACTCTTTATAGAGAAGGTGCAGCTTACGCATTGGCAGATGTACTTGAAAAGTACAAGGCCGACATTACCGCCATACAGGAAATACGATGGATTGAGAAAAGCGTCACAACAACACCTGAAGGTGATGCACTGTATTATAGCTGTCATGACACAAAGCATGAGTTTGGTTGCGGATTTGTAGTTGGTCGGAGGTATAAACATATCGTGTCCCGCTTAAGCCCAGTGAATGAAAGACTTGCTGTAATTCAATTAAAAGCTAAATTCTTCAACATCAGCTTTATTTGCGCTCATGCTCCCACTGAAGACAAGGACGAACAGACCAAAGATATATTTTACGAGCGCCTAGAAGAAACTTACGACCTTTGCCCTGCCCATGACATTAAAATTATACTAGGCGATTTTAATGCCAAAATTGGAAAAAGGAATATCTTTGGCCCAACAGTCGGGAAATTCAGTCTCCACAGTGAAACGTCTGACAATGGTACGAGGCTGATAGACTTTGCAGCTGCAAGAAACATGAGGACAATGGAAAAACATTGCCCACTCCATGCAAACAGCCGCAAAATCAGTACTTGGATACCAGAGACCTCCACCAAGGAATCCATGGTATGACCAGGAGTGTCGTGCTGCTACCGAGGAGAAAAATGCGGCATATAGCGCTACTTTACAATCAGTAGCAATGCGTAGCGCACGAGAGTGGTATCGGGAGAAGAGGCGAGAGGAGAAACGTCTTTTCCGCAGGAAAAAGAGAGAGATGGAAAAGCGGGAGTGTGAACAAATCGAGATGTACAGGAGACAGAATGAAGTCCGAAAATTCTACCAAAGAGTGAAACATCAAACTGATGGCTTTGGAACTGGCAAATACTCCTGTAGAGACCAACAAGGTAATCTGGTAACTGATACAGATAGTGTGCTAAGGATATGGAAAGAGCATTTTTTCCAAACTGTTGGTATCCAATAGTACCGAAGTCGACGAAGGTACCACAGATCCAATCCCAGAATATGGTATTGAATATATACCACCCGGCCAAGATGAGGTAAAGACAGCAATAAACCGGCTGAAGAATAATAAGGCAGCAGGAGCTGATGGCCTACCAGCCGAGCTGTTTAAAACCGGAGCCGACACGCTGATAAGGTGTAGGCATCAGCTAGTTATCTCCATCTGGCAGGAAGAACGCGTACCCGACGATTGGAACCTAAGCATCCTGAGTCCCGTCCATAAGAAAGGAGATAAGACTTTATGCTCCAACTATAGGGGCATAAGTAGTCTCCCTTTCGCCTACAAGATAGTGTCAGGGATATTGCGATGCGAACGACTAAAGTCCATGGTCAACGAAATGATTGGACCATACCAATGCGGCTTTAGACCTGGCAAGTCCACCATTGACCAGATATTTACCCTGCGGCAAATCCTGGAGAAGACCCAAGAGATGCAGATCGACACCTACCACCTTTTTGGTCGAAGGAGAATCTGCTAAAGTGGGTCTGGCGGTAAACGGCGAGAAGACCAAGCTGATGGTGTCAACGCGCAATGCGTCCATTGAGATCGGACCAACTGTTGAAGTTGGTTCCTATAATTTTGAGGTAGTAAAAGACTTCGTATACCTCGGCACCGCCGTAAACTCAACACACGACATCAGTTTTGAAATAAAAAGGAGAATTGTATTGGCCAACAGATGCTACTTTGGCTTAAGTAAGCACTTAAAAACAAAGCCACAACTCGTCAAACAAAAATAACGCTTTACAAAACACTGATACTACCCGTGATGATGTATGGTTCCCAAGCCTGGGTACTTGCGCAAGCAGATAAGGCAGTGCTTGGCGTGTTTGAGAGAAAAATTCTTCGAAAGATCTACGGACCGATCTGCGTTGACATCAATATAGTTAAACGTATTGAGATGCAGCGATTGCGTTGGCTAGGCCATATAATAAGAATGAGCGATGATGAACCCTTTTAAAAGGCGTATAAATTCGAGCCACATGGCGGTGCACGCAGAATTGGCAGGCCAAAGAATAGATGGCGCAAACAAGTGGATGAAGAGATGACAAGGCGCGGTATTCCAAACAGCGAAGCACTAAACAGAGAGAATTCGAGATCTTTTCTTAGTTCGGTCTATGGAACAAATGTTGTAATGGGCCAGCTAATTAAGTAAGTAAGATGTGATATTTACACCGGGCTATTTTCTAATCGGCTCTCCTATCCTTCGTTGATGTTGTTGACATTACGAAGTTTTTCGGCAAATCACACACACGAACCGAACGCAAAGAAATAGCGTGCATGATAGAGCAAATAAATGTTTTGGTTTGTTTTTGTTTACTAACACACTGTCATAAATTGTCAATGATTTTAATACATCCAAATTTGTGCCTCCGCTCTTCTTGGTCGGCACTGCTCTAGAGTCATTACGGAGATTTGGACATGCCAGCAGGCTTCACCAAATACAAACTAATAGCAATTAATGCTGGTTACTGCAACTTCTACCTGGCATACTTCTACAGCCTACTGATTTCAAATTTCAAAACAGAAAGTTTCAAATAATGGATCACGACTTACTGGTTACGAACTTAAGGTGAAGAAGCAATCATATCGAAATTCATAAAGCTACCTGAGGATTCCAGTGTTTTCAGGCAGATATTCTGGCCACAAAGGAAACTTGTATTATAGTTCTACAACATAACACGTCAATCTCAATAAGCATTATTGCCCACGGTCAAGCGATGACTTTAGCACTAAAACCAAACGCTGGCAGATCAAAGCTCGTGAAGCAGACTTCTGATTCAAAGAGAACCCGAAATATTAAATTACGTTAAACTCAGTTTGTAAGAAATTTTTGAAAAGTTTGAGAGTTGTCTTGCACACTATTCATTTTAGTATGTGTCGGCAGGGTTTTTGGAGCAAAGTTTGAGTTTGAGTTCGAGAGTTATCGTTCATACCATTTTACAGAGAAATTTTTGTGGGGAAGGTACCCGAAGGAGTGGACCGAAATGGTCCAACTGCGAACATAAACCAAACTTGGGTAAACTATTATAAAGTACAAAATTTGGTTCGGGTCGGATGATCCGGACAGACAGACGGACGAATATGGATACATCGATTCCAAATTGACTGAAACAGATTTCGTCCAGATATTATTTCGATGAGGCACATTAAGCCCAAAAGCTGAGGGCAAACAAGCTCTGTTAAGATGGCTGCTACTCTTGCCGACTATGAGAATAAAGTCCCAATTTTTTCTTGGAGGTTTTTGTCATTATGTAGGGAAGTATGGACATGCCCCGAAAAAATTTTACCGTCGTGAAGGGAGCCTCAAGACAAATTCTATAAAAATTTCAACACAATCAAAGAGCTTTAAGGCTTATATCTCAAAAAGTATGGACTTGCGCAAGAAAAAAATTGTACCGTCGTAAAAGGAGCCGCAAGGACAACCTATTGAAAAAAATTTCAAAACGATCCACCTCTCGGAGGTTTTGGTTTGGAAGGTACCCGATGGAGTAGACCGATTTAGTGAAAATTCGAAGCCAATTTATATCTGGATGGAATAATACGATGCGCAAAGTTTGAGTTTGAGTTCGAGAGTTATCGTTCGTACCATTTTACAGATAAACTTTTGTGGGGAAGGTACCTGAAGGAGTGGACCGATATGGTCCAACTTCGAAAATAAACTAAACTTGGGTAAACTATTATAAAGAACAAAATTTGGTTCGGGTCGGATGATCCGGACAGACAGACGGACGGATGTGGATAAATCGATTCCAAATTGTCTGAAACAGATTTCGTCCAAATATTATTTCGATGAGGCACATTTAGCCCGAAAGCTGGGGGTATAAAAGCGCTGGTAAGATGGCTGCTACTCTTCCCGACTGTGAGAATAAAGTCCCCATGTTCGACCATGGCCCCATCTCAACTGTTAAAAATAAAATAAATAAATTAGCGACATACCGAAAAATTTCGTTAATTACCGAAATTATAAGCATTTTAATGTTACCGATTTTTGTCGGTAACTCAAAAAATTTGTTACAGAATCCCACTACAGGTCCTATCGTGCCCTAGGTGTGTGTGTGTGTGTTGGTCCTATGATTAGAATTAATTACACGGTAAAACTCGAGCGAATACGTCAACGAGCTGTTTTGTTGCCCAAGAATCTTCGTATCCTCATGCAGATGACATGAGGAGGCAGTTCTCAGGGCGGAGTTCTGACAGTTTTGAATGTTTTCCTATCACGTTACACTTATATTCGAGCACGACACTGGCGATGATTAGCTTACTGCATATAGACCTATCTTTATCTATCTAAATGCTACCAGCTAGGTACTTGAGGACCTTATTCAAAATTTACCTCGCGGAAAAGAGTTGTAAGATCAATCAACCTTTTGATAAATGACATTAGCGAAGATACACGACGACAATCATCCACATACATAACGATCGCAATGTCTTCTTGGGAGGTTAGAATACAGGAGGTAGATGTTCAACAGTTCCGGTGATATTGTCTCACCTCGGAGAACTCCATGGTTTCACTCTACGGAACCTCGACTTATTGTTCCTGATTTATACGTATGACTGGCCATTATATAATTGATTTGACTGATGGTTTTTGTAGCTAATGCTATTTCTTCTCTTATTAACAGTGTATTTACTACAGTGTCAATATTATAAGAAAACAAGTAAGAACGGCGTTAAGATCGGCCGCGTCGAACTTGTTATACCCTCCACCACGAGTTGTATTGAAGTAAAATGGAACAATTGGTTTCCTTTCTTTTTTTTTTGAAGAAGACCTAATACCAAATTTCAGCAATTTCAAAATACAGAAATTCGGGAGGTACCGTTCTATGGGGGCTATATCAAAACTTCGATATATACCGACAAATTTCTGGCGGAAAGTTTTAAGATTCAAAGAAGACTAAATACCAAACTTCCGATATTTCGGTAAGTTAATGTGGGTAAAACTTTCAAAATACCGAAAATCAAGAGGTACGCTTCTATGGGGAATATACGGAAGACGTGGACCTTTACTGATAATTCTCTTCTGAAATATTTTATAACCCCATGGACGATTAAATAACAAATTTCAGTAATTTCGGTGGGATATTTACGTTACAACCCTCAGAATTACGAAACTCATAAAGTACCGCTCTATGGAGCCTATAGCGAAACGTCGGCCTATACCGACGAATTTCAGTCGGAAAGGCTTTTACCTCTAAATACCAAATTTCAGCCATTTGGGTGGCTTATTTTCAAACCTTCAAAATACCGAAAATCGGGATGTACCATTCTATAAGGCAATATGAAGGCATGGACCTATATCTAACAATTTCAAGTGGAAACGAAGACTAAATTTCAGCCATTTCGGAGGAATATTGAGACCACAAGCTTCAAAATACCGAAATCGGGAGGTATTTGTTCTATGGGGGCTATATGAAGGCGTGGGCCTATATATGGAAATTTTTATACCCCAAATGAAAACTAAATACAAATTTTAACAATTTCGGTGGAATATTCATGCCATATATTTCAAAATACCGGAAATCCCGAGGTGCCGTTGTATGGAGGCTATATGAAGGCGTGGACCTATACCGACAAATTTCATGTGGAAAGTTTTATACCCCAACGAAGACTTAATACCAAATTTTAGCCATTTCTGTGATTATTGGGGTCACGACCTTCAAAATACCGAAAATCGGAAGGTACCGTTCTAGGGGGGCTCTATGAAGGCGTGGACCTATACCGAAAGTTTTATACCCACAACGAAGACCAAGTACCAAACTTCAGCCATTTCAGAGGAATATTGAGGCCACAACCTTCAAAATGAAAAATTCTAAATACCTGAAATTAGGCGGTACCTTTATATGGGGGCTATTCCGAAACGTGGTCCAATGTCCACAATTTTGTTGGAGAAATTTTTGACAACTAGGAACCCTAAATGCCAAAGTACATCCAATTTGGGCTGTACCATTAATGGGGGGCTATACCAAAAGTTGGACCGATATCGCTACGGTGACCAATATTTTTGGATGAAAAAAGAGTACATATACGAGAGCTACTACATAAGTTTCCGGCCTAGGCAACAATACGAGTTGCCAGGCGCCATTTCACATTTCCATTAAAATGTTTGACCCTTTTTAGCATAAACGTACTCAGTACCCAACTTTCGACGTGGATTATCACGGCAAACCTGCATCGATGAAATTAAATATTTGTATGAGGATGGAACAACATCATATAGCACTGTGAAGAACTGGTTTAATGAACTCGTTAGCTCAACGAAGAAGGTGTGAATGTCGTTCAAAAACTGCGAACTGAAGTGATAAGTAATGATAGGGTCATCCTTTGACATTTTTTCCACCGGCTTATATTCGATATTGCATGAAAAAAGATTTGTTCTCGTGGGATTTCGTGTCAATCGATGTAAGAAATGTCAAAAAATACAATCGCGGGGCTAATGTCTTTTTATTGCACATTACTCCCGACATTTCGTCCCTTTTTTGGCGACTGGGTGCTTCAAACGACTTTTAATACAACAAAAAACAGGTGACAAATCATGGATCTATGCGTATAAACCAGAAACTAAACAGAAATCGCCAGAACATGCTGTTGAAACGTCAAAAACCACGTTTTAAAGGTGTTTGAATGGTAGTGGAAAAAGTGCTTCAACAATTGGTTTGAGCCCATGCAGAATTGTAAAAATCATAAAACTATTTATGATGAAAAAATAAAATAAATGTTATTTTCGCGTTTCCATTATTAGGCCAGACAAAAAAAAAAAAAAAGACGGGAATTTTGTAATACTTTAACAAAAAATTCAAAAAATAATGGTTCTATTATAAATGATTCTATTATTAAAAACATACCTTCCAAAATTTTAAAACCGACCCAAAAATCAGTGATCTGTAATCACTGATTTCATTTAAACCAAGACAATATTTTAATAAAATAAGGTTCTCTGATTTCATTGGATTACCTATGTATCAACATGTATTTGTAAAACATATAAAAAGCAGTAAGGAAAGGATCAGAGTCGGGCGGGCCCGCCTATATGATAACCTACACCATTGCAAAACCACAATTATTAAAAAATTTAAATTAAACAAAGTTTTATTGGTATACCGTGAAAAATATATGTTAGAAATATGTTTGGGACTGGTTGCAAACAAATATATGTTTGGATCCAAACATATTATGTTTGGGACTGGTTGCAAACAAATATATGTTTGCAACATTTTGCAACATATCTCAATTTTAATTGTTTGGGTAGCAACATATTTTTTATGTTACGAGGGGCACTAGCACTTTCTGGCCTAGGCAACAGGCCTAGGTCGCTTTGCAAAAAAATTGAATTTACTTGTGAACATTTTCGTTCCATAATTTTTCGCAAATTTCAACGTGTATGATCACGGCAAAAGTATATCGATCAAGCTAAAACTTTGTATGTGGATAAAGGACAATCCTATAGCACTATAGAAAACTGGTTTAATGAATTCAATCGTGGCCGACACTCGCCAAAAAAACGAAGTTTGTGAGGGTCGTCCAAAAACGGCGGTTGTGCCAGAAAAAATACATAACATTTGATATTGCACGAACACCTGACCGCACAAATGGATTTTTTTTGCTAGATCCAGCAAAATTGGCAAATCGCTCAAAAATGTCTTTTGTGGATTGGAAAAGGAAATTGTGAATAGAAACAATCGCGGTGCTTCAAACAACATTTATAAGATCGTCACAGACGACGAATCTTGGATCTATGCTTAGGAGCCCGAAACAAAACACTAATCGACCGTTTGGGTCTTCGAAAGCGAGCCAAATCCAAGTTATCCATGCAAGAATACCTTCGGAGCAAATGGCCGCCTGTTTATTCGGCAAAACAGACCGTGTGACGACTATACGGCTTGAGAAATGTAGGACGGTTAATTCTGAGTGTTACACTACAATTTGTTTGCCTGAAGTCTCCTGAGAAATTCAAAAAGCGAACAACAGAAGACGAATCGTTCTGCATAATGACAATGCGAGCTCTCACATATCGATTCAAACCAGAGCCTGTTTGACTGGACAACACGTGGAATTGATGGGTCATGCGCCGTACAGTCCTGACTGGGGATCCAATGACTTCATTGGAATCCAGAACATCAAGAAAAAAGCCGTGGTCAACGATTTTCGCCGCCAAGACATGCTGTAAAAGCGTTCAAAAACCATGTTTTGAAGGTGTCTCAAACTGTCAAACTTTCAAAAAAATGTCAAATTGCGCCTAGCGACACTGCGTGTTGCTTAGGCCAGAAAGTTTTCTAGTGCCTTTCGTATTTGTATAACATAATAATTCCATAACCGTGCTATAGGTATCTCTCCTTAGTATTATGTTTAACATTTAATTCATTAAATTCTAATAATTATTTGAAAATGATACTGCATTATTTGCAAATGATACTGCATTATAAATGAAAACTAAACAAACAAGTGATGCTGCAATGTGATAATGAATTTCATAGTTGTTTGCAACAATTAAGAAATGCAAATACAAACTGACTATAGGCGCCGTAGTCGAATTAATTGCACTACTTGCACGAACTACATATATATTTGAGATTATGAGTGGCCTATATTTCCTCTATTATGCGACAAGTAGAAATATATAACAAAATAAAACTGTTGTTATTTTCTTCTTTTGTCTTATTGAAAGACCTTTAATGAGAAGTTCTTATTATATTTCATGTTCAGAATACTTCTCACAATTTTATTCAGATATTACTCAGATAAAACATTATTAACTGTTATGTACAAACAAATTTCTGAAATTTCGATGCAGAAATAGCGATAATATTTCTATATTATTGTTGTAAAATAATTCCGCTTAATCTCGGGTTTTGTTGTTTTTAAATTTTAAAACAACAAGTTTTATTTAAAGTGGGTGTAGTTAAAATTGATTTAATTTCGGGAAAGGCAAATAATACTAGTTTCGTCCAGCGCCACTTGGACTCATCAGTTCTCTTAGTTCTTTGTATTGAAACAAAGAACTCTTCCCTATAGTTGTGTAGTTCCGGAACGAACTAGTTCCAAGGAACTATTCCGAATGAGGAACTATTGGAACTATATCCAGCTCTTTCTTTTATATAGTTCATTTAGTTCACATAGTTCCTTTTGTTCTCCTCATTCCTTTAATGTATCACCTCACCTACGTCGATCTCTTTTCATTGCGGTAATTTTTCTTATTTTACATTGGCAAATAAATATAAATGACATACACCTAACATCGCTGCAATTCATTTATTCTTATGTCAATTCCAACAAACAAGGAAAACAAAAGGTACGATATATTTCGCTTTCGGAACTATTTTTAAACGAAGGACACAGAAAGAACGTTGAAAGAGACAGGATTAATGGAACTATATCGCCCTCGGAACTATTTGGAACGAAGGAAACAGAAAGAACGATGAAAGAGAGAGATTCATTAAACTATATCGTTCTCGGAACTATTTAGAACTATGGAACTGTATTAAGGAACTGGTTCCTTTTGGGAAAAGGAACTAGAAAGATCGATCCGCTCCGGGAACTAGATTGCCCAACTCTACTCTTCCCCAATTTTATCACGACCAGAGCTCAAGAATAAACGTAACCGATGAATTCGTTTAAATGCGAATTCATCAGGAAACATTTAAAAAAATCTCGTAGCCGCATACATATGTAAACCAAGTATGTAACTACTTCCCACTGTTATGGTCTTTGCATTGCAAAGAAACGCATAACAAATTTTGATGGTTTGTTGTAAACAACAACAAACTATCGTCACCGTGCTCTGTGTCTATTTTTAGATTCACTTTTGGCAGTTTTGTTGAGATGTGTATTATTTTATTGTTGTAAAATAATTCCGCTTAATCTCGGGTTTTGTTGTTTTTAAATTTTAAAACAACAAGTTTTATTTAAAGTGGGTGTAGTTAAAACCGAGATTAAGCGGAATTATTTTACAACAATAAAATAATACACATCTCAACAAAACTGCCAAAAGTGAATCTGATAATATTTCTATTTATTTCTTTCCTACTTGCTTCCAGTTGATTAATTATATCAGTCAAAGAAAAAATGCATAACCATTTTTATGCACATATCGAAGTCTTTAACATTTGACTATCAAACCATAAAGATATAAAGAACATTAATAAATGGTATT
This sequence comes from Musca autumnalis, assembly GCF_047663935.1. NCBI lineage: Eukaryota > Metazoa > Arthropoda > Insecta > Diptera > Muscidae > Musca > Musca autumnalis. Next base: position 107,968,414 of record NW_027411644.1, read on the forward strand.
GTTTGTTATACATATACATACACATACTTCGGATCTCAAAAATAATTCCATATTATATTATCTGCATTGGAATATAATCTATTTTATTTGATAGTGAAAGTAAATATTTTATGAATTTTTTTATGATTTTATCAAAACCCTTGACCCTTGTCAATAGCACTCAACTATTTCGTTGGCCACAAGAAAATAAATTATTATAACAATCAAATGATAATTATAAATAATCATATTGTGGCCAAAAAGCGAACGTGTGAGAGAGATATACAAACTTAAACTTCAATATGAATAAACTCCAATATATAATGGGAAGGAACCTTCATACTTACTTACGAGCCCTAACCAATATTAATTCGTACACAGAGCATATTTCAACAATGTGTTATTAAAGTATGTATATTAGGGCAACCAAAAAAAAAAACAAAATATTTTTATTTTGGAGCTCCTACCGCCTAAATTTGTTTCGATTTGATCCATAAACCTTATATATGATATTTTACGGGGATTGGTTAACGTTAACCCGTATCTACCGAGCGATCTTTGTTTCCATAGTGATTTGTATGGGATCAAAGGTGCATTTTCACGAAAATTCTCTAAAGGCCGCAATTATGGTCCAATCGATGAAAAAACTTTAGCAGTTCATTATTGTGGCTAAAAAATTATCTCTACAAAAATTTATGACGATCGGTTAACGATAACCCGTGCTCTCTGGCCGCTCTTTATTTTTCATAGAACTTTGTATGGGGACCAAAAACGAGTTTTCCGAAAATCGCTCTACAGGCCACAATTATTTTCCAATCGATGAAAAAAAAGTTTACCAGTTCATTATTGTGGCTGAAAAATTAATCCTACAAAAATTTATTAAAATGAATTCTCTTTAGACATACATTTGATGTTAATTAAGTTCATGTTAAATAGTGAAAAAATACCTGATGTACGAATTAATAGTGGTTAGGGCTCGTACTTAGCTGGCCCATTACAGAACATTTGTTCTATAGGCCGAACTAAGAAGAGATCTCCATTTCTCTCTATTTGTTGCTTCGCACTCTGGAATACCGCGCCTTTTCATCTCATCATCCACTTGTTTGCGCCATTTATTCCTTGGCCTGCCAATTCTGCTTGCACCGCCAAGCGGTCCGTAATTATAAGCCTTTTTAGCGGGTTCATCATCGCTCATTCTTTTGATATGGCCTAGCCAACGCAATCGCTGCATCTCGATACGTTTATCTATACTGATGTCGTTGTATAGCAGATACAGCTCGTGGTTCATGCGACGTCGATATTCACCGTCAACGCAGATTGGTCCGTAGATCTTTCGAAGAATTTTTCTCTCAAACACACCAAGCACTGCCATGTCTGCTTGCGCAAGTACCCAGGCTTCGGAGCCATACATCAGCACGGGTAGTATCAGTGTTTTGTAGAACGTTATTTTTGTTTGACGAGATGTGGCTTTGTTTTTAAACTGCTTACTTAAACCAAAGTAGCATCTGCTGGCCAATACAATTCTTCTTTTTATTTCACAACTGTAGTGCGATTCTCTAACTCATTTTTGACTTACCGACAAAAATCGGTAAAATTGAAATGCTTCAAATTTCTCTAATTAACGATGTTTTTCGGTAAATTAACGACGAATAAAAAGTTGTCGCAAAGTTCTACCGAAAGTAACAGTGTTGTCAACTTTTATTTAAACTTTTCATTCATAATTTTGCGTTTTAATTTTACCGACATTTGTCGTTAACTCAAAAAATGAGTTAGAGAATCGCACTACAGATGTCGTTTGTTGTGTTTACGGAGGTGCCGAGGTAGACGAAGTCTTTTACTACCTCAATATTATAGGAACCAACTTCCACAGTCGGTCCGAGCTCAATGGACGCATTGCGCGTCGACACCATCAACTTGGTCTTCTCACCGTTTACCGCCAGACCCACTTTAGCAGATTCTCCTTCGACCTTTATAAAGGTATCAGTTACTTCTTTTACTGATCGGCCCATGATGTCTATATCATCATCATAAGCAAGTAACATGTGACTATTGGTGTAGATTGTACCACTTCTTTTGACGTTTGCCTCTCGTATAACCTTTTCTAGCAGGATGTTGAAGAGGTCACACGAAAGGCTGTCTCCTTGTCTGAAACCTCTTTTGGTACCAAACTCTTCGGAGAGGTTCTTTCCTATTTTAACTGAGGACCTCGTGTCAGTTAAAGTCATTTTACAAAGCCGGATGAGCTTTGCGGGGATACCAAATTCAGACATGGCTTGGAATACCTTTGAACGCAGCTGGCTGTCGAAGGCTGCTTTATAATCGACAAAAAGGTGTTAGGTGTCGATCTGCATCTCTTGGGTCTTCTCCAGGATTTGCCGCAGGGTAAATATCTGGTGAATGGTGGACTTGCCAGGTCTAAAGCCGCATTGGTATGGTCCAATTATCTCGTTGACCATAGGCTTTAGTCGTTCGCACAATATCCCTGACACGATCTTGTAGGCAATAGGGAGTAGACTTATGCCCCTATAGTTAGAGCATACAGTCTTATCTCCCTTCTTGTGGACGGGGCACAGGATACACAGGTTCCAATCGTCGGGTACTCGTTCTTCCTGCCAGATCGTGCTAACTAGCTGATGAATACACCTTATCAGCGTGTCGCCTCCGGTCTTGAACAGCTCGACTGGTAAGCCATCGGCTCCTGCTGCCTTATTATTCTTCAGCCGATTTATTGCTGTCTTTACCTCATCTTGGCTGGGCGGTATGCATTCAATACCATCTTCTGGGATTGGGACTGTGGTATCTTCGTCGTCTTCGCTGCTATTGGATACCAACAGTTTTGAAAAATGTTCTTTCCATATCCTGAGTACACTATCTGTATCAGTTACCAAATTACCTTGCAGGTCTCTACCGGAGGATGTGCCTGTACCAAAGCCATCAGTTTGATGCTTGACTCTTTGGTAGAATTTTCGGACTACGGACATCTCTCTCTTTTTCCTGCGGAAAAGACGTTTCTCCTCTCTCCTTTTCTCCCTGTATCTCTCTCGTGCGCTACGCGTTGCTACGGATTGTAAAGTAGTCCTATATGCCGCATTTTTCTCTTCGGTGGCAGCACGACACTCCTGATCATACCATGGATTCCTTGGTGGAGGTCTCTGGTATCCAAGTATGGATTTTGCGACTGTTTGCATGGAGTGGGCAATGCTTTGCCATTGCGCTGATATGTTATCGGGATGAGGAGTGCTTTGATTAAGCAATTGGGCTAGTTGAGTGGAATATGCTGTGGCTATCTGTTGTGATTGCAGCTTACCGATGTCTAACTTTCGTGTTGTGTCTGTTCGTACTTTGTTTGCTACGTTTAAGCGGGTGCGTACCTTTGCTGCAACAAGGTAGTGGTCCGAATCAATGTTTGCGCCTCGGAACGATCGTACATCCAACACGCTCGATGAATGTCTTCCATCTATCACAACATGATCAATTTGGTTTCTTGTTTTCTGATCTGGAGACAGCCAGGTGCCCTTATGAATATCGAGATGATTAAATCTGGTACTGCTGACTACCATGTTTTTTGCAGCTGCAAAGTCTATCAGCCTCATACCATTGTCAGATGTTTAACTGTGGAGACTGAATTTTACGACTGTTGGGCCAAAGATATTCTCCTTTGGCATTAAAATCGCCTAGAATGATTTTAATGTCATGGGGCAGGGCAACGGTCATATGTTTCTTCTAAGCGCTCGTAAAATATATCTTTCGTCTATTCGTCCTTTTCTTCAGTGGGAGCATGAGCGCAAATAAAGCTGATGTTGAAGAATTTAGCTTTTATTCGAATTGCAACAAGTCTTTCATTCACTGGGGTGAAGCTGGATACCAGATGTTTTAGTCTCCGACTAACTACGAATCCACAACCAAACTCATGCTTTACGTCATGGCAGCTATACTACAGTGCGTCACCTTTAGGTGTTGTTGTGACGCCTTTCCCAATCCATCGTATTTCCTGCATGGCAGTAATATCGGTCTTGTACTTTTCAAGTACGTCTGCCAATGCGAAGACTGCAATTTCTCTATAAAGAGTGCGAACATTCCAGGTGCAGATTCGCAGATCATGGTCCTTAAAACGTTTGCGGGGTTCGTCAACTTTAGAGGGGTTTGTTTTTCTTTTCTTTCGTTTTTTCATAGTAGGCTGTTTTTTCTAGGGGAGGATTACTAACCCGACGCCCAAACCCAAGTTTTTAACGTTCTTATGGGTGAACGCGCGGCACATGTTAGCTCACTGCCTTTAACGGGTGTTAAAGGCAGTTCCCCAGGTGACACCACGGGGAGGTCAGTGTCCACTTGGGATGAAAGAGGGACCAAGATAAATCCTGGGCTGTGCCATGTTAAAACGGTCAGGACCGTTGCTTGGTATCTTCCATCCCCTACGTCACCCACCTTCATGCCAGCATGAACTCTCCCTCCATCAACATCTCAGTAGGGACAGGAAGACCTCCCTTGTTGAGTGAAATGATATAGGACATAATTTTGAAAGTAGAGTCCGAACGGGCCAAAGTGTTGTCCATTTCCTCAAACTCTGGTAAAAATAGAAATTGGCCTAGTTTACATAGTATATTACTCCTCTACATTACCAACAAATGTATTTAACATTCAATACAATTATTTTCGTATAGCACAGAGATGCTTACGATTATTTTTTTGGAATTCGAAGTCTGTATTACCTCACATAATTCTGAACTTTTTGAAGCCATTTCCTTGTTGTTCTAGTCTATATTTACAGAAAAGAAGCGTGCACACATGAGTTCTTTTTTAAAGATGATCTCTCGCCCTTTCCGGATAATTCTTAGCGGTTGAACTTTTGTGGGAAAAATATCCAAATTCAATTTTTGGTCCATATTTTATTTCTAGGATACATATTTCGGCAATCTACGAAAATAAACTTGAAACCCAACATGAATATAGCGGTTAGATAACTGAACTATTGATTGCCTAACATATAAGTGTTTTTTTTATTGTTGTGATTTTCTTGCATAGAACTACATTTACATTCCATTTTACAAAATGTCACAATCACGATAGAAAAGTTTTCAAATCATGAAAGAAGGATTCCCAGGTTTTTAATTTGTTACAAATTACAATGTTGCACAGGGTCTTGGAAGTTTTTGTGATGCCTTTGGTAAAATGTAATGTAATAGTACCTCGAAATATTGGTCTTTTTTTATTGATCGATTCGAGAAAAATCACCGAAAACTATTTCAAAAATTATTTTAATATTTGTTTATACCCTAACGAGATTATCGAAATAATGATTTTAGACCCCAAGTATGTTTAGACGAAATCCATTTCAGACAATTTGGAGTCGATTTACCCATGTCGGTCCGTCTGTCTGGCTGGCTGGTACCCACGATAACACTCAAAGAATCAACCTATTTGCTTTTAATTTTAGGTTTTTAAGTTCGACAATATCGGTCTACCCCTTCCGTTCAATACCCCCACAAAAGTTCAAAATTGTTCGCTAAGATTATTCGCACGATAGTTCCAGAAGGGACTAACCGAATTGTTCCAACTAGGTATGCGGAAATATTACTTCCATGCATATATCAGGTTCGAATATGGACTATATCGGCCCACTCCTTTGGGAAAAGCATAGTTCAACAGTTCTTCTCGAACCGTTTTGAATTTGTTTAAAACATGTTCGCCTTACTTCCTGAGACGACGCCAACTAAACTGACTAGTGCCTAAGATAACCCTCGAAGGGAAAAACCGGTTTGGTATTAATTTTGTACATCGTATTATTTCTTAGAGTCTTGGATCACGTCCGAATATGGACTACATCGGAACACTCCTTCGGGTGGCTCCCACTGTATAATGTGTAAGTGGAAAATCGTGTATATTAGGATTGTGAGTACGCCTTTTACATTTTGTCAAGGCTTTTACACAAAAGGTCAACGGAAAGGTCAATGGATTTGTTCTATGATCGACACGCCCTTCGAACCATAAGAAGAACGTCAATGACAGCAATCTTTGATATGAAGGGCGACTTTGCGAGGATGGTCGTTGGAAACAGATATTTTATATAATCTCCGCAAATTAGTCAGGAAAAATTAGTTTTGACCGCATACATATAATACTCTTGAACAGCTGCCATATATGATTTATTGGTACTTTCAATATTTTGGCGCATCGTAGTTTAAGATGTTTGCTATTGCTCTTTGAACCTATGTTGTTCCAAAGAGATAACTAATGATACAACTATAAATATAAGGAGTATGTATTTCCTTTTTGTTTGCTGTTTTGCGATTTCGGAATTCCCGGGTTTCCGGGAATTAGAAATTTTTATTCCCGATTTCCCGGGAATGAAAAAAGTCGGGAATTCCCAAGCACTATTCACGGTTTAATTTGGATAATTAGTCCACGTTGTGATTTTTAAATATTATGAAAAATCTTGATTGTGTGATGTTCACCAAATGATGAAAGAAATTGGAAAAGTGGTTTATGGATCAAATTAAGTTTCTTCCATATCTAAAAAAATCGAATTCCAAAACATACAATTTTATAAATTACTTTATCTTGTAAAACCCTATTACGTAATACGTATTAGTTCTACATCCTCTGATGAAAATATATACAAAAATCGACAATATTTCCTAAAAGTTATATTCCTTTTTTATACCCTCCACCATAGTATGGAGGGTATATTAAGTTTGTTTTTCCGTTTGTAACGCATTTAAATAATCATTTGCGATCATTTATATATACTTTATAGATAGAACGCTATATTTCTGCACCCTAGTGCCTCTTTTCCATAGACAGGTCAAGTTCAAAGCAGGGCTATATCAGCCTACGTTTTGGTATAGCCCCCTTATTAAGGTACCTTCCGATTTTCGGTATATTTTTAGGGTTTTATCAACATTTTTTGACCGAACTACCTCTAATTTGACGCTTGAGGTTCTCAAAGGTCACAAAATATCTGCACCAAAAATGGTCCACATAGGTCCATGTGCCGTTATAGCCCCCATATAACGGTACCTCCGGATTTTCGGTATTTTGAGGGTTTTAGCAATATTTTTTGACCGACTACTACAACCAAACTTCTGCTTTTTGAAAATATTTGATTCACTTTTTTTCAATCAAACAAACATTTTCTACAAGAACATGTGTTTAGTAGTAATTCGAGTGAATGTGAATTTGAATGGTCTTACAAAAACATATCATTATATTTCTGAATTTTTTAGAAAAATTTTATTTTCTGACGTTATCGAGAGTTACTCTTTTTTAGAGGTATTTAATTCATAGAAGTCGATTGGGTTAGATTTAGGAATTATATATTCTTCGCGAATATATTTATGTAGGGATTGCATTAAAACGTGGATATATTTCATCAACTTTCTGCGTTGAGAGCTAACATTTTCGAAATACTGAAAACCTCGTAATAGCAATATTTTGGTCGGCTTAAACATTTAAAATACCAAAAATCGGTCGGTAACGCAAATCATTTCGACCTATATCGACAGTTGTTGGCCACTTGGCCTATTTTGCAGCTACTTTAGTCAGAAAATGTAGCAAACACCTGAAAATTTTCTAAAATTGGACTTACGACCGTTTTTGCGAGGCACAGAACACACAGAATTTAAACTAAAAACCAATTCAGTAGAATAAATGTGACTAAAATTGTCAAAAATGTTTAAATCTGGTAGTACCCTCATACGGAGGCTATGCCAAAATGTGGACCTATACTGCCTGGTTTTTTGCAAGGTTGTTATAATGTTTTTACTGCTAACGAGTATTAAATAGCAAATTTCAATCATTTCGTTGAATAATGTGGCTAAAACTTTCAAAATACCGAAAATCGGGGTACCGTTCTATGGCGGCTATTTCAAAACGTGAGCCGATGATATAGCCCATTTTCAACATCAAACATCCTAGGAGAAATATAATCTTCTGTACCAAATTATAAAGCTCAATCTTAGATATTGCGAATTATAAACTTACTTACTTACTTAGCTGGCCCATTACAGAACATTTGTTCTATAGGCCGAACTAAGAAGAGATCTCCATTCCTCTCTATTTGTTGCTTTGCTCTCTGGAATACCGCGCCTTTTCATCTCAACATCCACTTGTTTGCGCCATCTATTCCTTGGCCTGCCAATTCTGCGTGCACCGCCATGTGGCATGTATTCATACGCCTTTTTAGCGGGTTCATCATCGCTCATTCTTATGATATGGCCTAGCCAACGCAATCGCTGCATCTCGATACGTTTAACAATATTGATGTCGTTGTACATCAGATACAGCTCGTGGTTCATGCGACGTCGATATTCACCGTCAACGCAGATTGGTCCGTAGATCTGTCGAAGAATTTTTCTCTCAAACACACCAAGCACTGCCATGTCTGCTTGCGCAAGTACCCAGGCTTCGGAGCCATACATCAGCACGGGTAGTATCAGTGTTTTGTAGAGCGTTATTTTTGTTTGACGAGATGTGGCTTTGTTTTTAAACTGCTTACTTAATCCAAAGTAGCATCTGTTGGCCAATACAATTCTTCTTTTTATTTCACAACTGATGTCGTTTGTTGTGTTGACGGAGGTGCCGAGGTAGACGAAGTCTTTTACTACCTCAATATTATAGGAACCAACTTCCACAGTCGGTCCGAGCTCAATGGACGCATTGCGCGTCGACACCATCAACTTGGTCTTCTCACCGTTTACCGCCAGACCCACTTTAGCAGATTCTCCTTCGACCTTTATAAAGGTATCAGTTACTTCTTTTACTGATCGACCCATGATGTCTATATCATCAGCATAAGCAAGTAACATGTGACTATTGGTGTAGATTGTGCCACTTCTTTTGACGTTTGCCTCTCGTATAACCTTTTCTAGCAGGATGTTGAAGAGGTCACACGAAAGGCTGTCTCCTTGTCTGAAACCTCTTTTGGTACCAAACTCTTCGGAGAGGTTCTTTCCTATTTTAACTGAGGACCTCGTGTCAGTTAAAGTCATTTTACAAAGCCGGATGAGCTTTGCGGGAATACCAAATTCAGACATGGCTTGGAATACCTTTGAGCGCAGCGGACTGTCGAAGGCTGCTTTATAATCGACAAAAAGGTGGTAGGTGTCGATCTGCATCTCTTGGGTCTTCTCCAGGATTTGCCGCAGGGTAAATATCTGGTCAATGGTGGACTTGCCAGGTCTAAAGCCGCATTGGTATGGTCCAATAATCTCGTTGACCATTGGCTTTAGTCGTTCGCACAATATCCCTGACACGATCTTGTAGGCAATAGGGAGTAGACTTATGCCCCTATAGTTAGAGCATACAGTCTTATCTCCCTTCTTGTGGACGGGGCACAGGATACTCAGGTTCCAATCGTCGGGTACTCGTTCTTCCTGCCAGATGGTGCTAACTAGCTGATGAATACACCTTATCAGCGTGTCGCCTCCGGTTTTGAACAGCTCGGCTGGTAAGCCATCGGCCCCTGCTGCCTTATTATTCTTCAGCCGATTTATTGCTGTCTTTACCTCATCTTGGCTGGGCAGTATACATTCAATACCATCTTCTGGGATTGGGACTGTGGTATCTTCGTCTTCTTCGCTGCTATTGGATACCAACAGATTTGAAAAATGTTCTTTCCATATCCTGAGTATACTATCTGTATCAGTTACCAAATTACCTTGCTGGTCTCTACAGGAGGATGTGCCTGTACCAAAGCCATCAGTTTGATGCTTGACTCTTTGGTAGAATTTTCGGACTTCATTCTGGCTCCTGTACATCTCGATTTTTTCACACTCCCGCTTTTCCATCTCTCTCTTTTTCCTGCGGAAAAGACGTTTCTCCTCTCTCCTTTTCTCCCTGTATCTCTCTCGTGCGCTACGCGTTGCTACGGATTGTAAAGTAGCCTTATATGCCGCATTTTTCTCTTCGGTGGCAGCACGACACTCCTCATCATACCATGGATTCCTTGGTGGAGGTCTCTGGTATCCAAGTATGGATTTTGCGGCTGTTTGCATGGAGTGGGCAATGCTTTGCCATTGCGCTGATATGTTATCGGGATGAGGAGGGCTTTGATTAAGCAATTGGGCTAGTTGAGTGGAATATGCTGTGGCTATCTGTTGTGATTGCAGCTTACCGATGTCTAACTTTCGTGTTGTGTCTGCTCGTACTTTGTTTGCTACGTTTAAGCGGGTGCGTACCTTTGCTGCAACAAGGTAGTGGTCCGAATCAATGTTTGCGCCTCGGAACGATCGTACATCCAACACGCTCGATGAATGTCTTCCATCTATCACAACATGATCAATTTGGTTTCTTGTTTTCTGATCTGGAGACAGCCAGGTGCCCTTATGAATATCGAGATGATTAAATCTGGTACTGCTAACTACCATGTTTTTTGCAGCTGCAAAGTCTATCAGTCTCATACCATTGTCAGATGTTTCACTGTGGAGACTGAATTTCCCGACTGTTGGGCCAAAGATATTCTCCTTTCCAATTTTGGCATTAAAATCGCCTAGAATGATTTTAATGTCATGGGCAGGGCAACGGTCATATGTTTCTTCTAAGCACTCGTAAAATATATCTTTGGTCTGTTCGTCCTTTTCTTCAGTGGGAGCATGAGCGCAAATAAAGCTGATGTTGAAGAATTTAGCTTTTATTCGAATTGCAGCAAGTCTTTCATTCACTGGAGTGAAGCTGGATACAAGATGTTTTAGTCTCCGACTAACTACGAATCCACAACCAAACTCATGCTTTACGTCATGGCAGCTATAATACAGTGCGTCACCTTTAGGTGTTGTTGTGACGCCTTTCCCAATCCATCGTATTTCCTGTATGGCAGTAATATCGGTCTTGTACTTTTCAAGTACGTCTGCCAATGCGAAGACTGCACCTTCTCTATAAAGAGTGCGAACATTCCAGGTGCAGATTCGCAGATCATGGTCCTTAAAACGTTTGCGGGGTTCGTCAACTTTAGAGGGGTTTGTTTTTCTTTTCTTTCGTTTTTTCATAGTAGGCTGTTTTTTCTAGGGGAGGGTTACTAACCCGACGCCCAAACCCAAGTTTTTAACGTTCTTATGGGTGAACGCGCGGCACATGTTAGCTCACTACCTTTAACGGGTGTTAAAGGCAGTTCCCCAGGTGACACCACGGGGAGGTCAGTGTCCACTTGGGATGAAAGAGGGACCAAGATAAATCCTGGGCTTTGCCATGTTAAAACCGGTCAGGACCGTTCCTTGGTATCTTCCATCCCCTACGTCACCCATTGCGAATTATAAAGCTCTATCTTAAATACATGAATATATATACTTTATAGGGTCTCCGATAAATACTTATATGTGTAACAAACGGAATGACAAATTACAAATTATACCCTCCATATTGTAGCGGAGCGTATAAAAACAGCAAATAAAAACCGAAAATATTGAAAAAATTCTTCAAAATATCTGGCATTGGGTTTGATGGAAAAGTTGTTTAGACACTCGATCTCTATATGCCAATTTACATCTACTTTTGGCTCAAAACATCAATAAAACTTCAAAATACCAGAAATCGGACGGTAACGTTATATAGGGGTTATATCCAAACATGGCCATATGGAGGGTATAATTAAATTTATCATTCCGTTTGTAACACATCGAAATATTCGTCGGAGACCCTATAAAGTATACATTATTGATCAGCATAAAATTCTATGTCGATTTAACCATGTCCGTCTGTCCGTCCGTCCGTCTGTCTTTTAAGTCAATATTTGGTACAGAAGTTTTTATTACTTGCAGGATGGTTGGTATTGAAAATGGGATATATCGGTCCACGTTTTGATATAGCCCCCATTGAACGGTACCTCCCGATTTTCGGTATTTTTAAGGTTTTAGCTTCATTGTCCTACCAAAATAGCTAAAATTTGGTACGTAGCCTTCTTTATGGATACAAAACTTTCCCCCAGAAAAAATTCGTCGGTATAGGTCCACGTTTTGATATAGCCCCCCTTAGAACGGTACCTCCCGATTCTCGTAATACTGAAGATTGTGACGTCAGTATCCCACCGAAACGGCTGAAATTCGTTATTTAGTCTTCCAAGAGTTATAAAATATTATCCCGCGGGAGTTGTTAGTTCTCCCACCGGGCGCGTCCCCACCGGCGGATAGGGGGAGGAGGATGGTCGTACCACTCTGTCCAATACCTATTTCATGGTGGGTCTGGGGCAGAGGGGTGGGATTATCCACCTCTGGGAACCTTGAGTTTCCCGCGGACAAAAAACTGACTATGGGGGTGTTCCCCTAAAACAAAAAACAAATATGGAAGGAAAAAAAGAAGAAAAAGTTACGGTGCAGGGCCTAATAAACCCAGTGCCGGCGGGGACCAGTGATCTGCCTACGAGTCACACCATGCGATCGTGAGCAATCTCCCATAGATGTGGGTGCCTTGGCATCTGTGGTCGAAGGTAATGCTACAAGCACACAAAGCAAAAACGGAGGAGGATAAAGGGCAGCACAGGGGGAGGATTAACTTAACCCAACTATCTGATTATGGTAGCGACCCTAATTCCGAAACCGATAGCTGCGGCAAAACGAACACCACCGTTGTGGAAAATCCCATGAAAGAGGAAGTCCACAAGATGGTAGAGGAAGTGAGCGAAAGCATCGCAAAGCTCACGACGAAAAGAGTGCAGTGGTCTGGGGCCCAAAGGAAGAAATATAAGAGGAACCAGGCTAAACTAAAGAAGCAACAACAGCTGGCTGCTTCAAAGGTTACCACAGACAGTCCCTCCACTTCTTCGGAAGCGGCGAAGAGGACAAGGTCTCCTGAGGAGCAGAACGTGGCAAAACCCAGTAAGAAAAAAAAGAGCTTCCCACCTTCAATTGCCCAGGACAAACCTCGTCAAGACAAAAGCCAAGGAGACTGCCAAAAGGCACTCTCCTTGGGATGGGGATCGACGATCTCTCGCTAGCCGGGCTCGTCAAAACCAAGGGCAAGGCATTCTTCGTCTCGAACTCGGTCTTCTTCAAAATTGGAAAGGCAAGACTTGGTGAGGAGGAGATTGCCAAACCAAACAACCAGGAGGTCAACCTACCAAAAGGCTTACAGGAGGGAGGAGCAGACGAAATTAGCGACTCCCAAGAAGCCAACCTACTGGAGGACCAATGATTGAGGTCATCCAGATTAACCTCCATCGGAGCGAAACGGCAACACTAGCCCTGATGGACAAAATAACTAAAGGTAATATATTGGTTTAATCCAAGAACCTTGGACCATAAAAAACAAGGTTTCTGGACTTAACCATATAAATTATCAACTTTTTTCGCAAATACGGGATCCCGACCCACAAAAACTTATGCTTTCTTTTTTCTCCAGAATTGTCATCGTCGGACGTCACAGCACTGAAGCAGGGGAATGGTAACATATACCTACCATCATTATACCTGCCGTTCGACTCCCCGACATTACCACCTACGTCGGAATTGCAGCAATTGGTGAGAAGGATAAAGCAAACAGGTAACGAAGTACTAGTAGGTAGCGATGCTAACTCTCACCACATCTCGTGGGGTAGTACTAACACTAACAAAAGGGGTCAAGCCCTTATAGATTACTTAAATACTAACGACCTGATTACACTTAACACCGGGAATACGCCAACCTTTGTTAATAGAATTAGGGAGGAAGTACCAGATATAACGATATGTTCAGAAAATTTAATAAACGAGGTACACGAGTGGAGGGTCCTGGAGGAACACTCCTTCTCAGACCATAAGTATATTAGATTTAAAATAGCTAGGCCATCGCCTAACCCGATAACCTTCCGAAACAAATCCAAAACAAATTGGACTAAGTTCGGAAAACGAGTAAAAGAAAGACTTGGGCAACCAGATGAGGAATGCCTAAGTAAGGAGGACATAGAGAGAGAGATGTCCTAAAGTTAACTGAGGCACTAGTAAAGTCTTTCGAGGAAAGTTGTCCCCTTCCTAGAGTTTGGGAATTCCCGACTTTTTTCCATTCCCGGGAAATCGGGAATACTAATTTCTCATTCCCGGGAACCCGGGAATTCCCGGGACTATGAGAAATCGAGTTTGTGGGGCATAGACGTGACAGAGAGCAAACATAAAGGAAATAAATACTCCTTATATGTACAGTTGTATCATTAGTTATCTCTTTGGAAAAATTTTAAGACGATACGCCAAAATCTTGAAAGTACCAATACATCATATATGGCAGCTGTTCAAGCCAACCAATTCTTCCTGACTAATTTGCGGAGATTATAGCTTTGTTCCTTTACTTGTTATATAATAAAAAGAAGCAAAAGAGAGAAGTTATCTCTTCTATCAGAGAACTGTGAAAATTGCTCTCACGTAACAAGTTTTGCACAAAAGTAAAGAAACGGAAAAATAGTAGATCTGGCAGCAATGTCAAAAAACAAACATGGCTGCTTAAAAAAATAACAAACAAAATAAATTTCACCGTTTTTTATTTCACTGGTTTAAATTTTTTTATTTTTTTTTTTTTATTTTGCTTTGACAACGCGCGTAGTTTTCTTTTTTCCTTTTGCCTTAATTGTCATATAATGTCAAATCAGCAGTTTGACACATTTTCCACTTTTTACACAACGAAATTTGTCGAGCAGAAAATAGTAAAAGAGAAAGCCATTTTGGCTCTCTCACTCTCTTAAAAATTGCTTCCAGCTTTACTACTTTTTGGGGTTAAGGAACGCTTTCCTAGTTAAAAATGGTAAAACATGAAGAAACTTTAACGTAAAGGAACAAAGCTTATATAAATTGCTGTTTCCCACGACCATCGTCGCAAAGGCTTCCTTCTTATCAAAGAGTGCTCTGCGACTCTATTTTTAGGTCAATGATATGGGGAGTTCTTTTTATGGTTCGAAGGGGGTGTCGATCATAGAATAAATCCGTTGACAATAGATTTTTACAAGGTTGACCTTTTGTGTACAAAGCTTTACAATTGAACCACGGTGGCACCAAAGATATAGTGGCGTATTTATATGAACATACATACTATAGTTATTACTGACTTCCATTCCTAATATACACGACTTGCCACTTGCACATTATACAGTTTTTAATATTACATACAATAATTTTGGAGAAAACAGCAGTTCGGATCGATCACAGAGTTTATATCTTAGCAACTTAATATACTTCAAGAATGCCATTAATAAAAATGTGGACTAGAACAACAAGGAAATGGCTCCAAAAAGTTCAGAATTATTGAGGTTATACAGACTTCGAATTCCAGAAAAAAACAATAATTATTGAGACGACCAAAATGTATGTACTTTACACGAATTATCGCGATTTTTACTATGGACCCTAAGTTTGTTACAAATGATCGGGAATTACGAATTATCGGGACATGAATAATCGCTATTATTATATACGAAAAATACAAATACCCGTATTCCCGGGAATTTCAAAAAAATTTCCCGGGAAATCCCGTTCGAAAAAAATCGAGAATTCCCGGGAAATCCAGGGTCGGGAATTCCCGACCAGAAACTCTACCCCTTCCAGAGAGGAAATCTGCCTACGAAAAACCCTGGATGACAGGGGAAATTCGGAATAAAGACAAGGAGGTCCGCAGACTTTATAATAGGGCCAAACGTAAAAAAGCAGCTGTATTCTGGGACAACTATCAGGCAAAATTAAAGGAATACAACAAAATAACAAGAAACGCCAAACGAAACTCCTGGAAGCTTTTCTGCGAACAGGTGGATAGTGTAAATGACGTTTCAAAGATTAAAAAGTTTCTATCTAAAACCCATACACAGACCGAGCAATTGGTCGATGGAAATGGAAAAAGGATTGAAACAACAGAAGAAACTCTAGGCCTTCTGATGAAAACGCACTTCCCGCAGAATACCATGGTTAACACTGAGGCATCGACGGAATGTATTAACTCATCGGAAGAGGCACCAAAGATCGACAGCTTAATGGTCCAACAAGCCATTTTAAGCTTTTCACCATATAAAGCAGCTGGACCAGACCAGATCTTCCCGGCTTTACTACAGAGGGAAGTGGACATTATTGCGTCCAAACTGGTCGGGATCTTCAATGCATGCTTAAAACTTGCATACCCTCCTATAGCCTGGCAGGAGGCAAGGGTAGTCTTTATACCCAAACCTGGCAAGGCAAGTTATGCAACACCAAAATCTTATCGACCGATAAGTTTAACTTCATTCTTACTCAAAACAATGGAACGGACAGTCGACACCATGATAAAGAGTAAGATCCCCAACGATATGCTTAAATTCAAACAACATGCATACGTTAAAGGCAGATCAGTGGAAACCGCATTGCATGAGGTAGTACACCACATAGAAAGAACCTTCGAAATGAAAATGTACACACTTGCTGTATGCATCGACATCGAAGGCGCTTTCAATAACGTAAGCACCGAGACACTTATCCACTCCTTAGACGAGTTTCAGGTAGACAGGGCCTTAAGAACTGGATAAACCACATGCTAAGGAATGGATGGATAAGCTGCGGGCTATACGACGAGAAAATAAGAGACAAAGTTGGACAAGGAACGCCACAGGGAGGAATACTTTCACCTCTGTTGTGGGTTACCACCATAAACAGTCTCTTGAGGACCCTAACCGAAGAAGGATTTGACCCAGTCTGCTACGCAGACGACGTTATAATACTTCTGAGGGGAAAGAAGCCGAATCAACTCTGTCGAAGAGCAGAAACGGCTCTAAAAATTGCTTTTAACTGGGCCAGGCCGAGAGGTCTGAACGTCAACCCGGAAAAAACAGAATTATGTCTATTCACTAGGAAAACGAAAATGGGACACTACGAGGAACCAGTTTTTCTAGATAAGACAATAAATATCTCTTGTACAGTTAAATATCTAGGAGTAATTCTGGATAGGAAACTTAAATGGAAATACCATATATTAGAAAGGGCGTCTGTGGTATGGTGGACAGCCATGGACAAAAAATGCAATGTGGAAATATTGCAAAAGGTCCAAAGAACATACTGCCTAAGCATTAGCGGAGCAATGAGGACCACACCGACTAGGGCTTTAGAAACAATTTTGTTTGTACACCCAATAGATATTCAGGTAAGGTATGAGGCAGCCATCACAGCTGTAAGGCTAAAGTCGATGAGCGAGTGGATCGAAAAGAGCCACCAAACATACCACCAAAACATATTAAAGATCACAACGGGTGAATCTATAAATCAGATAGTATCGGACCGTATACCTGAAACTAGTGAAGTAGCCTTGAGTGAAGTGTCAATACCTGACAGAGACATGTGGATCGGGGGAGCTCTAGCACAGATTCCCGCTGGAAGCTGTGGGTTTACGGATGGGGCTGTGCTAGGGGGGAGAACCGGACTGGGTCTTTATATAATGGAACCGGAAATCTCCCTCCGTCTGCCGGATCATAACACGATCCTGCAGGCGGAACTCCGGGCGATAACAGAGTGTCTGCTTTGGTTTGATACTCACACAAGGCCTACCACTGTAAATATCTTTACGGATAGCAAAGCAGCCATTAGAGCTATATCATCCAAGGCAGTGAAATCTAGAACTGTCTTGGAATGTATTAAATCTATAAATAATTACTCTCAACACGGTAAGGTAAACATTATATGGGTACCAGGGCATACCGGGATTAGAGGTAATGAAAATAGCAAACTCCTTGGCAAAACAAGCCAAGGAGCAACCCACGGTAAGTCTACAAAACGCTAAGCCGTTTAAAGCTACGCGACTAGAACTAAAGACATGGCCAAAAAATTCACATATATCCCTCTGGAGTAGTGAAGAGAAGGGAAAAAACACAAAAATCCTATGGGAAAACCCAGACGAGGACAAAACAAAAGAATTACTTTTACTAAGTAAAAAAGATATCAGTAGACTGACAGGAATCCTTACAGGTCACCTAGGTCTAAAAGCGCACCTGCACAAAATAGGTTGTGCAAAAAACAGTGAATGCAGAGCATGCGGAGAGGACGACGAAACGTTGAAACATTACCTCTGCCATTGTCAAGCCTTCACAAATCTGAGAACCCAGTTACTAGGGAATGACATTATACCAGGACTCGACCAAATTAGGACAATCGAGTTCAAAAAGATCAGAGACTATGTAAATAGGACAGAGATCCTAGACTAAGTCAAAAAAGATAATCCTCCATAACCCAAAATTAGAGCGCACAACAGGCCTACTTATGGCTTAAGTGTATGTCCACATGGGCATGTGGTAATCTAGTATCACCCCTCTTATCAACCTAACCTAACCCATAAAATATTCTAGAAGAGTATCAGTATAGGTCCACGTCTTCCTATATCCCCATAGAAGCGTACTTCTTGATTTTCGGTATTTTTTAAGTTTTAGCCACATTCGCTTACCAAAATATAGGAAATTTGGTATTTAGTCTTCTTTAAGTCTAAAAACTTTCCGTCAGAAATTTGTCGGTATAGATCGACGTTTTGAAATAGCCCCCATAGAACGGCGCCTCACATTGTTTTACCGAAATTGCTGAAATTTAGTATTAATCTTAAGTCTTCTTCATACACGAAAGGACACTAACTATTCCATTTTACTTCAATACAACTTGTGGTGGAGGGTATAACAAGTTCGGCCCGGCCGAACTTAACGCCGTTCTTACTTGTTTTTTTGTAAAAATGTTTCCTAACATCCGGGATCACGAAATCCCAAATTACATCCAATTCGGTGGTCAAATGGGGCAAATACCAACAAAATTCTTTGTAATATCAAAATCACAAATCATAGCAATTTCCAATACCAAAAATTCTAAGGACAGAAATTTTATTCACCTACTACAATCCGTTCGGAGAGATGGACATGGCTATATCGCTGATCAAGAATATATACTTTGTAGAATCTAAAATAATTATTTCGAAGAGTTACAAAAGAGAATGACAAACTTTATATACTCTCAATTTTATTGTGGAAGTTATAAAAATGGAAAGTTAATTTTTTCCAAAAAATATCTGTGGAATGGTCAAATTTTTTCAAAAACGGTGGTTTTGCGAAAAATGAGAAATATATCTACGTGATACTCATATTAGTCAACACATACATATGTACATATATGTATGTATATTTTTAAAGACAACTACAATTTCAAAGCATTGTTGAACAACAACTTCAAACTAGACACCAAGTGTTATAACTGTTATACATACTTGGCAATTGTTAGTATTTCTCCCTCATGTCACAATGTATGCTACACTGGAATGAAATTATTTAAATTTCCATTGCATCCCTAAACTATGCTTCACTTTATAAAATAAATATAAACCAAATACAATTTCCCCCTATTGCGGTGGTGGATAAAATGTGGTTTAAATTAATTTCATGTAGTGTGTGGAATTTTTTTAGATTATTTGTGGTGGTATTGCAGTCAAAATTACACTCATGAAGTTGGAATAAAAT
This sequence comes from Musca autumnalis, assembly GCF_047663935.1. NCBI lineage: Eukaryota > Metazoa > Arthropoda > Insecta > Diptera > Muscidae > Musca > Musca autumnalis. The sequence goes on from NW_027411644.1 coordinate 107,987,780, forward strand.
GATCTTGTCAGGTGGTGGTGTGTTTATCAGGGCAATCATGAATAAAAATTCCGTGCGTCCTTTCCCCAATTTCAAAAAGTTTTATTTCCGTATTTATTTCCTAAAAATGAATATTTTTGTCCATTAGGCAAGAATACTCCATAATTAGGAGATTCTTGTTGTTTTCCAAGTTTTACAAAACTCCGAGGCAAATATTCATGATTACCCTGTATAAAAATCGACTTATTTACAGTTGATTTAGATATCATAAGTATTGATAGATCATTGCATAATGATGGTTTCTTACAAAATCGTGAAGCAAGAAATAACTGTAGCTTTTTTCCTAAGTCCCGGTCCACACTAGAGTGATTTCAATGAAATAATTTCATGTAATTATTGGGTGTTAGATATCTGTATATATAGCAACATAAGTGCAGTTTATGGGATGTTCGAAGATCCATTGGATATTGTGACTAATGGTACACCTTGCGGTCTTAACATAATGGCCTAAAAGCTCTAAATCTTACGGCAACCAAATAAAATTACGTCTTGACTCGATAACTATCAAAAGGAATGAATTCCGAAATTAGGTCCACTTCCAAAGTGGACTATATCGGTCCATTTTTTTCGGGTATCTTCTCCCCTAAAGTTCAAAACTTTTGCGTTTTTATCGATGTCAAATTTATGACCCACAATCGTGAGGTCATATACCCCAAACGTTTCAATATTTTTGTCGGAAAGTTTTTATGTCCAAAGAGGCCACGTCGGCAAATACTTTATTACTTGTTTTTCACAAAACAAAAATTATGAATTTTCATAAGTGTCGACAGAAGTGATTAATCTTTGGGCATAGTCCTTGGAAGGTTTTTAATTAATTGAATTAATCGAGCTATATGACCTAGGAAGATTACATAGACAAATTGATATCTAGCGAAGTCCTACGCACACATCAACCGCTATGCGACGATCGTTTCGTTAACTGGTTAGGTTAACATCCTCAGGCATATTGGATGTTGTTGTTGCTAGACACTTTTTAGTGCTTTTAATGTCATCGAGTCCATAAACATCTACTCCCAGCAAACCAAATGTCGGATGTCCGACATATCGGAACAATTTCGGAAGCAAAATCGTTCAGATTTCGTATCGATTTCTATACAATTTTTTGTACGGGGATTCGTTCAGATTTCGTTCCGATTTCGGAGAAAATGTCGGAGGTAAATTTCCCTTCGAAATTGCTAATGTTTTTCTTCCGATTTCGTTACGAATTCGGATCGATATGTCGGAAACAAATTTCCCTTCGCACAACAACCACCTTTTGTATATATTTAACAAGCAATATTTTAGTTTGTTGTCGAAAAACAAAATGGTTGGTTATAAAATTCGCATATACATTTTTTAAATATTTTAAATATAAATGCAACATATAATAATTCAAGCTAGTGCTATAACTACAAAATGATAACAACAGTGAAAATCATTAGATATCTTTGAAATTATAATATTCCAATATAAAACATAACAAAGAAAATTTATCAATAAAAAATTGGCACCAGAAAAAAATTTTTCCTTAGATAATCATACGAAATTATTCCAAAATCATTCAGAAATCTTTACGAAAGTTCGGAAGGAACCTCAGATTTTCATACGACATTATTCCGAAATCGTTCAGAAATCTGTACGAAAATTCGGAGGACAAAATTCGAATTCCGAATTTCCCAAGGATTTTCTTCCGATTTCGTTGCGAATTCTGACCGAAATCGATCCGATTTCGATCCGACATTTCGTTCCGAAATTATGTCAACCACTCCATACAACTTTCGTTAAGATATCGTTACGATTTCGGATCAGATATCGGACGTAACGTCCGAAATTTGTTCCGATTTCGTTACGATATCGGTACGATTGGTTTGCTGGGCTCCTACCCATAGACTAATGAATGTGTAGACCAGTGTCAATCACCACTGGGCTCGCGAGCCGTGTCTGTGTGAACACACACAATCTAAATTGTGGTGAGTTTCTTCGTTACTCTCACCACCGATCATCTTCTTGTTTTAGCAATGGATTAACGCACACGATGTTTATCTACCCAGCAAACCAAATGTCGGATGTCCGACATATCGGAACAATTTCGGAAGCAAAATCGTTCAGATTTCGTATCGATTTCTATACGATTTTTCGTAAGGGTATTCGTTCAGATTTCGTTCCGATTTCGGAGAAAATGTCGGAGGTAAATTTCCCTTCGAAATTGCTAATGTTTTTCTTCCGATTTCGTTACGAATTCGGATCGATATGTCGGAAACAAATTTCCCTTCGCACAACAACCACCTCAGAAATCTGTACGAAAATTCGGAGGACAAAATTCGAATTCCGAATTTCCCAAGGATTTTCTTCCGATTTCGTTGCGAATTCTGACCGAAATCGATCCGATTTCGCTCCGACATTTCGTTCCGAAATTATGTCAACCACTCCATACAACTTTCGTTAAGATATCGTTACGATTTCGGATCAGATATCGGACGTAACGTCCGAAATTTGTTCCGATTTCGTTACGATATCGGTACGATTGGTTTGCTGGGTAGAGAGGGATAGATAATCTCGTGTGTGTGCTCAACACAAGCTCAGCCGTTGAATTTGTTGTTGCTGGTGAACACTGGTGTAGACGAACAAATCCTCTCAGTCAAATTCTCTCACTCAATGAGAATTGAGTCAGTTTACGAGATACTCAATTTTTAAAATGTTGAAACTATTTTTGATGGTAAAAGGCAGTATGTGGGTAGTATTTGGCCGGATCTACACCCTCATATAAAAAAATCAAAAAAATCTTACAATTTACCCAAAAACAAAATGCAATTGAGTGAACACACAGCATATTGGTTGTAAGAGCGACCCCTACAAAAAACAAGCACACTACAATTTCTCTGTCTATTATTTTATTTGTCTATGCTCCTACCATTAAGATAGAAATAAGCCGGCTTTGCTAAAATTTTGCTAATTTTTGTTTTTGCAAATCCCAAATATGGATTTCGTAATCTCAAACAGTACTGCGAGTAGGATTCGGAGTCAATGCGCCGTAGTTTGTATCTCCCGACTCCTGATAAAAATATTGTCTTATTTTGCTTCTTAATGTCCTTTTTTTGATTTTTTAGTTGGCTTCTACGTACTCATTTCTGGTAAAATAGTAATGTTTTGGTGTTTTTATATTTTTTGTACATCAGCTGGAAAAAAGGCTCTGTAGAGAATTTTTGATTGGAAATATTCGACCTAAGTCTAATCTACACTCGCGGATTCGAGTTATTCTTCTTTTTAGATTTATTTATTTAATTTAATTAATTAATGCTATACAAATAACAGGTTTTTGAGATAGATCATTTTATCAGGATCATTCCTCCGGGTCAAAAATGTGTTCAATTGAAAACATAATAAGGCAAAAGTAATACAAAACTTTTTTAATGGGATATAAGTTAGTGTGTGATAAAGAAGAAGAAAAAGCGTTATGTTCGGGCCAAACTGTTTATATCCTCCACCACATTAAAAAATTGTCTCTATCTCTATTCGACATATTCGCGAGTGCAATCCCTGTATTCAAAAGTGGATCTATTTTAACCACTTTTTGCATGGAGGTTTTCCCACCAAAAGGATTTCCAAAATCAATATTACAGACAGATAGATATTTTTAAAAGTTAGAATAATAGTTTCGGAAAATCGAAAATCTTTCGATGGCGAAAACGTAGACCTATATTGGCAATTCTCTGGGGGAATTAGACCCCAAATTGACAAATAAGAATTGGAGAATTTGGTTTAAATCTTGAAAATACTAGGCGGAACCTTTGTATGAGGATTATATCGAACGTTGTTTGATATGGTTCATTTTCAATTCTTAACATCCAAGGACTAATATATTATACTCTCCCTCCCTGATGGCATGTAATCCTGTCAGTGAGTACAGAACATCCCTGAAAACAATTACAATAACAAAGCGTCCAAATTTTGTATAGATCTGTAGAAATGTGAGTTTAAAATCTCACCATGAATTCCAGTTTTTGAACGATTGGCTAGTTGTAATAAATTAGAATTATTTATTGCACATCAATAATAATAAATACATGTGTATATGTAAATCTTAAATATAAATATAATAAGCTGTATATAATGAATCAGTGAAATATGGCATACAAATAATGAAACTGGACGCAGAAAATGAATATTTTATTATTTATTTTGAGTTTGGAATATACTTTTGTGTAAATCAGTCAGTCGTTTTTCAAAAGCAACATACATGCGGGCAACACTCCCAAAACTATAGCACTTAAAAGAACTTATTGCAGATTTACTACAAGGCAACTTCATCCAACGCATGCAATTTATGATGGTTGGACACTTCTTCTTTAATTTCACGTCGAAACACAAATTTATAGCCGTAGGCGGCGAGAACGGCAGCTAGCAAAGGACCAATCCAATATATCCAATGCATGGTGAAATTGTTGTGCCACAAGGCAGGACCGAAAGAGCGAGCCGGATTCATACTAGCACCAGTGAAGGGACCCTTTAATTAAACCAACATTAAAAATATCCAAAAATAACATATTGCTTATACTTACAGCAGTTGTGGCCAAACAGGTAATGGCCAAACCAAAACGAATTGGTACCGAATCTTGAAAATTAGTATTTCGTGGATCCCAGACACCGCAACATATACAAATCAAAACGCCAGTAATAATAAATTCAATTGTGTAAGCTTGTCCCAGAGACAAATCAGTATGAGGAATTGTTACACACAATCCCGACGAAGGAGTATTTATTGCATCTTCGTGTAGCACAAGTTTCAGCAAACCATAACCAAAAATGCTGCCCAGCATTTGACCACAGAAATACACAATGATCATAGGTGCCTTTACCATTCCATAAATATATGCCCGCAATGGTAACAGATGGATTTAAATGTGCACCGGATACACAGCCAAAACATTGTATTATTATCATAACAACAAATCCGAAATTTAAACACATTTGTAGGTGGCTATTGGGAAACTTCTCTGTGCTCACACAGCCCATACAACCGAGGAATAGCATTATCGCTGTACCCAAAAACTCAGCCAAGAAGACGCAGATTTTATCTAAAGTATCAGTCTTTAGTTTTATTTTGCCCCGTACATTTTTACAGCAACTGAAAAGAGCAGAAGACATTTGAATGTCAGTGATTTAATGTTACTGTTTATTATAAGTTAAACTTTTCATGTTACACGGTGCGCCTTAACTAATTTTAAATGGAAGGTGCTTACACCTGGGAAGTTTTTGCAGATTCTGAAACTACATTGTTCATAGATGAGAAAAAACAAAAAAATCGCCGGAGGGATTTTCAAATAAATCGCGATTTAAGTTCACACTTTTAGGGGTTCTTTAGGTTTTCACGATTTTGCTTGGAAACCGCGAGTCCTATGTTAATGGGCCTGAACGAAATGTAGTAGCTGTGAAAATTCTTCACAAAGTTGACCTTTATGATATTTTCGTAGGTTTTACCGTTTTTGAGATATAGAAGTTAAAATTGAGACAATGCACTGACTGTATCGTCTCCTTATAAAACAATGTCATTACTGCAATTTCCCAAATTAAACTTATATATCTTGAAAATGGTACAACCTAGGAAAAAATAAATCATCCAGTCTTGTAGAGAATTTTCACAGCTTGCGGTTTCCAAGCAAAATCTTGAAGACTTAAGATAAAAATCTAAAAATTTGAACTGAACCTCTATATCTAAAAAATGGTAAAACCTACGAAAAAACCTAAAGGACAGTCTTGTAGAGAATTTTCACAGCTACAACATTTTCTTTAGACTCATTTCGATACGAATTGCGGTTTCCAAGCAAAATCGTGAAAACTTAACTTCCCAGGTGTAAGCACCTTCCATTTAAATTTGGTTAAGGCACACCGTGGTTATAGTGAGCTGGAAACATTTTTTTAAATACATGTCCAAACTTCAGCAAAAATTGTGGACCGATCTACAGAAATTTAGAAGTTTCACCCGAAGGATAAACGACTTGCTACAATTCGGAAGACAAGGACCGACAGACCAAAGATATATTTTAGACAAACATATGGCCGGTCACCTGACCATGACCTTAAAATTATTCTAGGCGATTTTAATGCCAACATTGGAAAGGAGATTATATTCGCCCCAACTGTCGGAAAATTCAGTCTACACAGTGAAACATCTGAGAATGGAACAATTAAAAAAATCTTAAACTTCGGCCGGGCCAAACGTTTTATACCCTCTACAATAAAATTTCTAAGCTAGAATGGAAAAGTTATTTTCCTTTCCTGTCCACAATTTTAGGTGGAGCATTTTTTCGATCACGGATACCCCAAATGCATAAATCAATTCAGCAAATATATCTAAAAATGTTTTTAGTCTCGATTATATCAAAGTGTAGACCTATGGTGACAATTTCTGGTGGAGAAGTTTTGTGACCGCTGGGAACCTCAAATGTCAAATTACAGATAGTTGGTGAACAAATATAGCTAAATGCCTCAAAACTCCTAAAATCTGGAAGTATCATTATATGGGGCTATACAAATCATGGGCCTATGCTAACTAACAATTTACTGTAGAGAGGTTTTGTGACCACTACCGTTATATGAGACCTGTAGAAGAGCATGCCTATGTTGACAATTTGTGGTATAGAAATTTTGCGACTGCAGAGAACCTCAAATGTCAAATAACGGGTAGTTCAGTCAAAAATGTAGCCAACATCCTCAGAATACCTTTAATCGGGACGCATCGTTATACGTGGCCTATACCAACACATGGACATACGCTGAAAATTTTTGGTGGAGAAGTTTTTTGACCTCTGGGAACCTTAAATATCGAATCACAGCAAGTTCGTTCAAAAATTTTAGCTAAAATACTTAAAAACCCAAAAAAGGGATGTATCATTATATGGAGGATATATCGAAACCAATTTTTGGTGAAGAAGATTTGTGACCACTGGGAACCTGAAATGTCAAATTACAGGTAGTTCGGTCAAAAATGTAGCTAAAATCCTCAAAATAGCGAAAATCGGGAAGTACCGTTACCAAAGCATGGACCTATGTATATTGATCATTTTAGTGGAGAGGTGTTGTAATCGCTAAGAACTTAAAATGACAAATAACAGCTAGTTCGGTTAAAAAATTTAGCTAAAGTCCTCCAAATAACGAAATGTGGAAGGTATAGTTATTTGGGGGCTATACAAAAACATCAACATATGCTGACAATTTTTGGGGGAGAACCACAAATATCAAATTACGGGTAGTTCGGTCAAAAAACATACCTAAAATTCACAAATTAACAAATTTCAGGAAGTATCGTTGCATGGGGGCTATACCAAAACATGAACCAATATTGACAATTTTTAGTGTTGTAACCGCTAGGACCCTCAAATTGCAAACTGCAGCAACTTCGGTTAAAAATTTTAGCTAAAATCCTCAAAATACCGAAATTCGTTATCGTTATATGGGAATATACCAAAACATGAGCAAACATCGAGCCGGACCACTACCTTGTTGCAGCAAAGTTACGTACCAGATTAAACATAGCAAACAAAGTACGAAAAGCCACAACACGGAAGTTGTACATCGGTAAGCTGCAATCACAACAGATAACTACAGCATATTTCATTCAGCTCACCCAATTGCTTACTGAAAGCACTCCATGTTCCGATAACATAACCGCGCACTGACAAAATATCAACACAGCTGCAAAATCCGTACATGGATACCAGACCACTAGCAAGGAATTCATGGTATGATCAGGTGGTCGTTCTGCCACCGAAGAATGCGGGATATAATCTGTAGCTGACGAGAGATATATCTAGAGAGAACGAGAAATGTCCTTTTCGCAAGAAAAATAGAGAAGATATGCACCAAAGGATACCAAATTATTGGTATCTAATAATAGCGACGACGACGAAGATATTACAGATCCAATCCCAGAAGATGGTGTTGAATGTATTCCGTAATGCCATGTTGAGATAAAGATAGCAATATACCGGCTAGAAAATAATTAGGCAACAGGAACCGATGGATTACCAGCCGAGCTGTTCAAAACCGGAGGCTACAGCCTGATAAGGTGTATGCATCAGCACTATCTGGCAGGAAAAAGGCGTACCTGCCGATTGAAATCTAAATATCCTGTCTCACGTACACAAGAAAGGAGATAAGACAGTGTGCTCTAATTATAGGGGCCAGAATTATGCCCGTGTTGCGTATAAGATAATACCAGGGATAATGTGCGAACGACTAAAGCATATAATCAAAGAAATAATTGGGCCATATCAATGCGACTTTAGGCAAATCCACAATTGACCACATATTTACCCTGCGCCAAATCCTAGAAAAGACCTGAAGTCGATTATAGTGCATCTTTCGAAAGCCCATTACATTCAAAGGTATTTCAAGCCCGCAATGCTCATTCGGTTTTGTAAGATGACTCGAACTTATACTCGGTCCTCAGTTAAAATAGAAACAATTGAGCAAAGGCTATAGTCGGAACGGGGTCGACTATGTGATACCCTACACCACTACCCCTGTGCATAAGTTTTATTATCCGTCTATCACCAAATTCAATATGCTTCTTCCTCTCTGGGACCCACTTAGGCCACCAAAATTTCGTGACGATCCGAAAAAAATTTAGCGTAATTACAAAAAAAAGATGGTAAATTGGATACATTAGGAACTATTGTGATATCTCCCTTTTTTGACCAACTTCGCCAACCTACTTTGCATCAATGTAAAGGCGATACTTTCTTCTTACATTGATAGGCTTTGCCGTTGGAATACCCACTAGAAGCCGAGATATTCGCAAAAGAATAAAACTTTGAATTTTTGTCCATCCCCTGAATATTATCCGACCATCACCAATAGACTTCTTCCTCTGTGGCACTCGCATCAACTCCCAAAATTATGTGACGATTCGATCAAAATTGCGACCTAAGCGTGATTAAAAAATGGAAAAATGAAATTCATTACAGACTTTGCGATATCTCCATATTTTGACCACCTACGCCAACCTAGTTTGCATCAATGTAAAGGGGAACTTTTCTTCTTCGGAGATATGCGCATATGAATAAAACTTTGAATTTTCTCCACATAAGTTCTTTACCCCTGAAAATTGGGCATCACCAATAGGCTTCTTCCTTTGTGAGACTCCCATCAACGCCCAAAAATTTCGTGATCAGATAGATCAAAATTCCAACTGTAGCGTGATTACAAAAAATTGAAAAATGGTATGATTTACCCACTTTTGCGATATTTCCGTTGTTTGACCACTTACGCCAACCTACTTTACATCAATGTAACAGAGAACTTTTCTTCTTCCATTGATATGCTTTCCTTTTTGAATACTCTTACTAAAAGCGGAGATATTCGCGTAAGAATAAAACGTTGAATTTTCTTCACATAGGTTTTTTGCCAATTCCTACCACTGAACATTATCCGACTATCACCAAACTCAATAGGCTTTTTCCTCTCTGAGACCCCCAACAACCCCCAAAATTTCGGGACGATCCGACCAAAATTGCGACCTGTAGCGTTAATTAAAAAAATAAAAAATGGGATGTATTACCGACTATTACGATATCTCCTTTATTTGGTCACCTACGCCAACCTACTTTGCATCATTGTAAAGAAGGGATTTTCTACTTTCATAGTTATGCTTAGCTTTTGGAATGTACCTAACCAAAGCTGTGATATTCGTCATTATTAGACATCGGATTTTAGCATGTGTTTTATTTCTTATCTGATTGTACTGAAATATTTGATCAAGGCGCTTTGAGGGTTAATTTTTCAATATTTGGGGTCATATCAAAAACATGCAAAAATATGGTAAATATGCATGTGTTTTTTTTTACGAAAACCGTCAATTAAATTTGGAAAATCCTAAAAAGTGTTCTAAATTAAGTTTTTTGTCAGTTAACGTCGTTTTTTGCAGATTATAATGTTATTGAGACTCTCCAGATATTCCGCCACAGCAATAAATCTGGACTAATAAGACTTAAATCGGTTTTCACAAGGTGAGAAAATGTAAAATAACCCAGTCTTCCTATTACAACATAAGTTGCTTTCTATACAAGGAGCTAGAGTTAATCATCGCAATTTTTGTTTAGATAAAAGCGCACTTGTTCTAGTTTTTGAATGAGGGTACGTTTTTTTAGCACAAAATGGGAAAAAGTATTAGAGTACCATTTCCGATTCCAGGTTCTGGAATATAACTATAATTAGAAGTATACGTTTTGAATACCCAAATATTAGATTTGAATATATTTTATAGTGTTTAGTACTTTATTCAGTATATACTAGAGGTGGGCGCGCGTCGTGCCGTGAGTAGTGCGTGTTCGTGCCTTCTCGAAAAACGCCGTGTTTGTGCGTGTCGTGCCGAAATACATTTTTGGCCGTGCGTGATCGTGTTTTTTTGTTCGACACGGTTTTGCACGACACGACTAAACACGATCTGCACTATGTGACACGATCGTGCTAAATTTTTGGTCTCCCTTTAGAAGTCGTGCAAGAGACCATATAAAACACGAAAATCGAACAAGAATATAAAACCGACCAAAAATGCCTAAAATTATTTGCTTCGTTTTTGTAGTCTGGTACTTATAGCTGTTTTGTTATGGAAAGGCAATAGTATGAGTAAAAAAGATGACGTTTGTTTGCAATTTGTTTTGTTGTGAACACAAAAACTACTCAGAGGGTCAACGCAATATACTCTCTTTGCAAATCAGATGTTTATCTACACACAGAGAAGACATATTGTTGGAACAATCATATTCTAAGAACAAAATAGTGTATTTTAAAAATCTGAAAATATATATTGTTGTTTCAACCATATATTTTTTATTAGGAAACATGATGACACAAAATATATTGTTGGGCCGATAATAAAATTTTTTAAGAATATTAAAATACACTATTTTGTTCTTAGAATATGATTGTTCCAACAATATTTTTTCTCTGCGTGTAACTGTATTATCTATTATGGATGATGTTATTGAAAAACATAAACATCCTCTTCCCGAATTGGGACAACTGATTAACTGCCAAAAAACGTTGTAAGATATTTTAAACACTCGGAGCTAAACAAAAAAATTTTAGAAAATGTTAAAACAAGTTATAAGAACACGTTGGTTGAGAGCATACACCAAGCCCAGAATGAGATTAAGAGTATTTTGCAAAAAAAGAATGAGTTGAATCGTATATCTGAGTTAAAGTTTGCTAGAAGCTCTATTGGGTTTTCATAAAAAATTCAAAGAGTGTTCCAAAAATTAAGCTCGGAAAAGTACCCTAATATGCACATTTTTGCCCTTTGATCTAAAAAACTTTTGAAAGTCTGCTCATGTTCTTAAATAAGAATAGAAATTAAAAAAGATTAGGAAAATTAGAAGAACATATGGGGATTTCTGAGTGAAATCGGACACTTTTTCAATAAGAGGTTTTTTATTTCCCTTATTTTTTGCTGTGGTGATGCTGATCGTCAACAAAACATGTCAGTATATTATCTGATTTTTTTTCGACCAACGGCTCCAGGGATTTCGCGCCTTGAAAAGGTCGAATTCTGTGAAATATATATGCAAAGAAATACTCATAACTTCTTTAATATTGGTCCAATTTGAAAAAATCTTTATTAGTACGTTCTGTTGTTTAATCACCTATTTAATAAAAATAGAAAATTTGGCACAGTTGGTTTGGATGCAATTTTCGCGATTCAATATTTTAAATTAATTTTTAGCAATGATTGACCCCTTCAATTTTTTTGAAAATTTTTTGTATAACACTACGATCAGTTACAAAAATTTTTGGGTCCTACTTGGGAGTGGGATTCGAATAATAACTATTTTTTCTAAATTTTTTAAAATTTGTCAGTAACGTTTTCCTATATACAAATGCGCTAATCCATTTTCAAAATCTAAAAATAACCCTGTTTTTACGATGTTTAAGATAAATTCCTAAATAAAACAACAAAACAAATGTTAAAAAAATATTTGTTACATTTTTTGTTAAAATAACAAATGTTTCACACTGGTATAAAGGACAAATTTCAAAGACTTCTCTAAGCGTTTGTCATGAAAGCCATACAATGATTGAAAAAATATTCAGTGTTGTAAAAAACAAATTGCATTTGAAAGAGAAAGAGTTGCATGATGGCGAAGCCGTCCCACATCCGATATGTCTAAATTGTTTTCTATTTTTTTTTTATTATTACAGTGTTTTTTTTTTATTATTATTATTATTATTATTATTATTATTATTATTATTGTTATTATTATTATTATTATTATTATTATTATTATTATTATTATTATTATTATTATTATTGTTATTATTATTATTATTATTATTATTATTAATATTATTATTATTATTATTATTATTATTATTATTATTATTGTTGTTATTATTATTATTATTATTATTATTATTATTATTATTATTATTATTATTATTATTATTATTATTATTATTATTATTATTATTATTATTACAGTGTTTTATTTAACTTGCTTTGGTGTGTGTTTAGTTCAAATCTGGTAACTCATTTTTAACACGGTTGCAGTTGACCAATCGAACTTAAAATTTGCACACATTTCAGATTTGGATGACAATACATGAATATGAAATCAAAACCAATATTGGTCCATTTTTTACACTGTTTTACAGTGTTTTATCTAATTTGCTTTTCAAATCTGGTAACTAATTTTTCACACAGTTGCAGTTGACCAATCAAACTTAAAATTTGCACAAATTTCAGGTTTGGATGACAATACATGAATATGAAATCAAAACCAATATTGGTCCATTCTTACAGTATTTTTACTGTGTCTAACTTAACCCCCTTTTCAAATCTGATTTTTAACCACGGTTGCAGTTGACCAATCGAAATAAAACTTTGCACACTTTTCAGATTTAGATGACAATACGTGAATATGAAACCAAAGCAATATGGGTCCATTTTTTCCCATAGCCCCCATATAACGGTACCACCCGATTTCCGGTATTTTGCTTTTCAAATCTGTTGCAGTTTTTTCACACAGTTGCAGTTGACCAATCGAACTAAAATTTTGCAAACTTTGCAGATTTGGATGACAATACATGAATATGAAATCAAAACCAATATTGGTCCATTTTTACACTGTTTTACAGTTTTTTATCTAATTTGCTTTTCAAATCTGGTAACTCATTTTTCACACAGTTGTAGTTGACCAATCGAACTAAAACTTTGTACACTTTTCAGATTTGGATGACAATACATGAATATAAAACCAAAACCAATATGGGTCCATTTTTTCCTGTATCTCCTATCCAGCGTTACCACTCGATTTAAGGTATTTTATCGTCATTTTAAGCCCGTATTGGCTGTTTTTTGACAACTAGGTTTTCCAACAGTACAGAAACGTACCCATTAAAAATTATGGACATAGGTCCAGGTTTTGGTATAGCCCCATATAGCGGTACCGCCCGATTTCAAGTGTTTAAAGGATTTTTTAGCCAAAATTGGCTGTAACTTGGCATTTGGAGTCCCCAATGGTACAGAAACTTCCCCACCAAAAATTATGGACATAAGTCCAGGTTTTGTTATAGCCTTTATATAACGGTACTACACGATTTCAGACATTTTAAAGTTTTTATCTAAAATTTCGGCCTAAATTGACTATAATTTTGTTCTCAGTGGTCAAAAAAATGTTTTTAATAAAAAGTTAAAAATCTATACATATAAAAATGGTGTAAAAAATGTATAGTAATTCATAAAATGAGAACGGCTAGACCGATTTCTGTAAAATTTTTTGTCAGTTATTCGCATTTTCGAGGAGAAGGTCTTTATGGAAGAAAATTTTGGAATATCCCTCTGGAAAAGTCGGAAAATTGGAAAAATCGAAAATTGAGTTTTTGTATGAAATTTTATTTCTTAATAGCGAGACGAAGTTCGTCGGGTCCGCTAGTAAAATATAATTTAAAAAAATTAAGTAACAGTGTTATATTTTCTATTTTGATTTTCTTCGACCTTTTGTTGATATTAAATAAAGAGACGAGTGTTTTTTGAGTTTAAGGTCTTTATTGGGATGTAATTTATTTTATTTAATAACAGTGTTTTATTTATAAATGCACTTAAAAGTAGAAAATAATTTTACATGATGGAATCTCTCAAATAAAACGCTTGCCGTTGAATATTGTCACAATTTTTAATTCAAATGCAAGCGTTTTATTTGAGAGATTCCTCATGAAAAATTATTTTCTACTTTTAAGTGCATTTATAAATAAAACACTGTTACTTAATTTTTTTAAATTATATTTTATTATATACCACAATGTGGAAAAAGGGTATTATAAGTTAGTTTTGGTAAAAATGCATGTAACACCGCGAAATATTCGTCGGATACCCCCAATGTGGTATACCAATCTTCATATCTCGAAAAGATAAAGCGATTTTGAGATGTGTCCGTCCGTCCGTCTATCCATTATAAATTGTAAACACGCTCCAGGCCGCAATTATGGACCGATCGTCACGAAATTTTGTATGGAGGTCGGGTTCAGATCAGAATAGATCCCTATTTTTATTGGTGATGATCGTGAAATATTTAGCGGGTGAAATGGACCAAAAACATAATATTTATCCAATTTTCTAGCGACTCTGTAGGTCTCAATAATAGTCCGATCAACGCGTAATTTTAAATAAGGTAAGAGTATATCACAAAGGAGAAGCTTTCAATTTGAGATGGCGATCGGATAATATTTAAAGAGATAAATGGACCAAAACGTTTGTGTGAAAATTGTGAAAATTTTTAATATACAGCTTATATCTTAATTCCTGGAAGTTACATTCCGGACAAGTGAGATATACTTGAAAGTGGAACGCTTGACCTTTCAATTGATGCCAATTATGTTCGTGTGCATGATCAGATAACAGAGTTATAGCCTAATATATTCCGTTATTTGTTTGTAATGTAATAATAAACTCGCTAGAAGTCGCAATTATACATCAATAGTCACGAAGTTTTGCACCGGGTAAGAGTATAGGTCGAAAAAAATGACTACAATTTTGAATGATGATCTGATATTCTTTAGCGGGTGAAGTGGACCATTACTTTTGTATGAAAAATATATAAAAAAATTATTTTTGGTCGATATTTTAATTCCTTGAGGACATATATATTTCGCAAAGTAGCCTACATATGGAAAAAACTACTGACTTTTCCTCTGATGTAAATTGCAATAAAGTGTTTGCTAGATAACGGGCCTACTGTCTAATATATATTGGGTTCTGTGTAGAGAACCACATTTTTATCCCATGCTACATATTGTCTCTCCAAAAGTTTATGTAACACCACGAAATATTCGTCCTAGACCCCTTATTTGGTATGCCATAATTCATATCTCGACGAGATAAAAGCGATTTAGCGATGTGTGTCCGTCCATTAAAAATTGTAAAAGAAGCGTACAAACCAACGTGAAGATCAGATAATACTTAGCGGGTTAAATGGACTGAAACTGTTGTGTGAAATTGGTAAAAATTTCAATAACGTAGCGGTTAAACAACGGAAGTAGTAGTACTACATAAGTGGGTTTCAAGTTATGAGTATTTCTTTTATTTCTTTGCATATGGTT